>NW_026607544.1:0-600000 GCF_021117445.2 Syzygium oleosum | reverse complement strand
CCCCCTATTTATCCCTATTTTTGTATGCAGGTTCGCCGGGACTCGCGCTGGCCGTTTCGCGCGTATCCCGGCCCAACTGACACCACCCTCGATCCAGAATCGCCGTCGAAAGTGAGTCGTGGTTGCTGGAGTTGGCCAAGGCCTCGAGAGAGGTCGGAAACCTCCTGTTTTAGTCATGCACTCCACGCGTTCAACCAAATGCCCACATGAAATCAGTTTTACTTAAGTCCTCTGCCAGGGATACCGAGCTGATCGGCAGGTCTCGGTCCCCTTTGGTGGCCTTGTGATGGCCGTTGGAGGTCAGATGTAGTCAAAGTATGACCTGGGTCGGCCAGCCAAGCTCCGATCGACGTTTGGGCTCAACGAGCCCTAGTCCGAGCTTTGCCGGGGACCATCCCGGTCGGCCGTCCGGCGGTCCGTCGCCCCCAATCTCCTCAGCTTGAAGAGCTAAAGAGAATGAAACCCTCGGCCGGACAAAGCAGCCAGCAAATCTTCGGAATTTTGTCCAGTCAAAGGTCCCCGACGCCTAAAGCGCATTAAGCCCGGCTAAATCGGTCCTGTTTGACAGGACCGGCTTGGTTGGACTGGCGATTTTTGTCCGTTTTGAACAGGCCGGGCCCTAGCTGGGCCTAATCCTGTTCGAAACCCGGTTCATTAGCCCGGGTCAGTCATTGCCCGATCCGAATCCGATAACCCGACTTGAATCAGCCAATTCGAATCGGTTTTGCGAATTCGGGTTTGTTCTGACCATACCCGGATCCAATGACCCGACCCGGAGCTGAATATTTTATTATTTTTATATTTTAAAAAATAACAATTAAAAATTAATTAATTTTTTATTTAAAAAAATTGAAAACTAGGAAATAGTTTAGAAATTAGTATTTTCTAATAATTTTCTAAATTATGTAAATTATTTTGATTAATAATTATGTCTAAATCAGATAAGCCTATAGGACTATACAGTAGGATTTTGCATCTTATCTTTATTACTATTGTATTATTATTATGCATGTTGTTTCGAGTTAGAATATAATTGCACAAATGGTCATGTTTTGAATGTTGTCGCCTTAGATAGGATTAGAAACTTAGGCTGCATATCTATCTTGATTGCTAATCGTTAATGATTGTGCATTCGCTTAATCACTTTACATGTTAGGAGATAGGTCCTAAAATCAATCCAAACTGTTTGACAAATATTTTCTCAAATGAACAGGATAAAAGGTACCGAAAGGGCACTAGCTATTCAACTAGTGTAATCAAGTTCCCGAACTTATTTAATCTCTGGTTTGCAAAAGTAAGACAATTCTCCCATTGCTTTACTTGGGTGTCTAATTGACCCACCATAAACTGATTAGTGGCGACTCCTAGATAAAAATCACTTGTAGGTTAAAAATCTAAACCACAAGTCATGATATGGTATGAGCTTGGGAGAGCCCGAGTTAAGTCCCAAACCTAGACTTAGCGCGTACCAGGCTACGCCGTTTTCCCTCTCCCAGAAAAAATCTGGCGAGTCGTGACAATTGTAATTTTTTTTTCAAAGAATAAGCAAAGAAGTAAAAAAAAAAAACCTTGAAAGCATTTTGTTCAACTCGGCCAACCTTCAACAACCACTTTGATGCAATATATAGCCCTCCAAACTAGATCAACATGTTGAAGTATTCACATAGGTCATGTAGCGCCTTGCCCAACGTTCCTGAGCTCCGAGGTTTTGTTCTGCAGGAGGAGCAGCTATGTAATTGAAAAAGGGTTTTGGAAGTTTTGGGCCATTTCTAGGGTTTTATTCAAAGAAGGAGATGAAGTGGTTACCAATCAATTTAAAAAAATTAGGCTGATCATTTGCGAGAAAACGAAAGACAATTGTAGTAGGGGGGTTCATTTATGTGTGGGGAGGGGTTAGACTCCCCACAACACTTTTTCGATGCCACATTTTCCAATTACGTCCTTTAAGTACAATTCTCGAATAATTCCTCACATTATTGATGTGACTTATGATTTTTTTGAATGACACATATATTAATTAATTGGCTTCATTTTGTGATGACCCGGTAGCCAACCAACTCTTGTCTTAATGGGAAATTGACAGCCTTATTCAAGCTTATTGACAGCAAAATGATGGAGACAACTGAGACAGCTCTGCTGACAACACTGAAGAAGGATTCTGCAATGAAATAGGTATGTGATATGTTTGTGAGAGTGTCAGTGTTTCTACTTTAAAGATGCTTGTACTACTTATTATATAAGAGGAATCCAATGCTTCTATAACCACACCAAGGTATGCCTATACAAGGCAATGTATTGTGCTAAGAAGGGGCAAGACTTAGCCACGAAAATAAAATCATGTTGTATTCAAAATCATGGCTCCCTAAGCTCTGTCCTTTCTTCTCCTAGAATGATCTCTTCTAATTAGGATCTTGCTATTAATTCAGTATGGTGATATGATTAAAGTATGCTCTCCACTTGCTACAATGTGGTGCCTATGAATCAGAAAATTTGGAACTTAAATGATCGTTTTTGAGAAGCAAGTAAGAGACTATAATTTAGTCCCCTTGGAATGGCTAGGTGTGCCTGTTGGTTTTGGGGATAGCATACCTATCTCACTCGTTTCTTTCAACTCAGCCATTTTGGTAAGAAGAAAACCTTTCTAAATAAAACCTTTAAGAGGAAATTTCCAATCTCCTTTGTGCAGCCCTCATAGCTCTCTATCACATCAAGAGCTCTTCCTGTTCGTATTTAAAGAGGAAATTCAGCCGAAGAAAATAAAGAAGAAGAAAGGAAACATGAGTCATAATAAGAGGCGATTCTTTAGGAATATTTTGTTATTATGCATTTATGTAGATAAATTGTGAATTTACAATACTGAATTGAGATTTTAAATATGTCCAACTATAGATATAGGTATAGAATAATCATAAATGATTTAAATGTTTGAGAATCTTACTTTTTTATAATCCAAAAGTTCAAAAGCACAAAGCGAAAAGCACGAAGAAGAAACTCAAAAGACATTGGGCATGTTAAAATGTACACCTCCATTATTGTTTTCCACCTTATTAATTGTAAATCCACCTACTTTATTGACTATAAATTGGACGTTCCACCGAAGTTGCGTTTAACTTTCAATACAACCGTCCCTATAATAAACATCCTTTTTCTCCTTTTCTAATGTAGCGGCCTGGTTCTCCTTTTGTAAATTCCTGAGGGAGGATGATCTGGTGGAGAGAGCTTTTTACATTAAGAATGTAATAAAGGCTTTTCACATTCGAGGACCGCAAGGCTTTGTGCGATTTTGCTAGTAGAAAGTATTTCAACAGTGTCTGTTGGAGACACAGAGAGAGGGCTCACCCTGCTAAGTGCGAAGTGAGCTCCTATGGTGAGCTCAGAAACCGGAACGAGCACAAGCAATACATATGGAAGTGAGTATCAGGTGTTCCTGAGTTTTAGAGGACCCGACACTCGTTGTGGATTCACTAATTGCCTCTACGTTGTCTTGAAAGACGCCGGGATTCGTGTTTTCATCGATGACGAGGATCTTCGATCGGGTGAAAGAATTAGTGACAATCTTCTGCGAGCGATCGATGATTCCAAGGTCTACATACCCGTCTTCTCCAAAAACTATGCTTCAAGTCACTGGTGCCTTCGAGAGCTGGCGAAGATGGTGGAGAACACCTCTAAATCTAAAGCTGGGAATAAGAAAGTCATATTGCCCATCTTCTACAACGTGGAACCTGATGACGTGAAGTTGAAAACCATGTTGTACAACGAAGCCATATTGAATTTGGAGCAGAAGATAGAGAATCAGAAGAAGAAGTTCAGCTCCAAGGATATAAAGATGTGGCGGCAGGCTCTCAAAAAAGTTGGCGGCATTAAGGGATGGAAGCCGAATAATTATTCAGGGTAACTTTCTAACCATGATTGTGAAAATAATTTTGTAAAATCGGACCATAGTTCTTATAAAAATTCATTAATTATATTCAAACTCTAATTTCCCTCTTTTAAACAGAAAGTTTCAAATTCTTCTTTTAGTTTTTTTGAACCACGAGATATCCAAATTTTTTTCTGACCGAATAGGGTTATTTAATTTCGTTTTTCACTTATTTTCCATCATGTAAAAAATTTGGCTTTGCTTCATCTTTTTTACACTAATTTGATCCATGTATGTATTAAGATTCCTATTGTATACCAGAGAACTTGATTAAGGAACTGTTGCCTTTGCAAAGTTCTTTTCCACGTCGAAAGAAATAAGTAAATCTTCTATTACTGTAATTCATTAGATGTTTATATTTGGATTCTTCTACCCTTTTTTGCCAGACATTCTGATTCTTTTGCTTGATATAAAGATCAAACATTTCTCTTTCTCTATTCCTTTAACTTAAACTTGTAATGGATTTTCAAGTTCGTAATTCATCATGTTCCTCAAGCTTTGGGGGTAACGTTGAACTTTTTATATATCCTAAACTTGATCGCGTTCCCACCCAGTCGCTTAGTAGATGATTGGTCAACATGCAAATTTGTCACCTTTTCTCAATTGAAACTTTTCAACTTCGTGGCAGCGATGGGGAACTTATCCAGGCGGTTGTTGAAGCGGTTGTGGTCAGGCTCGAGACAAGAAAAAGACGAGTGACCAAAGATTTAGTTGGAATGGAGGATCAAATAGCAGCCATGAACGATTTATTAGACATTAACTCCGGTGGTGTGTGGCTCATTGGAATTTATGGGATGGGCGGTATCGGTAAAACAACCCTCGCCAAGATTATCTTCAACCAACTATGTCCTCACTTTGGGAGAAACTGCTGCTTTCTTGATGACGTGAGGGAAACGGCAAAAACCAAGGGCTTAGTCAAGCTGCAAAAAAAATTATTGTCCCGTATCTCTTCCTATAGTGTGGCTCCTAACATTTCTAACATTGATCATGGGATCAATATGATTGAAGAAACAATTTGCAACAAGAAGACGCTAATTGTATTGGATGATGTTGATGAGGCCGACCAGATCCAATATCTAATCGGAGAGAAAACTTTGTATCCAGGTACTAGAATACTTGTTACTACTAGGGACCAGAGCGTTCTGAAAACCAGGGGTAAGAATAAATTTTGCTGTTATGAAATGATGGGGTTGAGCGACGAGGATGCACTTAAACTTTTTTGTAGGCATGCCTTCAATGACAACTCTCCTGCAGCCAATTACCACACTCTTTCAGAAAGGATTGTCTATACTGCAGATGGATTACCTTTAGCTCTTGCAGTAATAGGTTCATCGCTTTATCAGAAAAAGAGAGAAATATGGAAAGAGTGGCTAGGGAAGCTAAAGAAAACACCTCATAAGGATGTCTTGGCAAAGCTAAGGATTAGCTATGATGCCTTAGAGCCAAATCAACAAGAGATATTCCTCGATGTTGCATGCTTTTTCATTGGTGAGAATAAGACTAATCCAATGTACGTGTGGAAAGATTGTCAGTTTTGCCCGGAGGATGCCATCGAGGTCCTTAGTGAGAGGTGCATGATAAAGGTTTTAGGTGGTAATAGGTTTTGGATGCACGATCAGCTTAGAGATCTTGGAAGGGTAATTGCCAAAGAAGGGCACACCAGATTGTGGGATAAAGAGGACATCATTTACGAATTAAGATCAACAAAGGTAAAGTATGGCCAAATCTGAATAGAAAATTGCCTATAACCTCTTCTTAATCGAGGATTCACGTTTATGAATTGGGAGCTACTCTTCTGTTTCATTTTTTCTTTTCTTCTACGAAATAAAATTGTGGGATATTGACAAATTCCTGCTTCTGCTCCTCAATGTCATTAGCAGACCCAGGAAAGCGTTCAGGCACTCCGTTCGAGAAATCTTGCAACTATCACTTCGGAGCAAATAAAGTGGTTCCCACATTTACGGTTTCTTTGGTTGTCTTGGGAAACCTGCAAAGGTGACTTTACAGGCTGTCTTTCCGAGTTGAAATGGATCAGTTTGAGTTTCAGTTATTCTATTCGTGGTGGCCCTAGTCAATGTTTGGAGGCAACCAATTTGTTGCATCTAGAAAACGCGGTTGTGGTGAATCTTACTGGGCTTGATATCACGGAAGATGTGTTCAAGAGCCTAATCGAGGTACGCCGGTTTCCTTCTTAGTCTAATTTTCTCATTCAATGAAGGACAAAATTTGATGGATTTATTATCTAATTTTCTCATTGGTAGCCTAAATCCACATTCATTTCTTGTCTGTTCTGAAGTTTCATTGGCTTTTGTAGCTGGCAAGGAAATTGGAAGTTCTCACCATTAAGAGTAATCGTACGATACATCGGACACCAACCTTTCCCAAGTACTCAGCTTTAGAGAAGTTGACTATTTCTCAATTTTTGTCTTTGATGGAAATTGATTGCTCTATTGGAAAACTGATGCGACTGACTGAGTTGAGTTTTGAGTCATGTTCTGAACTTGAAAAATTGCCTGCACAAATTGGAGAGTTACGGAAGCTGCAGCACCTCTCTCTTAGGAGTTGTAATAGCTTGAGTGAGCTCCCCAACTCAATTTTGAAATTAGAGTCGTTAACGAAGCTGGATCTATCATGCACGGGAATTACAAGATTACCGGATTCCATTAGTAAACTATCAAGCCTGTCATCTGTCGACGTATCAGTCACACCGATTGAAAAACTGCCCAGTACAATGAGCAAGCTTCTTCAACTCCATACACTTCGTTTGAATCATTGTGATGGGATACAAGAGTTGCCGGAGCTCCCCATAAGTTTGACCACTCTACAGCTGAGATCTACATCGTTGCCGACTGTCCCTAACCTCTCATTCCTTACTAATCTAGTTGAACTGGCCCTAGCTGATGGCTCTAAATCTATGGCCAGATTAGATGGAATTCAAACTTGCGACTTGCATTGGATTGGGAGTTTATCCAAATTGAGCAAGCTGCAATTTGGCTTTTCAAATGTCCGTGCACCAACTACAGAGTTGGGTTCCCTTTCTCAGCTGAAAGAACTTACTCTACATGGAGTAGACGTGCCAACTTTTAGACAACTTCCGTCAAAGTTGATAATTCTAGAGCTCTATGACACTCGAGGGAAACAAGTATGGCTTCCTCCATCGGAGAAGGAGACTGTATTCGTTTCATCAAGTTCGAGACAATCAGGAGAAAACAAGGCGTTACAGCAACTTGAACTTGAATTTCCCGAAGACTATGGATCGTTAGAGAGGTTGGTTTGTCTGCGGGAGGAGCCGGGGTGCATTGAGGTACAAGCTCTCGAGTTGATTGATCATTGGAGGGGAGCCTTCCATTTCCCAAGCTCCCTACAGAAGCTTCAAAAATTCGTTCTGTGGGGGTGCCCAGGGCTACAGGATATTCAATTTGTTTTTACGTTGGAATTATTGTTAGTATTTTCCGTTGGAAGGTGCACTTCATTAAAAAGGTTAGGCGATTTGTCAAACTTGAAGAACTTGATGGAGTTAACTCTTAAGCGGTGCCCGAGCCTGCAAGTTGTCGAGGGCATCGATGAATTAGAGTTTTTGGATCAGTTGAAAATTGATGGGTGCAGATCACTGGAAAGGATTTTGGACGCATCGAGCTCAAAAATACCTAATGGGAGCCAGATAAACATAAAAGATTGTGAGAAGTTACCCAACACTAGTCCAGATCTTCATTTCGAAAATTGGGAGTCTTACAGAGAGAAGATTCTGAATGGAACAAAGCAAGCGCCAGACTCCGAAACAGAAACAACGGACTCCGAAACAGAAACAGGGGATCCCCTGCAGAAAACGGTGCGCCTTCTTTCTATTCATAGATCATCGCTGTTTCTTCTGCTTTGCTTGCTTTCTATTTCTGCTTTATTCTAGCGAAGAGAGACAATGAACCGATTCTAAAACGTGCAACCAAGGACAATCTCATTAAAAATGCCCCATCTTACTTGGAATCTCCATATGCTCTGTGTGTGTGTGTGTGTCAACTTCGGCGGTGAGGTTGGGGGATATTACGATCCCTCACCATCTAATAACAAAAGGGACCTCAAACTCACCTTATTATTTCCTTTTGCAGAACCAGGGAAATAAAGAGAAGAAAATAGCGAGAAAGACAGAGTCGGCAAAGGAACAAGGAAAACGAAAGAGGAGAAGACTTCAAAAAAGGGCTTGGGTGCGCGTGTTTCACGGAAATTTCAAGATTTGGAAAACATTTTCAAAAAAATACTCATCTCTTAAAAAAAATAATTGAAAAATATTTTTATTATTCATAAAAATAATTATGTATAAATTATTGTTGATAATAATATTATTTTCCGTTGGCTAATTTTTAAAGCAATTTCTAAATTTCAAGTTTTTCGTTAAAGAAACGCGGAGTCATTTTCTCAAAAAAAAGCATGAAGTGACTAAGTCAATTTCAAATAAGAGCTATGAGCTCGTCCGTCGACCAAATGTTCATCGGCCGACATTTTCCGATGGCTAAAACAACGGCAATATTTGTCCGAAATTTGAACAAAATCTCGAATTGAATTGGGATTAGGGTTCTTTTTCACGTTGTCTTCTTCCTCTCTCCCGCTGCTCGAGCAAGTTGCTGTCCCCCAATCCTCGTCGCTACTCGCTCGCTCCTCGCAAGCTTCAGTCTGTCGTTCGCCGTCGTCTCTTCTTTCCCAGGTTCTGTTGTCCGCGAGCTTCAAGTCCGTCTTCGCGAGCTTCAAGTTCGATGTCCGTGAGCTTCAAGTCCTTCTTCACTGCCACTTTTCGCTCGCCTGCTCATGTTCTTCTTCAGTGCCGATCAGCTGGAGGAATTTGGTGCTACATGAGGCTCCGATGGTTGCACTCATTAACTCCATCAGTGGCGAAAGGCATGGGCCTGAACTCAAGCTCTGGAATCACCAGCTAACCGCTGAAGAACAGGCACGGATGGTGTGGCAGTTGGTGTTTAGTTGAATGTAATCGTGTGATTTATCTTTGCGTAGTTAAGCATGAGCTCGATCTCTAGCTTCATATGGTAATAGCTGTATAAGGGTCTGCTTTCTTTTCCAATTGTTTGACTACTGGAAAACTCAGTCTAGTTATGTTGCTATGCTTCTGTGGACTGCTCGATTGCGTGTAATCATGTGCCGGCGTGTTGTGCATCTGTTAGTTGGGGTGGTACAAGAATTATGTGTATTTGTGAGCTGAATTAATATTAGAAAGTTGCATAATTTGGGAAACAGAGTTTATTACAGCTTTGATGGAGAACGGTGATGTAAATCTTTTGAGTCGACCGTCTGAGGATCGAACCATTCCCATGAATGTTGATGCAGAGCGCACAAAGCTTTCTACACAGGATGTTGAGCATCTTCTCATGAAGAGTTTGTAAGTATATGAAATGGTCTCTTTAATGAGTATCCACTGTCTCTTTATTGCCTGTGAGGAGCTCTCAATGATTGAAAATGAAGCAAACAATGCTTCTCTTTTCGGTCCTTCATACAGAATTAAATGGGATAGCCAGGTTTGTTTTTTACATATTTTGGGCAGTTGTATTTTCCATTGGGAATTTGAGGTCTGCTGCATATGGTTGAAGGGGCTAGAAGTTCGTGGGTTGGCTGCACGAAATGTGCCTGAAGTGACTGCTGTGAACTTGCGCCCTATTAATAGACTTAGCTTGTATTAATCAACCATAAATACTTTTATACAACAAGTGCGGGTGTAAAGGATGATTACTTTGAGTTATTCATGCTTGTAGACTGACCGCCACTATTTCTGGTGTAAGAACAGAAGAGCTTCGGATATGCATCAGTGTGCTGTTGCTAAAAATCTAGAGTACAATTTCCTTTTTTTGCATTCGCCGTCATGGCAAATACTTGGATGTTGTAGTTGCTTACACCTTCTCTACTCTAGCATAAGTAACGAAAAACCGACATTGAAGCATTTACCTTATTTTACAGTAGTCTAATCATTAGAATCTCAACTTAGGTTCATCTTAATGAGGGCATATAATCGATCAAGTTGAGTGGACAGTATATATTTCATGGGTGCATCCAAGAGCTTTGGGGATTCCACAGGTCAAATTACTGCGTGACTGACTGGACAATTGGCTGGACAAAGTACACACGGCTTTGTTATATGTTCAAGCATCCGTTTTTGCAACGATCTTCTGATTTGAACTGAAAGAAGAGAGATAGATGAGACACTTTGTAGCAAGGTGCTTGGTCAGGCAGTTGTGCATCTCAATTTACTTCCTTAGTGCTTCACTGTCTCATGCCTAATTCCTTCCTACTTTCTCACGTCTAAGATGAGTCCTCTTAAAACTCTGGCAACTCGGTTTATCCTTTGGATGTGGTCATTGGAACACGTATTGATTTCTTTTTGCTCAATTGTGTCCATTTTGATCCACCGTCATGTGGATGGTGCACATTTAATTGCCGAAAGCCCAGGTTTCCTTCTCACTCTAAAACGATATACAACGTTGGTTAGATAGGACCTAGAATGGAATTCTTCACCAGCATAATTGGGAGACCACCATGTATTTAAGCAAATACATGACTTACTAAGCACCAATCAAATATTTGAAACCAGCGGAAGAGCTCCAGCATAAGGTTATCTGACATGAGACTCTGCACCAGGAGTGCTACCAAACCCGCCATCCAAAGTTTTGCAACTCACTGTATATCTCGCAGCCTTCTCCACGTCTGTCGAATCCAACCGTTTTAGTATTGCAATACAGCATAGAGCACAATAAGAGAACCTTCGAAGGGAAATAAAGGGGTGAAAGGGATGTCAATTATTTAAGTAACATCCTCAAGAAGCACCAAAATTGTAATTGATCAAAGGCGAGGACAAGACACCAAGTATCGACTTCTCCCCACATATCACCAGAGAAAGATTCATCTTCATTTTGCAGTGCTCTTGTTGCGGAAGCCAAGTGATCGAACAATAAAATTAACAGAATAAGAAAATAAATCGGACACCAAATTTACGTGGTTCGGTCGTAGTGACCTACGTCCACGGGGAGAGCAGCACGGAATTCCACTATAGATCAAGCGATACAACGGAGATTACAACCACACTCGAGTCACTCAAACACTTTAAGTGTTTCCCAAGCCCCAATTACACCCAATAACTCACACAGTGTTTAGCCCCACAATTCCTCACGAAATAATCTCTCAATCTCGCAAAAGAATTGTACACAAATCTTAATACAAGATTTAATCGCTACAAACACTTGAACTCTTGGTGTAATTCCACGAACAAAATCCTATACCCATTGCCAAGCACGCAGCACCTATGGATGACACTAGCACTCCCACGGCACTCAGAGTAAACGGTGCTTCCCCGAACTCCAATCCTCTGCCACGGCATATATATATATATATAGAAGCAAGACCGAAATGTACCCTTAGAATCATTAATATCACCGCCACGGAAGAAGTCCAGTTCGGTCAGCACATATTGGTCAGGAAAGAAATCAAAGTTGACCGAATATTGTCCCCAGGTGGGACTTTCCAATTTCAGTCCAAGAGCCCAACATAATATAGGAAAGTTGATATTATCTTTGCAGCTTTAACATGCCCAACTTTGATTCTCGATTAAGATTCCAAATCGTAATCTACTTTGCTTAATCTCAAACTTTCCTATAATAAACCGAGCTTCTTTATAATTTATCTCGAATCGGGTTTCGTTCACTGGTTCAAACTCGAGACATATTTTCAACAGCTTTGATGTCTGAATCATAGTTCAGGCACAACAATGTTTGGCTAGCAATATACACATTAAAAAGTAAGTGTAAACAAAATTCCATAATATGACATAATCCGATCTCTTACATGCAAAACAGAGCCGAAGGTAAGTTTATTACTCTCATGATGTTGAAAACTAAAAAACATATAATAACACTGATGAACTTGCATCTATGGTAAGAGTTTGAAGATCTAGGGCGCTTTATTCCAAAGGATACAATTTGTCACCTTATTGATGTCAAGAACATCTAACTTGTCAAAAAGGGCCAAAACTTGCACGGCACAGAGTGTATACAGCAGATGCGGATCACGTCCAATATTTCCCACCAAATCCGCCTGCACATGCAGCCCTAAGTGACATTCGTATTTTGTTCTTAAGGGTGAAGTTTTAGAATATAAATAAATAAAGCAACACTAATCACTCCTAAGACGTGGTCATCATTGTAATAGATGGAATTTGTTAATCCCAAGTTAAAATCTTAATCATACTGTCAAATAAGAAAAATTTGATTGAATGTGGGGTGGAGGTTCCTGTTAGCTGCATGTTTTTCATGGGTAATCGCGAAATAGAAGCCAAGACGAGACAAATAAATACAAACCAGACTTGTGCTGGCATTGCAGGATCCACGAAACAACTTCATTCGAATCCACAGTGTCAAGTTTTCCAACAAGATCTAGAGTGGTCAATCGTCAAAATATGCCCCAGTCAATGTCAAGTGCTCCATAAACCACCAACTCAAAACCATCCTTTTTCTGAGTGCAAGATATAACCCAAAAACTCAAATCAGTGAACTCCAACACGCTGAATAGCAGATCCAGATAAACCAAGTCATTTTCAGTAACCGGTAGGAGGTGGACAAGAGAACAAGATGAGAATTGTAAAAATTTCATACCTACATTTTCAACAGACAATATGTACTTGACATGTTTATTACCGGCGAGCTCCCCCATCTCTCGATAAGAGACTGCATTTTTATCAACATGGAATTAAATCTTACACATACCACCTAAGAACACAGCAAAGGAAGTGCAAAAAGCATATGATTACGAAGTTTTTGTGAGCTCATCAAGGATCGTAATGATCCTATAAATTTAACAAGCCCTAGTTTCATTTCAAAAATTTTTATTCAAATAAGTCCGCTTATCGATAATAAAATGATAGAGCAACGATCTCAATTGTAAATTGGTAATTTGTAAATCCAAGTACTAGCACTTACCAGTTATCGAGGACGATTATGCACGAAAGTGCGTATTAAAATGCTTATGCACGGAAGTGACGCAATTGGATTTATCGTACGTTTCATTTTTTCTTTGATTATTCCAGTTAAATTTTTTTAAAATACTATTGCAAATTGCGTGTGTTATTTTATACCTAATACCCATGTTAAATGCAATTTGGGGAGACCTACTTAATTTTAATTTGGGTTACTTACTTTTTATAAATACTAATATTTTCCATAACATATTTTTCCTTATTTCAAGAGTTTAGGTAAGTAGTAAGAATCAAATGTTTTTCCCCTTTCTGAAATTAAAAAAGTGGGTTTTCATAAATTTTTATCACAAATATGAATAGACATACCAAAACTTTCGGACTGGTCGGGGCCATTTGAGATCCACCATGTGAAGCCTGAATTTTGGGCCCGGCCTGAACAGAAAATAAAAAAGGCTCGAAGATCGGGTCGACCATTTCGGGCATGGGAATTCTGGGTTGGGCTGGTTCGAATTTTCGGGCTTCCGGTTAGTTGTTTAGAAGTAGGTAAGTGTGTGTTGGGCTCGTATCTAAGACATTTTTTAGTCTTTTCACAAATAGTTGGGCTTGTACTTCGGTTCTGTTACGCTCCGCACCCTACGAGCTCGCAACATCGCGCCTGGTCGTTAAGTATGCGACTTCCCAAGACTAGTCGCCGACCCGATACAAACGAACTAAGAGTAACACATGCGGAAGCAACTCGAACACTCCATTCAACATTCAATTAAACGGGATAGTAAAGAGACAAATGAAACAGAACAACAAGCCACTTTATAAACATAACGTTACTTACAACGGCACACCAAGTAAGCCTTACTAGAGGCCTTCACTACAAACCACACACATACTAAAAAAGGATCGGGTGATCGATCTACTTAACTTCTCTATCAAAAGAGGGCATCCAAAAGACAGGATCCCTATCTTCACCTACCGGAAACTCCGCCAACATATGCTCCAAATCCATTGGTACCCCAAAATGTTGCGGAGGGCCATTCATGTTCATGGTCGAGGGTCTGAAAGGTTTGAGTTACAGCAATGTGAATAAATCTCAATAAGTAAACTCCCTAAGCCTCGCTTAGGATAACACGTACCTTCGGATCACCCTAATTATACAATCCTACTAACATAGCAACTCAATAGCAAAAACCTTTCCTTGGCACAACCAACTTGCAAAACATAATATATGTTCTAACAAGCACCCAACGGTATCACCACACCACACGTGGTCACCAAACACAAACAAATCATGGCATTGCATAATCATGCATATCGACATTTAATAATCCAGACATGCTCAAATATCACTCTTGAACACAAAGCATTCCCCAATGCAATTAACACTCGTAGTTGTCCAGATTATTAATGACCCCTCGGGCCACACCGAACCCCCGCCGGTCTTCCGATCTAGCCGAGCATCGCCCCGCTACTTCGGGCGTGGCAACGTTGGGGATCGAACCCCCCTCCCCCCGCGACAAGCCGGGTACCTAATGGCATTCCAATAAGGAGCATCGATCCGGCCTCCATTGCGATCGGCAATGTCTAGAACCCCCGCCTAGAAGGCATTTGAACTCCCGCTGGGCATCGTCTAGAACTCCCGCCTAGACGGAACTTGTCATGGCCATGCACGCAAACAATCACTCATTGCCAATCTTTATCTTTCTTAATTAGCTAATGCATAGTGTTTATGACGTGCATTTTCCTACGAACAAACATGTCATGAATCGCACTCATAACCATATCAAGCATCATTATCTAGTCATAAATTGCCATGATACACCAAGATTAGCCATGATTAACCACACGATCCATTATCAAGCCACAAGATCAATGTTCAAGCATAAGATCCACCATTGATCATCTATTTCGGCCACATGATTGTCATCACAGCCACACGATTAAACATTAATCACTTAATCAACCATGATTAAACTAATTAACCACATGATCCTCAATCACAACCACATGATCAAACATTGATCACCTAATCAGCCATGATTAAACTAATTAACCACATGATCATCAATCACAACCACACGATCAAACATTAATCACTTAATCAGCCATGATTAAACTAATTAACCACATGATCATCAATCACAACCACACAATCCACATTAATCGCTTAATCAGCCATGATTAAACTAATTAACCACATAATCATCAATCACAACCACACGATCCACATTAATTACACAATTAGCCACATGATTAACTATGATCACATGATTAGCCAATCTAAACCACATGATCAAACAATTAGGACATGATCAACCACATAAGCCATATGATTAACATTAAACCACATGATTATCCACTATCAACCATACACTAATCAACCCTAGATCAGACCACAATTAGCCACTAATTAGCCTACAGTCAACCACTAATCAGCCCCTAAACTAGTCAATTAGTCACCCATCAACTTAATCAAGATTTAGGAAGTTACTTACCACTAATCCTAAGCCTAAAGTGTCACTAAACTAGCTGCAACAGCCACTGGAGTGCAGTAGCTACTTTAGCGAACGACGGACGGCGGAACGGCGAAGGGTGGTTGACACGGCTTGAACGGCGGCTAGGGGCGATGGTTCACGGTGAGGTGAGGGCTAGATGGTGGCATGATGGTGGCTGAGATGGCTTGACCAAATCAAAAAGAAAATGGAGAGTGAGAGAGTGAGTGAGTGATAGAAATGGCTGATCTGAAAAATGATGGGGGAGAGAGAGAATGGCTGAATAACATCATCCAAATTATGGGTTGAGATCACTTCTTGGTCCCCAAGTCAAGATCCGAAGGTTAAGGTTGATTCTTGAAAAGGTTTCTAGAAAGGGCAATTAGGAAAATAACCAAAGCAAGAAGGGCAAATCTGTCCAATGAAATTCGGAATCACTAGGGGGTACAAAAATCAACATGCCCTTCCACTCAATCAAGAAGTCCTAGAACACTAAGGGGTGAAAATGGTCTTTTCCAATTCCCGGGCCAAAATTCACTTTTCCAAGAATTTCCAAGCAAACCGATAACTAAGCGAGCTTAATGAGGTAACGTCCAATATAATAGTTTTGATATCCTTGAAAGTTCGATACCCAAGTTCCGATTCCAATTCATAGCCAAAATTGATCAATTGCGACTTTAGTGTATCTCAAACTAACGGACGGCTTTTAGGTGTTATGCGTATTCAACCTGTGGTTGATTTGATATCAAGCTACATTTAAGTTTACTCAAACCATAGTGACCTCGGTTGTCATGTAATTGTGAGGGTCAATTATTAGCTCCGAAGGACACAATCGTTAGAAATTGGTTTAGGAATGTTTGTAATTCAAACAATAGCCAAACGGAATCACCTGCGACCCAATTGTATAATATTGGCAAATCATTCCATAACCATCCTTGGATCGGTCTATAATGACCCAAAATATCCCCTCGTCAATACTTATGGTCGAAGTGTCAATCCAGGGTTGAGTTCTTGGGTCGTGCGTACTTAATTCCTAATTAGCCATTCCCTAACGGTTAGTCTTCTCATAAGTGATCAATTCAGAGTGAGATTTAACTGAAAGTGCATAGATGAGATAATCATTTCATAAATCCCGAAAATGGATCGAAATTCAGAACGTCACATGTTCAGTCCACCCAAATTTCACCTGGTTGTGCAATGATTAGAGGGATAAAGCCATTGTAAATTCTTGAACTTTTTCGATTCATGTAATATCATCCCTAAAATTTTCTTTTAGTGCAGTCATATCATTGATTTATCTGTTTCTTTGTTCATGTTAATCCCTCTGTCAAAAATTCGGATGGAAATGCTGAATTGATCGCCCACGTTAGTGCCACGCAAACACTCTTTTCCTATCAAACGTTTAACATGGGGAAAGAAAACAAGTAAACGGGGACATGCTTAAAAAGAAAAATTTTAAAAATCACAAACCTAGAGAGAAAGAAGGGGGAGGGGAAGCTCAGCCTTGGTATAGGCAAGGTTGCGATCCTTGCCGCCGTGTGCCAAGGACCTTCTGGCGGCAGTGCACTTGACGACAAGGGTTGCTAGCCTAGATCCAGGGCGATGGCAACGCTTGGAATCTTCACCTGCTCCCTCTCTCCCAATCTCATCGATTTAACTCGATCATTATTGCAGATGGAATTGAGTAATGTCAAAGCAAAAAACTGATACGTTAGTTTATCTTCAATCACGAGGCTTTCCTAGAAAAAAAAAAAGGGCAAATGGCCAAGACTTTGGCTTTTCCACGAAAGTCATATTTGGAACATACTAATTTTGAGACTATTTTTCATCTGAAGGACATACTTGGAAAGAGCATAAGAAGTGCGATCCCCCCTTCTCTGCCCGACTCTTTGGTCTTAAGAATGCTGAAACATTATGATAGGTATAGGGAAGCCCAATCTTCTAATTCTGGTTTTATTTTGGCAGGCCGAGCTCTCAAAGGGAAAGGACGCACCTCTAGTGTACCAGTTATCGTGCCCACATTAAACCCCTGGGTAGCCGAGTGCAGAGCGGAATCCTCCCAAATGGAGAGATAGTTCGAGAGGTGAGGAATGCTGTATTTCGTGGCCCTCGCCACCGGCGACCCAGCATTCGGTATACTTGGAAACTTGTATTTCTTCAGCCTCTCCAAAGGGGAAGAAAAATTGTCGCCCAACAGGTTCAAGCTTGCTAAAAGAAGTTGACGTCAGATGGGGCCGTTTCTGGACGCAGACAGAGTTTTAAGGCTCTGAAGGGGAAGTATCTCTCTTCTCTGGCAGACATTGAAAAGATTCAAAATAAGGATATGCAATTTCTATCTTCTTGGGTGTTTTATTAACCATTTCTCCAAATCTGAGGGATTTGAATCTCGACGAGTCTACCTCCAGCGGAATTCGCGGAAAAAAAAGAGGAGAGGAAAAGATTTAAATAAAAATGGCCTTGACGAAACTACCCTTAACCTTGGTTTGGAAAGTGACACGTGAGGGGCACGTGAAGCTGAGATCCTTGTTTGAAACAAAATTGATTTCATATTGGGCTCTCTTTTGAGAAAAAAAGACGTCACTTTAGGTTTTTATTTGAACATTTCCCATATTTTTTTACTAGAAGTTTGCATAGCTTTTCAAAGGGACGGAGATCAGTGTCCGATGAATTCCATTTCATTTATATCAAGTAATGGTGACTTGGAAATGAGAATCATTCTAGTCCATCCTCTGATGTCCTTTTGGCCGTGAGACAAAGAAAAGATTTCGACAGAAGGGCCTCTAGTCTGACTGAAGAAGATGGTGGGAGATTTCATCACGATATCCCTCTTGTAAGATGGTGGATGATTTCATCCCGATGACTTTTTGAATCGCACTAATACAGAGAACTCCCTTCATCCGAAAATCACACAAGTTAAGTGAAAAAACACCCAATCGCCCCAAATACAAATCACATAATCAATCTAGTAACACATACAAGATACTCATAACAGCCAGATTTTGTGGTCGTCGAGACGACACTAGAAAATCGCCGTATAGGGCACGGTTTGAGCTAGTTCGCACTAAATACAGTCGCTACCTCGCCACTAAAGTTGCCGAAACCTCACCGCCATGCGCCGAAGGCCGCTGACACCACCGAAGCTCTCGCGGCTGCTGTTTGGTTCCAATAGCGTCAGAAGTTGAGCCTTCGAGCTCGCTTGGACAGGGCATTTGCGGATGGAAGAAGAAAAAGAGAATATGACAGAGAAAAGAGAAAAAAAATAAAGAAAAAAATGCCCCTTGACGAAAATGCCCTTGATTGTGGCTTGGAAAGTAACATGTGAGATGCACATTCTAATTGAGGCCCTTATTTGAAACTCGTATTTGAAATTAAATTTGTCACTTTAGGCCATTATTTAAAATAAGTTTCACTCTGCACTCTCGTTTAAGAAAAGAGGTCTACTTTAGGTTCTTATTTAATACTTTTCCTTTTATTTATAATTACAACAAGATACGCTCACATGTAGCTCCTTCTTGAGCATAGACGGTGAGGATGATGTTGATCAGAGGGAATAAGCCCTAGAATGTCGAGTAGAAGAAGAGTAGATTAATCTGTGAAAGTGGGAGCAGTAGTGTCGTCGCTTAAGGTATTTAGTGGTCCGAATTGAACTTGATGTCTTTCATTATTTTTCTTCAAATTTTCCTTTACGAAATAAATTTAACTTTTGTTCATTTTTAGTTTTTTCCAGAATTAAATAAGCACGTAGGAGCCATGTGGCAGCCGGAGCCAGCATGCCATTTAATAGCCACTCAACAGTCACATAAGCATTTAACAAAGGTGTAATGTGAACGCACAAACCTTAGTTCAAGAATTTGATTGCAAAAAAAAAAAAAAAATCAAGGATAACATTGCACAAACCAATAAAATAGAGATTTCCAATAGCTTTATTTCATAATAAATGATAGCTCACCAAAGAAAAGTGGGAAGTTTTTGGCATTTGTTGTCTAAACTTTAGCATCACCATGAAACATTTCTCTGGATGCTTAAGAGATGCATTATATCTCACGGACATTCACATCATTTTACTAGTGGAGACCACAATCATTGGTCTAATTGAAAATAATTAATGCAGAAAAGTGGATTGGAGAATTTTCTATATATTTCAATATATAAAAAAGTGTACATGGATAGCCTATTTATAGGTTTTATTAGAAGACTATCTAAGATAATAAGATAAACACAATATCAAATACAATCAGTCAAGGATATACAGTATCAAAGGAGATATATGCATGATCCTCAGAGATATGCAAAATCAAGTAAATTTCCTAATATCACTAACAGGTCTAGTCATGTCAATAATTCAAAAGTTTAGGCAAAGGATTAATTAAAGACATGGTTGGACTCGAACAGAACATTATGAATAAGCACTGCTTTCGTGAAAGTTGACAAACGTGATGATCAACTACTAACAAAATGAAAACCATTGGGTAAAAGATATTGCATATCTCTTTTCCGTTATTCTCTTATTTAAAAGGACTATAAGAGAAGAGAATATAATGGAATGGTTAACACTTTGTCCGTTCTTCCTACTTGGCTCGACTACATTTTCCGTTACGCAGGGGACATAGCAAAAATCATTCTCAACTTTTATTATAATTTATTCCGCATCTTCTATGATTTCGAGCATGCATTTTCCGCCTTGATGTCAAAAAAATGTCTAAATTCTACATCTTTGAGTCTAACAAACTATGGAAATTAGATTGTGCAAAGTGTAGATCTTTTGAAACCCCTTGTTGCAAAGTGTGGATAGATTTCGGAATTTGCGGATGTGAAATTAGTATTTGGGGTGAAAATCGAAGATTGGTTTTTTTGTAATTGAAGAAAACGTTTCCACCCGTTCTCATGAGGGAAATATCAACGAATTAAAAGAATAGCATCTTGACATCACTCAGTTGCATTGGATGAGCTAATGTTAGAGGTAAAACATATATTATTCAGGGCCATTTCTCTGCAAATATGGTGCCCACGAAGGTCATTTCTCTGTTAATTTACCTCTCTCACTTATGTACCTAATCAACGATCTTGATCATTCGTATTTTCTTCTTTTGTTTTTGGGTAATAGCATGGGTGGTTCCTGAATTTTTCCTTAGTATTCAATTTTGTCCGAGAAACTTTTGCGTTTCAATTTTGGTCCTTATACTTTTTAATTTGACTCAATAAATAACGGAAATTGTTGATATTGCAGTTAACACCATTAACTAGCCAATTAATATGTCGACCAGGACACCTATGTGGACATCGTAAATTAGCTGTTCGGATATGAGGCCATGTTGTGTGACCCAAATTTGAGCTCGAGCACCTTCATCAATGGAGGGTCGCGTGCAGAGAGAGAGAGAGAGGGTCGCGTGCACAGAGAGAGAGAGAGAGAGAGGGGGGGGGGGGCGCGCGCGCTTGATGAGGCTTGATGGATCGATGTCGATAGCGATGGCTGGACGGAAGGGTTTGACATTGGGAGTGACGGAGGTGAGGCACGATGGGACCACACCAGGGATGACAAAATGCTCTCTGGTATAGTGATGGCCAGCATTGCAGAGTGACCAATGATGGTGAGAATAGATGAACAGAGAAGAAGAAGAAAACAAGGAAAGAGAAAAGGAGAAAAGTTTTTTGAAAAAATAATCAAATTTAATCGAGTTGGTCACTCCACATCAAGTATGCATGATTTCCCATGTTCTGTCGTCCGCGAGCTTCAAGTCTTCTTCGCGAGCTTCAAGTTCCATGTCTGTGACCTTCAAGTCCTTCTTCAGTGCCACTTTCCACTCTCGTGCACATTTTCATCTTCACTGCCGCTCAGCTGGACGAATTTGGTGCTACATGAGGCTCTGATGGTTGCACTCATTGTTGTCGGCTAAGTTCGTATACCAGAAATTGAAATCAAACGTCAGGAAAACTAACCTGAAAGCAATACAAATAAATAAACAGAATGTTGATCCGAGCCCAATGAAGTAACTTCGTGTCCTTAAGACGAATTTGGTCCCTCAATCAGTACCCGAGGATATTGGACAAACATCTCCCAGGATAGAACGGATCTCGTTCCTCCGAAGTAGTACGTATTCAGAGGACTCCTTCGCAGAACAATCGCACAAAATGACAATGATGAAGTGAAAAATGTGTAGAGTGCGGAAAAAATAAATGCCATGAGGTGTCACTTTTCCGAACTAAACTGTTTGATTATATATAAATGGCGAAAATGAAGAGTTGCGAGTAATGAAGACTCGGTTGCGGTTCCCGTTCGGTTCGTGAATAGTAGCGAAGGTTCACTCGAACCGGTTCGGTTCGTGAACAGTCGCGAAGGCTCACTCGAACCGAAGTGGTTTTCGTTCGGGCGAACCGAACCTCACGAATAGACACGTTTGTTTGTCCAAAAAAATAAATAATTAGTTAATTTCTAACAAAACGTGTCTGTTCGGAAAAAAATAAAAAACCGATAGAGAATGGACTCGGAACCAAACCGAGCCGGCCGGACGGCAGCGGCGCGCGCGCGCGTGGGGACCGACCTAGCTTGACGTAGGTCCTCTCCTTTCCACAAAAGTGGGGTACCCCTTGGGGCCCAAACCCATTTGAGAGGCTCCTCAAAATAATCCATCTCCCATCACCTCTTCTATCCTATGTGGGACACTTTCATCCACACACTTTTCATTCAATTCTATGGGATTTGGATGCCAAAATCCCAACAATCCCCCACATGAATGAAAAGTTCGGATATCATGACTCTTCGTGTATGCATGAGATGCAAAGTGCGATTATTCCATGAGAGAACGTTGCATTGGGATAAATAGTCTGAGACTTTGAACTTTCCCTAGTGAGACCTATCGGACTTACTCGGTCAATCAGTAGACTTGATGTCTTTGAACTGTCAACCTTCGGTGTAAGTCAAGACAATAGAAATCACACAATTATCTCTCAAACAAAGTTGGTTCTCACCGTTGTGTTCGTTTTGGCCATGAACACCGCCTGGTCTCATGAGTGTTTTAGAGAATTCTGCCTTTTTCAATTCTCACAAAAGCGGCCCTCACTTCACACTCACATAGGTGATTTCTGAACATATAGTACATCACATACTTAATTCAGAATCATTAAAAGCTTTTGCTTAACCTTCACATATTAGTATTGTCTTCATCCGGGAATGAGTAAAAAATTTGACAGTACTCTACACTGTCTTCATAACTTAGTTGTCCCTTTGAACCTAGATCTTGGGATCTCCAGTCAACTAGGTAGGGTTTCCGCTATGATGACTTGTTTATAGGCCTTAAACCCATTCTCCTTGATGTTTTCGCAACCATCTCTCTAGTTAGGCCTTTTGTCAATGGATCCACAATATTATCTTTTGACTTCACATAGTCAATGGTGATAATTCCACTAGAAAGAAGTTGTCTTACTGTGTCATGTCTTCGACGTATGTGTCGAGACTTACTGTTATACATGACATTCCTTGCCCTTCCTATTGCCGCTTGACTGTCACAATGTATACAAATAGCGGGCACTGGTTTAGGCCAATTAGGAATATCTTCCAAGAAATTTCGAAGCCACTCTGCTTCTTCACCGGCTTTATCCAAAGCAACAAATTTTGATTCCATAGTGGATCTAGCAATACAAGTTTGTTTGGATGATTTCCAAGACACTGTCGCCCCACCAAGTGTGAATACATATCCCCTTGTCGATTTTGTGTCTTTAGTGCTGGTTATCCAATTTGCACCACAGTATCCTTCAAGTACCGCTGGATATTCTGTGTAATGCAAAGCATAATCTTGAGTATGCTTTAAGTAGCCCAATAAACGTTTCATAGCTTTCCAATGATTTTCATTTGGACTAACTGTAAATCGACTTAGCTTGCTCACAGCACAAGCTATGTCCGGCCTAGTACAGTTCATGACATACATTAGACTGCCTAGTATACTAGCATACTCATTTTGAGCTTTGTTTTCACCAGTATTCTTTGAAAGATGTAAATTAACATCTATCGGAGTCTTTACTGGTACAATATCTAGATTCTTGCACTTTCCAAGAATCGTCTCAATATAATGGGACTGTGATAGAGCTAATCCTCCAGATGTCTTATGGATTTTAACTCCTAAAATAACATATGTAACCCCCATATCTTTCATATCAAATTTACTTATGAGCATGCGTTTGGTCGCCTTAACAACCTCACTATCGCTGCCCATTATAAGCATGTCGTCTACATATAAACACAAAATGGTAAAACCATTATGAGTGTTCTTAACATATACACATTTATCACACTCATTAATCTTAAAACCATTCGACAACATGACTTGGTCGAATTTAGCATGCCATTGTTTTGGTGCTTGTTTCAATCCATAGAGTGACTTGATAAGCCGACATGCTTTCTTCTCTTGTCCTGGAACAATGAACCCTTCGGGTTGTTCCAAATATATTTCTTCTTCCAAATCCCCGTTTAAGAAAGCTGTTTTCACATCCATTTGATGGATTTCAAGCTTATACACCGCTGCTATGGCAATTAACATCCTTATAGATGTAATTCTAGTAACAGGTGAATAAGTATCGAAATAATCAAGACCTTCTCGTTGCTTGTATCCTTTTACTATAAGCCTAGCCTTATATTTATCAATAGTACCATCCGCTTTCATTTTTCTCTTGAAAATCCACTTACATTGTAGTGGTTTATTACTAAGAGGAAGGTCAGCCAATTCCCATGTATGGTTTGACAAGATGGATTCAACTTCACTATTGATAGCTTCTTTCTAGAACGGAGCTTCTGGCGATGTCACAACTTCTTTGAATGTCCGAGGCTCATTCTCTAACAGATACGTTAAGAAATCAGGTCCAAAAGACGTGAAAGTCGTTTGTCTTTTACTACGTCTAGGTTCATCCTCCATTGGATCACTTCTAGATATAGTATCTCGAGGCCTCTTATTATTATCAATTGGCTAATATACGATGTTATACGGAAATATATTTTCAAAGAACGAAGCGTCCCTTGATTTAATGATCGTATTAACATGTATATCTGGGATCTCTGACTTGTGAACAAGAAAACGATATACATTGTTATTCTGAGCATATTCGATAAAAACACAGTCAACAGTCTTTGGTCCTATCTTAACCTTTTTAGGCTTAGGAACCGCAACCTTAGCCAAACACCCCCACACTTTGAGATAATTCAAGTTAGGCATTCTACCTTTCCATTTCTCATAGGGAGTTTGTTGTGTCCTTTTGTGGGGTACTCTATTTAAAATAAAATTTGCTGTTAAGACAGCTTCCCCCCACAAATTCTGCGGTAAACCAGAACTGTTCAACAATGCATTCATTGTTTCCTTTAGGGATCGATTTTTCCTTTCCGCCACACCATTTGATTGTGGTGTATAAGGAGCAGTTATTTGGTGAACGATACCAAATTCAGTACAAATTTCCTCAAAAGAAAATTCATATTCACCTCCTCTATCACTTCTTATCATTTTAATTTTCTTATTTAACTGAGTTTCAACTTCAGATTTATATGTTCTAAAAGCATTAACAGCCACATCTTTGCTACTAAGCAAATAAACATAACAATACCTTGAATAGTCATCTATAAATGTGATAAAATACTTATTACCACCTCTTGACGGTATTGATTTCATATCGCATATATCTGTGTGTATTAAATCTAAAGGTTCTGTAACTCTATTATCTACGGAATGGAAAGGAAGCTTAGAAAATTTAGATTCCACACACACTTGGCATTTCTCACTTGGACAGTCAAACTTCGGCAACAGTCCCATATTCATTAATTTCTTTATCGACTTATAGTTAACGTGTCCTAGTCTATCATGCCAAATATTAGAAGACTCAAGCACATAAGAAGAAGCAACTTTATTCAAATCATCCTTGGTTACAACAGTCATTACATTCAGCTTGAACAAACCATCACTCAGATAACCCTTTCCTACATACATCTCATTTTTGGAGAGTACAAACTTATCAGATACAAAAACCAACTTGAAGCCATTCTTGATAAGGAGAGATTCAGACACTAAATTCTTGCGAACATCTGGCACATGCAGAACATTATTTAGTGTCACAATCTTTCCAGATGTCATCTTCAGAGCAATCTTTCCGACACCTTCAACCTTAGAGGTTGATGAATTACCCATATAAATTTTTTCATCACCCCCCACAGTTGTGTAGGACGAGAACTTCGATCTGTTTGCACAGATATGACGAGTTACTCCAGTATCAATCCACCACTCCTTGGGGTTTCCCACCATATTACACTCGGATATCATAGCAGTCAGATTGATATCATCAACACCATTGGAAATCTCTTCCATCACATTAGCCTGAGTTTTCTGTCTTTTCTTGGCTCTGTAGTCTTTGGCTCGATGTCCAGACTTGCCACAGTTGAAGCATTTGCCAACGAACTTCTTCAGGCCTTGGGTGAATCCCTCTCCAGACTTGCTAGGCATTTTCCTCTTCTTGTTGGGTTTCGATCCTTCTTCAACAACATTGGCCTTTGAAACCTCTAGGTTCTTTCCAACTTTCTTCTCAGAGAGCCTATTGTCTTCCTCAATCCTCAACCGAACAATCAAGTCTTCAAGTGACAACTCCTTTCTCTTGTGTTTGAGATAATTTTTGAAATCTCTCCAGGATGGTGGCGGTTTTTCAATGAAGGCAGCCACTTGAAATGACTCACTTAGAGTCATTCCTTCAGCATGAATATCATGCATAATCACTTGAAGCTCTTGAACCTGACTTAAGACGGTATTTGAATCAATCATCTTGAAGTCCAGAAATTTACCGACAATGAATTTCTTCAATCCGGCGTTTTCGATTTTGTATTTCTTGTCCAGACTATCCCATAACTCTTTAGCCGTTTTTAGCGGACTATAGACGTTATAGAGAGTATTGTCCAGACCGTTGAGGACATAGTTACGACACAGGAAGTCAGAATGCTTCCATGCATCCACAGCAGCAACCTTTTCTTTATTTGTCTCTCCAACGTCCAATTTAGGACCATCCTCATTGAGGAATCTAGCCAAGTTCAAGGTCGTGAGATAGAACAACATCTTTTGTTGCCATCTCTTGAAATCCGTACCATTGAACTTTTATGGCTTTTCTCCGTGATTCGGAATAGGGTTGACCGGAGTCGAAGTCGAAGCCATTTCTGAAAGTAAAAACATAACATATTCACGAACAGAATCGGAAATATATGACTACGAACAGAATCGTTTGTTCATGAACAGAATTGAAAATTTTAATATGAACAGAAACGAAAAATTTGTTCACGAACAGAATTGAAAAATTGTAACAGGAGCAGAATGTATGAACAGAAACGCATTCTGAATACGAAATTTCCGAATATTGTAATAGAATTTCAACACAAGCAGAATTGAACGATGTGATAGAAATTCATCAAAAACTAAGCGAATATACGAACAACAAAGGTTCGACTTAAAGGAACGGCAATCTAGATATTTGACAGAAAAACTCAATGAACAACGCATAAGAATACGCAGACCATGCAAATCATTATACGAACAAAACCGAAGATAATTGAAAACGAAATAACATTTCAACGAAAATTCGTCTTAAGATTGTTGTCGGCTAAGTTCGTATACCAGAAATTGAAATCAAACGTCAGGAAAACTAACCTGAAAGCAGTACAAATAAATAAACAGAATGTTGATCCGAGCCCAACGAAGTAACGTCGTGTCCTTAAGACGAATTTGGCCCCTCAATCAGTACCCGAGGATATTGGACAATCGTCTCCCAGGATAGAACGGATCTCGTTCCTCCGAAGTGGTACGTATTCAGAAGACTCCTTCGAACGCAACTTCGCAGAACAATCGCACAAAATGACAATGATGAAGTGAAAAATGTGTAGAGTGCGGGAAAAATAAATGCCACGAGGTGTCACTTTCCAAACTAAACTGTTCGGTTATATATAAATGGCGAAAATGAAGAGTTGCGAGTAATGAAGACTCGCTTGCGGTTCCCGTTCGGTTCGTGAACAGTAACGAAGGTTCACTCGAACCGGATTGGTTCGTGAACAGTCGCGAAGGCTCACTCGAACCGAAGCGGTTTTCGTTCGGGCAAACCGAACCTCACGAACAGACACGTTTGTTTGTCCAAAAAAATAAATAATTAATTAATTACTAACAAAACGTGTCTGTTCGGAAAAAAATAAAAAATCGATAGTGCGGGGGGGGGGGGGGGGGGGGGTGGGGGGCCCGACCTAGCTTGGCGTAGGTCCTCTCCCTTCCACAAAAGTGAGGTACCCCTTGGGGCCCAAACTCACTTGAGAGACTTCTCAAAATAAACCATCTCCCATATCCTCTTTTATCCTATATGGGACACTTTCATCCACACACTTTTCATTAGAATTCATTCAATTCTATGGGATTTAGATGCCAAAATCCCAACACTCATTAACTCCATCAGTCGCGGGAGGCATGGGCCTGAACTCAAGCTCTGGAATCACGAGCTAATCGCTGAAGAACAGGTACGAGTGGTGTGGCTGTTGGTGTTTAGTTGAATGTAATCGCGTGATTTATCTTTGCGGAGTTAAGCATGAGCTCGAGCTCTAGCTTCATATGGTAATAACTGTATAAGGGTCTGCTTTCTTTTTAAATTGTTTGACTATTTGAAAGCCTAGTCTAGTTATGTTGCTATGCTTCTGTGGACTGCCCGACTCAGTGTAATCATATGATGTCGTGTTGTGCATCTGTTAGTTGGGGTATTGCAAGAATTATGTATATTTGGTGAGCTGAATTAAGATTAGGAAGTTAACAAAATTTGGGAAACACAGTTTACAGCTTTGATGGAGAACGGTAATGTAAATTTTTGCAGTCGACCATCTGAGGATCGAACCGAACCATTCCCATGAATGTTACTGCAGAGCGAACAAAGCTTCCTACACAGGATGCTGAGCATCTTCTCATGAGGAGTTTGTAAGTTTATTTTTAAGGTTTGAATAATTCTTGTATTCAACCATAGATAGTTTTATACAACAAGTGGTGGCTGATTTGAATCAGCATTTCTTTTTATTCTTTTAATGTTGATGCTAAGTTCTGCAGTAAATTGTTTTGAGCATGCTTGATCCCATTTGTAAGGAGTTGAGTAGTTCGATACTAAGCAGTTGTGCTCACTGAAGAAGAATAGGAACAGAAGTAAGGACTTTCTGAACGAGTTTAGGATTGGATTTTGTGGATGGCACGAAAGCGGAATCAATTTGAGAGTTTAGAATTTATTTTCAATAAACAGGGGATTATCGTCTTCTACTTAAATATTGGTGTAGTAAACCTTATCAATTGTTGTATAATTAAGGTATGAACCGCACAATGAGCAATTGTTCCAAGTTCTTGAGCACGCTCTTTGGCGCAGGGCCTCAGGCTTGTCATCGGCACCCTGATGATGGACCAGCAGTTGGCGACCATCCTTGGGTTGATGCTCATGCTCTTGTTCCTCGTTGCCGACGGGTACTACGTCAAAAACGTGCCTCCCTTCATTGCTTGGATCAGATATCTTTCAATTAGCCACTACACATACAAGCTCTTGATGGGGCACAGTTCAAGCCTGAGGACGCATACCCCTGTGGTGAGTCTTCATGCTTGGTTAGGGACTGTCCAGGGATCAAGAAGGTGGGGCTTGATGGGCATGTTGTCGAGGAAATCGCATTGGAGATAATGTTTGTTTGGTGTAGGCTCATTGCCTCCATTGTATGGATGAGGATTGGGATGACCAAGAGAAGAAAGTCGCAAGTGTTTTTTTTTTTCCAACTTGATCGGGCAGTCCATCGTCCTCGCGATCCATCATCGATACCGTCAAGTACAACAGCAAGCGATGATGATGCGCAATTGACTTCGGTTCCTTAATATTCTCTGTGTCGATCTGGTGCTGGGACGTTTGGAGTTGTTAGGTTAAGTTAATTGCAGGATTGTCCATTGTGACAACAAGAAACAATAAGGACTGTGTGAGATCAGTTTCGTTATTCGGATGTTAATCTGGTGCATGTATATTGAAGGTGGTGTTTCTGTATGATCCTCTTTGGTTGTTTTTAGTGCTCTGTGTGGTGTTTTCCATCCATCGGGTTTACCTAATGCCTTCTCCATTCAGTCGACAGTCCTTCTGTACTTGCAAGTGGAATCAAGCGCCATCCATGAGTCTCTATTTCACAGCCTTTGTCATTAACTGGTTGTCAACACAGGCAAATTTACTTTGAAAGTTCGGACTTGGGAGGTGCAGAACCCCAATATTAGTTTGGCTTTTCAAGGAGTCCACGGTATTCATAATGTTTGCCTAATGCATACTGTTAGAAGAAATGAACCACCATTTATTTTTATTCTTTTAATGTAAAAGAGGATTACTTTGAGTTATTCATGCTTGTAGACTGACCGCCACTGTTTCTGGTGTAAGAATAGAAGAGCTTCGGATGTGCGTCAGTGTGCTGTTGCTCAAAAACTTGGATGGTGTAATTGCTTGCACCTTCTCTGCTCTAGCATACGTAATGGAAAACTGATTCTCAGGCATTTACCTTATTTGACAGGAGTCTAACCATTAGAATCTCAACTCAGGTTCTAAGTAGCTAAGTGTATGTTGGGCTCGTATCTAAGACACTACTGAGTCTTCTCATAAATAATTGGGCTCGTACTTGGGTTCAAGCAACCCAAATTTCACCTGGTTGTGCAATAATGAGATGGATAAATTCATCATGAATTCTTAAACTTTTTCGATCTTTGCAATATAATCCCTAGACTTTCTTTTGGAGCAATCATATCCTTGAATTATATGTTTGTTTGTTGATATTTATCCTTCCGTCAAATATTCAGATGGAAATGTTGACATGGTCGCCAACATTAGCGCCATGTAAAAACTCTTTTCTTATCAAACATTGACATGGAAAAAAAAAACAAGTAAATGCTGACATGCTTAAAAAGAAAAATTTTAAAAACTCACGAATCTAGAGAGAGAGAGAGAGAGAGAAGGGGGAGGGGAACCTCGGCCTTGGTATAGACAAGGTTACAAATCCTTGCCACTGTGTGGGGAAAAATGTCTAAAAAGTCCAAAACCTATTGTACGAAGATCAATCAGTCAAAAACCTTCAATTGTGCCAATTTAATCTTAAACTTTTTGTTGATTTTGACGACCTACCCCTCAAGGACCACCTATGGGACCCTCCCTAAATCCATACATCGCGTAACATTGATTATTCTATTTTAGAGTCACTACTAGCCATTGATAAGGTCGGCTAGAAACCTTAAAATCGAAACGCAGAAGTATTGTCTCAATGCATGCGCAACTAGAGATTCTTAAGAACATAAACTTGATTACACTAGCGATTTAACTAGTACCCTTTCGGTACCTAAACTTGACTATTTACTAATCCAAAGTGTTAGGGCAGTCTTTTACTAATCAAGAGTCCTAAATTTCGTCTTAACCATTCTAAAAAGAAAAAATAACAATCAATGTATTTAAAATGCGCAATCAAGTGTAATCAAAATGAAAGTGGATAAACAACGACCTAGCATCGTCTCTAAAAAAAAATAATAAAAAAAAATTCCTAAGGTAAAGTCCTAAATACTTAGGATGTGTTTGGCAATCATTCTGTTTCCGAAAGCTGATTCTGCTTAAAAATGATTCTTTTTTATTCCGTGCTTAGGAACAATTTCTAAGCATTTGATGGCGTTTGGTAACTATCCAAAATTTCTATTCTTAGAATAGAAAAAGAACAGAAATGCATTCAGTAACTGCACAAATTTTTTTTATTAATAATATTTTGAATTTTTTAATATTTCTTTCTTTTTTTTCTTTTTTTCTCCTTCTCCTTCCTTGGCCATGGCCAGGTCGCCGGCTAGCGGCCTGGGCAAGGGTCGCCCACGTTGGATCTGATGAGGGTCGCGACGCCCTCGCCGGTCCTGGCCGTAGGCCAAGAAGAAGAAGAAAAAAAATTCTTTTCCATTTCTGATTCTTGTTCCCAAAGTCAAGAAATTACTTTTTTTTGCTTCTTTATTCTGTTTCAAAACTTATTTTGGGAACAAATTTCTGCAAATTTATGTCTGGGAACAAAAAACTTACCAAACGGATTTCTATTCCAAAACTGATTATGAAAACAAAAAAACAGAAATAGTTACTATTTGGCAACTTGCCAAACGTGCCCTTATTCAATTTTGGAATCAAATTTTATTCAAGCCTAGAATGTTTATTAAAAAACCCTAAACTAGATGGATTCTAAATTTTTTAGCTTTTCCATATTTTTATTTATTTATTTGAATTTTTATTATTTTCGAATTTTTTATTTTTTGGAATTTTTATTTTTTATGGATTTTTTTATTTCTGAAAATGGACTTCAGACCGGGTCCAGGGAACCCGGTCTGAAATGTCGGTCTGACCGACCGCGGGTACGGGTTGAGTCCAAAAATCGGATCGGCTCAAGGCCCAGTCCAAATTCTGAAAATTTCAGTATTTTATTCATTTAGTCTCAATTCAAATTCAGCCTAGTCACACTAAAATTGAGCCCATTTACCTGACTTGACCTCCGGCCCACTACACTTCCAATCCGACCCAGACCACAATTTGACCCGGATCCGACCCGGTTTTAACCCGACTTCATTATATCTAAAATTTAATATTTTCTGATTTTTTTATTTTTATTTTTATTATTTCTATTATTTTTATTGTTTTTTCTTCTTCTTTTTATTTCCTATTTTGGTCTTCTTCTTCACGTCCTCCACCGACTTCACTGCACTTTTTCACCGTGAATTTCATCATCCGAATGTCCAAGCCGAAACTTTGGCCTGTCGTCGGCCACCGACGCGGCCTTCCATTTCTGGCCATCACCAAGCCATCTTCACTGGTCTTCATTCGCAACCATCAATGGGCCAACGACAGTCACGGCCATCATTCATCAACGTCGGTGATCATATTTTATTTTCCGGTCATCAAACTTCCGACCACAACAACAGATTCTAAATCTAAACAAACAAACATACACATGAAACAGAGATAGAAAACTAACGGTAGCGGCCTCAAACCACGGGCACATCTCCGGCGAGAGGAATGAATTTCCGACAGAGGAAAGATGACGGCCAACTCAGACAACGATGTTTATGCTGTAAAAAACAAAGAAAAAAATACAGATTTAGTCATGTTCAACAATGATGAGAACTAATCAAGCATAAAAACCGAGTTCCAAGCATTGATTTTGCAAAAAGCCACTCGAATCTCCATTTAGACATTTCGTCGAACATGTGATACGCAAGTTATGATACATGTTCTAGAGTGAGATTCCATTCAATTTACGACTCAATTGTGATGTATAAAGATCTAAATCAGCGTAATTCATTTCGATTCCATCTCAGTTTACCATAACTCGCTCAGAAATTTCACAATCAAGCTCGGTGCTCTAAGCATCTAATATTTCATTCGGACACTTCAGCGAACAGTTAGCATGCATTGCGCAATATGAATTCCAGATTAACATTCAATGCAATCTAAGGCCAAAATCATGATCTATCAATCAGGAATTATCATTATCTTCAACATATCACTCTCGGTTTCACTCGATTAAATCGTAAGTTCACCGATTGAGCTCAATGACATGATTCCCGAGAAACAGGGGACAATAAAAGCAGAATCGGAGAAGTTTACCTGACTAGAAACGGAACTTCAATCAGCGACGTCAAGGGACGTCCGGCCATGCTTTTTCTTTCTCAACGGATGAACTGTGATTCCAAAGTCTCTGGCGGTCTCCGGCGACGATGAATGGAAGAGGGAGGGGAAGAGATTTGTCCGGCACCCTCTTTCCGATCAAAAGGCTCAGCTATTTCTAGAAGGTTTCTCGTGAATTTGCTCCGGTCACCCACTGTTTCCTCACCATCGCTCGCTCTCCTTCGCTCTCCCGCATCCTCTTATCTCATTCTCGCGTCACAAGCGCGAAGGAGGAAAGAAAGCTCAAGTTGGGCCAGGTGAAGCCGAGACGGGCCAAAAGAGAAAAAAGGACCAGAAAAGGAGTGGACTGGGCTGGCTAAATTGAGAAAACTAATAAAAAAGGCTGGGCCAATGAATCAATTAGGCGTGAATGGGCCGAATTAAATCGGCAATTTTTTTTTCTATTTACTGTATTTTTTATTTTTATTTAACAAAAAATGAAGTGCCGATACCGATTTACCAATTTAGTCTTAAACCTTTTGATGATTTGCTAATTTAGTCCTAATCCCTTTGATGATTGGTAATATAGTCATTTCGGCCAAATATCCAAATTATAGATTTATGACTAAATTATCAAATCTTTAATATGTTTAGGACTAAACCGATACAATTGAAAGGTTTATGACTAAATTGGCAAATCATCAAAAAATTTATGACTAAATTGGCACAATGAAAAGATTTAGGACTGAATTGGGCACCTTATAATAGGTTTATGACTTTTTTTATCATTATCCCGCGTGTGCTAGGCACGTTTCGGGAGCAGTGCACATGACGGCGTGGGTCACCTCATCGTCATGTGTAGGCCCTCGTTCGCCAGTTGTGCTCGTACTGGCATTGGCTACTTGCCTAGATCCAGGGCGGTGGCAACACTTGGGGATCTCCACTTGCTCCATCTCTCTCGATCCCATCGATTTAACTCAATCGTTCTTTCTGTTGGAATCGAGTAATGTCAAAGCCAAAAACTCACATGATCGTCCATCTTCAATCATGAGCTCTCTCTCTCTCTCTCTTCCCTTCGTGTGTGCTTTTACATACTCACACGTAGTTCCTTCTCGAGCATAGAAGGTGAAGAGTGTTGATTAGAGGGAAGAAGTCCTAGAATGTCGAGTGGAAGAAGAGAAGTTTAATCTGCGAAAGTGTCATTGCCTAAGCTCGACGGGGTCCAACCACTCTCTCCGGTGATTGGTTGTCGATGCTCTGCTCGGCGCTCTATGGTTACACTATCGGTGATCCGAATTGAGTTTGTTCTCTTGTTTTCTTTTTCCAAATTCTTAAACTTTTGTTCCTTTTCAAATTTTCCAGAATCAAATAAGCACGTAGGAGCCATGTGGCAGCCACGTGGGAGCCAACATGGCATTGAATAGCTACTTACAGGGCACAATTTAACAGCCACATAAGCATTTTCTTTTGTTTTTCGACGGAAGTATCAATGAGACCAAACAAACCATAATTTAAGAATATGATTGCATAGAAAAAAAATCTAGGAATTACATTGCACAAACTGATAAAGTTTAAGAATTTTCGGTAGCTTTACTCCATAATAAGATGATAACTTGCAAAGAAAAGTGCGAAGTTTTTGGGATTTGTCATCTTTAACTTTAGCATCGCTAAGAAACATTTCTCTCGATGCCTAAGAGATGGATTATACCTCACATAAATTGACGTCATTTTACTCCGTGGAGGCCACAATCATTGGTCTGATTAATACAAAATTTAGGTAAAGCAATAATTAAAGACATGGTAGGGCTCGAACAGAAGAACATCACGATTAAGCACCGTTGTCGTTAGAATAGAACTTGGTACTAACCTAAATACTAAATTAGTGGGGTAAACGTGAAAGTTGACTTTATGACTTTTGGTGTACCGACGTGATGATCCATACCGACAAATTTCAAGCTACTAACAAAATGAAAATCATTTGGGCAAAAGATATCGCATATCTCTTTTCCGTAAGATACAAATTATACTTCTTTTAATATATATATATATATATATATATATTTGTGTGTGTGTTTTTTTATATATACCGTTTATTCTCTTCTTTAAAAGAACTATAAGTGAAGGGAAAATAACGGAATGGTTAATCCTTGGGAAAATTACCCCATCGGTCCTGAACCTATAGTAAGGATGCCAGTTCAGCTTTGAACTTTTCAAGTTTGCCAATTTTGTCCTAAACTTTTGCGCAAAATTTTAATATAGTCCGTCCGGCCAAATTTCGTTGAAAACCATTGATGTGGTCAGAAGGACTACATTAAAATTTTGCACAAATATTTATGACTAAAGTGGTAAAATTAGAAAGTTTAGGACTAAAATAGCATCCGTACAATAAGTTTATGACTGATTATAATTTTTCCCGTTAATCCTTTATTTGCGCTTCCTATGTGGTTCAACTACGATTTTCATTATGCAGGTTAAATAACAAAAATCATTCACATCTTTTTATTATAATTTATTCCGCGCTTCTACTATTTCGAGCATGTCTTTTGCGCGTTGATGTCGAAAAAGATCTAAATTTTACATCTTTGAGTCTAGCAGACTTTTTAAAAGATTTGTTTCTGTAATTCACTAGAAAACATTTGTACTAGTTTTGATAAGGGATATTGAAACAAATCAACAGAACAGCATCTTGACATCACTCAATTGCATTGGATGGTCTAATGTAGAGGTAAAACACACATTATTCACTTCCATTTCTCTGCAAATATGATTCCCAAAAAGGACACCTCTCTCTGTTAATTAAGCTGTCTCACTTATGTACCTGATCGAACAATCTTGATGATTCGTATTATCTTCTTTTGTTTTTGGGCAACATGATGGGTGGTTCCTGAACTTTTCCCTATTTTTCAAAGTTATCCCGAAAATATTTGGCAATTCAATAGTACTTATACTTTTTAAATTTGACTCAATATTGTTGTTCAATTAAGTAGATTAACGAAAATTGCTAATGTGGCAGTCAATATTATTAACTAGCCATTTAATATATCGATGTGCACACTTACATGGACACTGTTAGCTAGCTATTCAATTTAGACCAGATATGATGTCAGATCGTGCGACCCAAATTTGAACTTGAGCACTTCCACCAATTGAGGTCACATGCCTAGTCCCAACCTCCATTGGAGGTCGGAGAGAGAGAGAGAGAGATAGAGAGGGGTTTGAGCTAGGCGCGGAGGTTCGGCACAGAAGTGATGGCGGTGAGGCACGACAAGACCACGCCGTGCATGACTCCGGTAGTGATGTCCAGCTTTAAGGAGTGGCCAATCACAGGGATAATAGATGAACAAAGAAGAATTAAAGAGAAAACAAAAAAGAAAAGTTCTTCTAAGAAAAAAACAAATTTTATTGAGCTGGCCAATCCATAATAACGATGCATGATTTTTGATGGGTTGGTATGCCAAACGGACAGAAAACACTATATAGTAAACTCCAAATTAATAAAAAGACCACATTTAATGAATTTCAAAAAAATTAGGGATTAACTTGAATCGGAAAAAAAGTTGGAGATTTTATTATATACCCGGGAAAAAGTTCAAGGACTGCTGTTACCTTTTTCTTTAGCTATAGGAGATGATTTGTATTATCTGCCACCAACATCAATGGACCCCAGAAGACATGACATGATGTCCATATCCAACAGCAAATCCCACCATGATTAAATCAATCAGACCAATTATTCAACGATAATACATGGTTTAATGGTCCGCACGAGCCAAAGCAAATGACAGCGATGCCGCACCTTTCTTCTCCATCTCTTTACTCTTTCATTATGATGATCAAATCATGATGATCATCCGACTTCAAAAGGCCAATTATATTTTCATAACCGAACGATATGATGCGGTTCCTCCATTTCTTAACGGAAAATGCTTTCGAAATGAATTACGTTACACAGCAAAAATGATAGAAACATGAAGAACTCAATTCGCAAATATATAGACGCAAACACATTCACATGTGTCCTTACAAAAAAAAAACACATTCACATGTGAATATTCCCAAAAGGAAAAATGACACAAATAGTCCCTGAACTTTGACTCAATGTGCAATTTGATCCATGAACTATTAATTTGTTCAATGTAGTCCCTAAAATTTAACCCAATGTTCAATATGGTCCTTAAACTTTCAATTTGTTCAATGTGGTCCCTTAACTTTTGGTACATGTTCAATATAGTCCCTGAACTTTATAAAAATATTCAATGTAGTCCTTCAATTAATTCAAGTTCAGGGACTATATTGTATATTTTTATATAGTTCGGGAACTAAATTGAACATTTACTAAAAGTTCATGGACCAAGTTGAACAAATTGAAAGTTCGGGGACTACATTGAATATTGAGTTAAAGTTCAAGAACTACATTGAACAAATTAAAAGTTCAGGGACCAAATTGCACATTGAGCCAAAGTTCAGGGACTGTTTGTGTCATTATACCTTCCAAAAAGAAAGAGGAAAGATCTCTCGTAATTCTTTCATTAATTCAATGAAATAAGTTATTTTGCAAGACAAGGAGATTTATATATAAATTTAGAAAACGCTAAAATCTTGCAAATATTTTCTAAGATTACTATTAAGCTTATTTACTTGCATTTTCTGTATTTTAGAAAAATTTTTGGGATATTAGGTGATTGGTTTCGATTTTTAGTAATTATCTAGTTAAGTATTTATGATTTCGTTCAAGATGCACCGTGAGAAGTGTGTGGTTTGATTTTCGTTTGTCCGGGGTGCATTTGTTTTACGAGAAATTGATGATTTCAAAAAAAAAAATTTCTAAGAAACGATTATTTTTATCATTTAAAATAATTATTCAACAGAAAATTACTTCATTATCAACATAGCTCTGTACCTAAACTTTTTCGTTGATAATGAATATATCTACCATTGATTTTAGGATTATTTCCAGGAATATACTTTTTAAATTCTTGATTTTCCGCGAAACAAGCCCCTGGATTTTCCTTTGCTAATTTGTCCCTCTACATGCATCGATCATATCTGTTTTACTCCGTTTCTTGTTTTTCTTTGGGCAAGAACTCTTTCACCTCATTGATTCCCACATAGTCTATTCACACTAATATACAATGTTTGCTGCAATTATTGCATTAATTGTGATTAGAATCTTTTTCTCTCTAGACCTTTCCCTGATATGTTAAATGAAATGAACACGTTGCTTCAGAGAGAGAGAGAGAGAGAGAGATTAAGAGATGAAAAGCGCAAAGCTAATACTCCTCCATCCCACAATCCAAAAGCGATCGTCTTCAAACACCAATCGCTTGTGGCTCATCTTCATCATCACCTTCTTCACCACCGCCTTCACTCTAACCCTACTCACCACCACCACCACCACCCCCACCGCCACAAGCAGTGCCACGGGCTCCGCCACCTCTTCAGTCCCGCTTCGACTTTCCATATCCGACGCCCTCCTCCACTACGCCGCCACTGCCAACTCCACCCACATGACGTCCACTGAGCTCGCCACCATAACCTCCACAGTTGCCCACTGTGCCGCTGCTGCCTCCCACTGCAACCTCCTCGTTTTTGGCCTCACCCACGAAGCCCTCTTGTACAAAGCCCTCAACTTCGACGGCCGCACCATCTTCCTTGAAGAGAATGAGAACCTTGTCTCGAAGTTTGAGCAGCAACACCCGGGAATTGAGGCCTATGATGTGCGGTACGAGACGAAGGTTGGCGAAATGAAGAAGCTGCTCGAGTCGGCTATAGGCGAGTTCCGTGGCGAGTGCCGGCCGGTGCAGAACCTGCTCTTCTCGGAATGCAAGCTCGCATTGAACAGTTTGCCCAACCACATGTATGAGTTGAGTTGGGACGTGATACTAGTCGACGGGCCGAGCGGGTACCATGGGGCAGCGCCAGGGAGGATGTCGGCGATATTCACGGCGGCTGTGCTGGCCAGGAGCAAGAAGGGCGGAGCGGCGGAGACGCACGTATTCGTGCAGGACTTCGACTGGGAGGTGGAGAAAGTTTATAGCGACGAGTTCTTGTGCAGGGACAACTTGGTGGAGGTTGTTGGAAAGCTTGGGCATTTTGTTGTGGCGAGAGTGAGCGATGAGAGATTAATGACTGAGTTTTGCAGCGTTTCCGCTTCTGCCAATTCAACTTCATCGTCAACATCAACGGCGTAATTGTGGGATTCACAGGTGGTTGACAACGAAGATGATGATGATTGAGCTGAAGATTGTTACTATCATTTTTCTCCTATCTTTTAAATGCAAGCTGTAATTACCATAAGAAATAAATAGACAGACATAACAATCGCAACAAAGCATATAAACTTTACTGAGAAAAAAAAAGCTTTGTTATTAATTTCAAGGCAAGCTTGCTTTGGAGATTATACATACTAGTTTTTTTTTTGGTCAAGTTGAAAATGGCACTTTGAATTTCCTCCTAAAAATTGAAATAAGTAAATAGACTAATTATATCCAATTAATCACGTGAAAGAAAAGAAAAACTTAAATTTATTAAAGAAAATAATCAAACGTAAGAACTCAACCATGCGAGAACTATTTACCGTAGAGGCCGTAGCGTTCCTTGGGCCTTCGATGTCATTCATGCTTTTAAGATTTGGGGCATGTTGTCCTTATTTGTATGGTTTAATATTGGAATTAAAACCTCAAATAGGTTCGAATGTTGCTAAACACTTTGGGGCCGTTGTGAATTTTTGTTGATGTGGAGTAAAGGTCGTTAAATATTTGTTGATATTTATCTTTTTTTCTTTATATTCAAACGTTGACTCTATCTTTCATCTGGAATTCTTCTTCTTCTTCTTCTTCTTTAAAATATTTAAACCCTACCAATGCAATTCCTTTGTACCCACCCACTCACGACCATTCTTCCGCTAACCTTGGCCGCACCTCAAATGCTCGAGCAGCCATGGCGACCGGCAGCTCGAGATCTATGACCTTTAGATCTCACACCTATGGTCGCTTGATCTCTACCCTAGGCACAAGCTTCGAGCTCAAGAATCCATGACGACCGCAAGTTTTGAGCTCGAGCTCAAGTGGTCATGGAGGTTGCGAGCTTTGAAGTAGAACCAGCCATGGCAAATCTCAAGCTTCGAGCTCAAATGGCCATGGACTGCGAGCTTTGACGCCCGACTGGTCATAGATGTTGCAAGGCACAAGGCAAATATGGTGAAAGGCCTAAAAATTATAGGTGCAAAATTGGGCTTCAAAAGCCCAGCTCCACACGAGACGATTCTGGGGATAGCACCATTTTTGCCCTAGTCATTCGCTAGGACATGCAGCCCAGGTGCGCGGGGATAGCACCATTTTTGCCTAGCGTGGGCTCACGTGCAGGTTGTCACCATTCCATCATCAGGCTGATGCTGGAATAGACATGTGGTGACCGCGGACGGAGGCGGGAGTTGACGTCATCATTCATTCTTTCTTTCTTTAAAAAAAAATGGAAAAAAAATTACAAAAAATTTGACCAAATTTTGACTAGTCATCATTTTTCTGTCCAACATCCGATTGACCTAATATTTACGTCCACGGAATGCTGGTGGTTGAATGAGGGATTGTCTACTATGCTTGGTTTTAATCGGATACAATTTGAAGGATTTTATAGATTCATTGATCAAGGCTTGACAAGAAAACTTTATAAGTTTTCAAAAATTGAATATTAGGATCAAGAAATTCAATAATAATTATTTGTGAAAACGTATCAATTGGTAGAATCTTTGACGAGATGAAAGAAAATTTGAAGGAAGAATGGTGCAAAGTTCAAGGAAGGAAGAGACAAAAGCAGGAAAGGGGAGAGATTGATGATGAAGGCTTGACTTTTGCATGCGAAATTTTCTATCTTCTTCCCCGTCCTCACGCCGGCCATGTTTGGGGCTTTTGGGAGTTGATTGATGGATGACTCCTCTTTTTGTGCTTTCAGTTCAGGCTTTTTTCAAAGCGCGCTCTCTCTCTCTTCATCTGCATGGTTTTGTCCTTATCTTTTCCAAACTCTGGGGTCCACGGATTTTTTGCATCTTAGCTCTCCTCCGGGCCCTTGTGTCTAGTCTAATTACATAGACTCTTTACAATTCGTGCGATAAATTACATGCGTCTGGTCACCGCATAAATATTAATAATATTTTAAATTTTTTAATATTTCTTTTTTTTTTCTTTCTTTCCCTTCCCTTCCTTGGTCACCGGCGACCGGCCACAGGCCAGAGCCGGCAAGGGCGGCGACGCCCTCGCCGGTCGCGACGGCGAGGTCGGCCTCGTCTTGGCTACACAAGGTCCAACCTCGCCCAGATCTGGCGAGGCCGACCTCGCCGTCGCGAACCATCTCCCTCGCCTAGGTCGCGACGGCGAGGTCGGCCTCACCATTGCTGGGCGAGGGCCGCGACGCCCTCGCCGGCCCTGGCTTGTGGCCAGTCGCAGGTCGCCGTTGGCCAACGGCCGACAGCGGGCCAGGAAGAAGAAGAAGAAGAACAAACCAAAAAGGGGGAAGAAGAAAATCAAGAAGAATCAGAAATGGAAAAATTGTTCCTAAAATTAAGAAGTTACTTTTTTTTGCTTATTGATTCTGTTCCAAAATTGATTCTGAAAATAATTTTTTTGTAAATTTGTGCCCAGGAGCAAAAAATTTAACAAACGGATTTCTGTTCCCAAACTGATTCTGAGAACAAAAGAAAAGAAATTTTTACTGTTTGGCAACTTGCCAAACGGGCCCTAAATGAGTCATAAATTCATTTGAACTTCCAAACCGAAGCCAGCACGAGCCTGGCTCACCAAGAGGGAAATATGCGATAGACTTACCTGGCCAACACAAGTGAAAATGATTTTAGCTGTACGTGTTAAAAGAAAGGAGAAAAAAAGAAGAAGAGGAAAGGAAATAAAAGCAAGCACGTGCGTGGCTTTTTGCGTTAGTTCATGTTGATTGTTACTCGTGTTTCAGTAAGTATAAATATGTAAATAGTAAAAAATCTGCACGCGAGTCTTAACAAAATTTTTTATTTTTAATTAATAGTTAATTTCATCAATTAGTATAGATGTAATCATCCAAGTTGATTTCGCATTATGTGGATTAGTTTCACTCTAATTCATAGCATTTCGTCTAGTTTTCTTTATTTTCTGGTAGGGGTGTCAATGGGTCGGATCGGGTCGGGTTTCTATGATACCCGACCCGACCCAAATCACAAGGGGCACATGCTCTTTCTGACCTGGCCCGGCCCAAAACCCATAGAACCCAAAGCGAAAATCCGGGTCGGGCCGGGTTGGGTCGGGCCGGGTTTTCGATTTTTTTTTTTTTTTTTTGCGTGGGTAAACGTATAAACCAGTACAAAGTGGGTGTGAACCCCGAATAGCCATAGTAAAAATTGCAAGCTGCTTATAATCTTTGTCAAGTTGGCTGTATAAGGTAAAAATTGATCCTGTTATACAAGAAGTGGTTTACAATTGCGCATGTCAACGTGTCACAAACAAAGACCTAAGACCAAATAGAGACATATGCTGAGAAACCAAATCTATTACATGTGTCGGTCGTAAGACACACTCTTGGAGATGTCTCCAAGAAATATTTCTTCAATTTACTTCTTTCCTCCATGTATAACTTGTAACAATCATACCTCAATGTGTTCCGACACGGGATTAGAAACTTTGGCTGGATTCTATTCACGAATAGCCGAAATCCCTCATTTTCTACGAACTTAAAAGGCAATTCACCAATAATAAACATTTTTGCTAGGTTTTTTCGACTAACATCTTGATCAATTTTCCATGGACCCAATGAACTACCGACCCCAAGAAGTTGATCCGAGGCACTTTTTATCCTTTTCTCAACATTTGCATATGGGTATTCCTTGCATCTACCTAAATGATGATGCATCGAACTAGTCCCGTGATTACTAGCACAACGAATTTGTGCCCCACAGTATAAACATTCAGCCTTATCTTGATCAAGAATCCGTTTAAAGTGTTCCCACACTACAGATCTTGTCCTTCTTTCTATGACACTTGTAGAACTCGTTTCAGACATCTTGTAATCCTTCTATTTATCAAAGCAAGTATGCTGTACTTGATCAAAGCAATAAAAACTCGCCCATGCTCTCAATCAGCACAAGACATCCCATGACTAATTATACTTTTCGGTTCCAAGTAGAAAAGGCGAGAAGCAAGAGGGCCAACTTACTTGCATCATCCTCGTCTCAGTCAATTCTCAATTTCTCATGATAGATTCCATATTCACCTAGTAAGAGAAAGAGTAAAAACAATTAAAGTCTCAGATAATATTCACAAGTCAGCCATGCTCCAGTGTATCAAAGACTTGATGCATCAGTGAACCAAGATTAAGATTCAAACTGACGGACCACAATCAACACAAGGCGCATAATGCAAATAATCGCAGCCACACCATGGAGCAGCAAAGAAACATATAAAGCTATGTTGCACTCCAAACAACATTTCAGCAAAAAAAGAATGACCACAGCAGACCCATAATACTCCTTCACCACATATTAAACTTTACTGATGATTGCTAAAATTTTGCAAAAAAATGAGAGATTGCAAGCCGATCATTTCACATTGTGCAAAATTCATGTGTATGTAATTGCAGCAAGGACAGATCATATATACCAGCAGATACCAACCAAGACAACTGAGAAATGACATCTAGATCCTAAGTTCCATAACCCAACAAAGGCAAAGAAATATGGCAACAGCTACTTTGACTAAAAACATGCTGTGCAAAATAGAGTGCCTAAATTTCATCAGATCCCACCAGAGCACTGTCCATTCACGAAGATGAAGCCAAAACAATGATGAGCCATTTTGCTAGAAAAGCTCAATATAAGAGATGCTTATCAAAGTGGGATGTCAAATATAAGAATCAAGTTCAAGATTAAAAGGGATGCTTATTGATGTGGGATGTCAACTGTGACAATGCCCTGCTACAGTAACTAGTCAATGAACTATATTTGTTTTATTGGTTTTAGGAATGAAACTAGTAAGATACGTAAGAATAAAGCTTGTGCTTGTGAGGTGTCAACTCCATTAAAAAACTGTTGACAGCAATCAATGGAATAACAAAAAAGATTCATGGTTTTACAACACCTTTGACTGACAAAATAAGCATTTAATGTCAAACACTTGAATATATATATTTTCATGGTCTAGCTGGACAGAGCTGCAAGTTTCAATCTAGGACATGTTCATAGATTATCACCCCGGTCTCATCGCTTTGCACTCTATAAAATAAGTCAGTTTCAACTTGTTTCCTGTTAATTTCAATCTCTTCACCTGTTAAGGACTTTCATATTTATTTCTTCTTCGCCTTAAAGAATACAAGTATACTTTGGCACCTAGCATTTTCCGCCGTTAGAACGACTTGGACATAACTGACCAATAACAGAATGATTTACATCACATGAACTGACATCTTAAAGATGCACAAACACGATGTAAATTCTTTATAAATTCCGTGACATCAGAAGTTAAATTTTCAGTTCAGTCCAAGATATGAAAAAGCGAAACTTGGTCACACATCAAAAAACTTTCTTTTATCGGTCATTAACGAGACGACATATATAGTGTATCAGCAATTCAGGGACATAACACAAAAACATGCCCTTCCATGCTAATTGGACATTAAGTTAAGTTTCCACATTAGTTGCTCAACATCATTGCAACCTAAAGGAAGAATTGCTCCATAGCAACTTAAAGTTTACCTCCGAAGTAAGAAGTTCCTCGAGCTGTTGGTTTTCCGATTTGTATTCCTGAAGACGGGATTGAAGTCCAGTACAAACCTGAACAATTGAGTAAGCATCGTCAAGTTACAACTTGGTTACCATCTCAGTAATTTTATTGTGGAATAAATCCTTCTAAAGTAGTCTTGACTGAAAAGATGGCTTGTGTATTAAGTAGCTACCTGGGACCATCTCGTTTTTATTGTTCAATAAATCCATCTGAACAGTCTTGGAACCGAAAAGTATAATCAGGAAGGAGGGTATGGTACGTGGAAATGCAAAAATCTTGATCACAAGTGACCAAGTCCGTTGTACTTGACCCAAGTTAAATGACACATCATCAGTTGCTAGCAAAGCAAAAAGGCACCACCAGATGGATTTCTCAATTTCATGGTTACTTCTCAAGATTCAATTCAACCCAACAGAAATATACCCAAATTTCACACCCACCTGTTCATCCTACGACGTATGATCACAGATTGGAAAGACGAAAAGCTACTTCCGACATCATAAACACAATCCAGCACGAGATTGGAACAGAAAGAACCAAGAAGAACATGGAAGAATTGAACCAAGAAAGACAAAAGGCTACTCAGAATTTCACCAGATTGAAATAGAACACCGAGCAAAGACCAAAACGAGACTGGCGAAAGCGACAAGCAAAGACAGGCCGTCTGCTCTACCTCACACCAAGGCTCAACAGCTCGAAGATCTTAACATAGGCACAGGAGCTCCTTTCTCTACAGCTGGGAAGCCGTATGAAGATCTCAAAGAGGCATTCATCTAGGAGTTCCTCGATTGAAGATAAATGAAGGAGTGATACTGGAAGCTTGCTGTTGGGGCGATTTCACCGACGTATGAGGTGCATTCCAGCTCGGTGGCTCAGATTGAATCTTCTCAGCATCTGTGGTGCAGCTAGAGCTAAGAGCGATTCTGATTCCATGTGCAGACAGGCTTCCGGCAAGATGAATTGGTTCGTCGCAATCCTACTTGCAATGTAGTCATGATGAGGAAGGACCTGATTCCATGAGCGACTCTGATTCCATGCGCTGCGCTTCGCGAGGGGTGAATGGAAGCTTGAAGACGAAAGAGACGAAGGAGTTGATATCTAGGGTTTTTTTAAGTCCCGGGCCGGCCGTAAAAAAAGCCCGACCCGGACTGGCCCGGCCCGAAAAATGAATAATATATGAAATTTAGGCTCTTACCCAATCCAAAGGAGGCCTGCCCCAAAAAAGCCCTAAATTTCCGGGCCAGGTCGGGTCGGGCCGGTCCGGTATGGGTTGGGTCGGGCTTTATTGACACCCCTATTTCTGGGGTGTGCTAACTTCGTTCTCGTAGGAAGTTTAAGGTTGAAAATCCAAGTGAAAGCAGTGTAAATTTTCATGAAATCCAGATTTATGTTACATAGTATTTTGGCATCTAATTTAGATGCTTGCATATAAATTCTAGTTCATATTTATTTCGAGGTTAATACAGCGAAAAACCTCAAACCGGTACACCTGTGACAAATTTACCCCAAACTATTTTTTTGACCACAAAAAATTCCAAAATGGTACACCTGTGACAATTTTACCCAAAACTTTTTTTTTTACTATCAAAAACCATACATTGGTACACCTATGACAATTTTACCTCGAATTAATATTTTGACCACCAAAAATCCTAAACTGGTACACCTGTGACAAATTTACCCTCTGTTAGTTTCCGTTAAATTTTACCATCAAATTGCTAAGTTTGATGACACATGGTAGTTGACGGGTATACCGGTTTGGGATTTTACCACAAGTTTACGAATTTGTGATATTTCGCGATATTAATCAAATTTAACGGACACTAACAGAAGGTAAATTTATAACAAATGTACCGGTTTGAGGTTTTTAGTGATCAAAAAATTAGTAGGGGATAAAATTATCACAGGTGTACCAGTTTAGGATTTTTTATGGTAAAAAAAATTGTTCAGGATAAAATTATCAAAAGTGTACCAGTGTGGGGTTTTTGATAGTCAAAAAAATAGTTCGGGCTAAATTATTCACAGGAGTACCATTTTAGGGTTTTTGATGGTCAAAAAATTAGTTTGGGATAAAATTGTCACAGGTGTACCAGTTTGGGGCTTTTCGTGATATTGACCATTTATTTCAACACTTGTTAATTTTTAGTTTAATTTCACTTCACTATAAATAAATATAAATAAAGAAAGGGAAAAGGAGAAAAATAAAATGAAAAATAAAAAATCGATTGCATGCTTAAAGGAGTTGATACCAATCTCCTTACTCTAAACCTATAATTGGTACCAACAGAGACGCCCTACAGTTGTCATCGAAACATCTCCTATTTAACTTTTCTCTTATTCGAGTGATGAAATGAAACAAATTTTGATATCAACTCGAATCGGATAATAGAAATAATTTGGATCTTCATTATCATATGAACATAAAATTAATAGCTCACAGAAAGGGGGAGAGGGTTGGTGGTGCGGTTTAATAATTAGAAACTTTTCTAGATAACATTTCAGATTGGGTCATCGAATGCGAATATGAATATGAAATGGTTGAAAGTCGTTGAATGTGGCCACGTCAAGACGTCTTGAGGGAAATAATGGAGTATTTTAGCTAAAGAAAAAGGGAAATAAAGGACTACTCATAGGAAAACCAATCAAAGGGTTGAAACAGATATAGTAATATTTTACGACCAAGATCATAAAATCAAATTCTATTGGTCGGACAGCCGATGTCCACGTCAGCGATTACCGACAAAAATCCGCCAAAAGGACTAAATCATTATAAGGTTTAGAACTCAATTGATAAAGTTGAAAGGTTTAAGGCTGAATTGGCTGCCATATAATAGGTTTATGATATTTTTGAAATATTTTCCTCTAACTGCACCATGCTCACATTCTAATAGTTGTAAATAAGGAAATAAGTGTTGCTTGCGCAATCATTTACTTTTTAATATAACGGCACATTTATGAGAACATTTTTTTTTGGTCGAATATTTATGAGAATATTTGAGTAGTTAAAGGTAATTAATTATAATAAGATAAGTCTTTAAGCTGAAGAGATCAAATCAAATATTTCATTAAGAGTAGTAAGTATAGACTTAGGTGGATCATATTTTGTAGCGAATGCAGCAAATCCAATCTCTGTAGTATGAAGGAAATTTTCTCATTATTTAGAGTTCCATATGTCATAATGAGAGTTGATTCTTTAGGAATATATGTGACCATGCATTTATATAGATAAATTATTATTTTATCTATATAAATATGTTTAACCATAGATATAGCTATAGAGTAATCATAAATGATTTAAACATTCGAGAATCATTTTTTTTAATCTAAAAGTTCAAAGGCACCAAGAAGGAACTCGAAAGAAATTGGGCGTGTGAATGGTACATCACCATCATTGTCCTACGTCTCATTTTTTCTAAAGCCATCAACTTTATTGACTATGAATTGAAAGCTGCAGCTGCTGTGAAGTTGCCTGTCCCTAACTTTCAATTAAATCCCATGAGTCACGCAATACAAACGTCCAAAATGATGTCTCTCACTAACGAAAGTGGCATCGGACTTCGGGCGTTCAAACCAAGAATTTCATCGTTTATATCTTACAATAAACATCCTTTTCTCCTTTTCTAAGGTAACGCACTTGTTCTTCTTTTGTAAATTTCTGAAGGAGGATGATCTGGTGGAGAAGCTTTTCACATTAAGAACGTAAATAGAAGCTCTTCCCATTAATGAATGTAATGTTATTGTTGCTAAAATGTCCAATCCAAAAGAACGGACGGAATTTCACGAACAAGAATCAGCGCAATCGATATAAACTGAGGTAGAATCGGGCTATGATACATGTAAAAATGTCCAACCCAAAAACCTTACAGGAAAAGGGAGACTAGATGCATACAAATAGCATGTATACTGTGTAAACAACCAACGTGGAACACTTTAATAATTTTTGTTATAATTCTTTTCCTTGTTTGAGGATTTCTACTCATAACTTTGAATTTGATGACTTTTTCAAGATATTACGAAATTCAAATTTTAAATTTTATTTAATACGAGATAAAAAAAATTGTATCAAAACATAAAAATACATATATGTTATCATAAATATTTCACTATAAATATGTGAAATGTAATATTATTTTTATAAAGATCTCACTAACGGGTGTCCTAAATACATTAGTTAAATTAAACATCATGCAAAATATTTAAACAGTCTCCTAGAAGTCTCAAAATTCTTCGTCAATCGTCATGACTTTAACATCAGAGTCCTCAACTTGCATTCGAGAACCGCGAGGCTTTCTGCGAAATTGCGTAGAAGACCATCGATCAATCTTTAACATCAGCGGCGGCCATCATCAATCTTCTTTTTTCTTTTCCTTTTCTTCGGCTAAGCATAGTTGTTTGTTATGGTCAAGACCATTGACAGGGCCATCATTACATTTCCTCAACTATAGATAGTCCATTTCCAAAAAAAATGTAAAAGATTTGCACAATCATTTGCTTTTTAATATAAAGGCACACTTTATGAGAATAATTGAGTGGTTAAAGGTACTTAATTATAATAAAAGGTAGGTCCTTAAGGCAAAGAGATCAAAACAAATATCTCATAATGAGTAGGAAGCATTTGCTTAAGTGGTGCTTAGGTAAAGCACTTTTTTTATTGAATGCAGCAAATCCAACGCTCTATGGTATGGAGGAAATTTTTCTAATTATTCAGAGTTTCATGTGTCATAACGAGAGGCAAATCTTTAGGAACTTTTTGTTATTATTGCATTTACATAGAAAAATTGTGAATTTACAATACTGGATTGGAATTTTAAATATGTCAAACTATAGATATAGCTATAAAATAATTATAAATGATTTAAATGTTTGAGAATCAAATTTTTTAAATCCAAAAGTTCAAAAGCAAAAACTGAAAAGCACAAAGGAGAAACTCTCAAGAAATTGGGCATGTGAAAAGGTACGCCTCCATTATTGTCCTCTACCTTATTATTTGTAAAGTCATCAACTTTTTTGACTATAAATTGGAAGCAGCACTGCTGCGAAGTTGCTTGATTTTGGGTAGGAGGAGTTTTGAGTCTTCTAGTAATTCAAAAGAGGTTTTTTTTAAATTTTTTTTACGGTAAACTCACTTGAAACGGATTTGGTACAGAGAGAGATATGGTATGCCAAAATTTCTTGATAGCGATATGGCTTCTACTTAGTGTTCCGATTGTCCACATTAGCACAAATTGAATGGAAAATGGAGCGACATACTAGCAAGACGAGGGATGACCCTTTCTTAAAATACAGGGACGATTTTGGATAAAAAAAAGTGTAGGGATGGTTTTGAATTTTGGGCAAGAATACATGAACTACTAGTGTCATTTCACTCAATTTTATACAAATAAAATGATTGCTGTAAGATACTTGGAATTTTTTTTCGTGCAAAACAATGTGTAGAGGATGAAATAGTGTTTGCAGACGAAATACGCACTGCTGAGCAAATATCTTCCAACAACAAAAATGTAAACAGAATAATAGATTAAAGAGATTGCAAAGCAATTTATAGTGGTTCGACCTATCTACTTAACCTCTTCCATTATCCCAGCTCTATTAGCCCAATAACAAGGTTGGAATCCACTAATGCAATCCTCGAAACCTTTAAAAGCGTTCACAATGAAGTTGCCTCTCCGCAATGAACTATAGCTCACTCTACAAGGACAGTCATTTCACTCTACACTCAAAGTGCTCTTTACGATAATTAAATTGACACTCTCTTAGAGAATTACGACTAGAATCATGAGACTTTTTTTTTTTAAAGAATAAGCACAAGAATTAATAACAACCTTTGAGAGCACAAGAATTACATTAACACTCTCTTGGAGAATTACGATTAGAAGCATGAGATTTGTTTTTTGAAAGAATAAGCATAAGAATTAATAACAACCTTTGAGAGCGTTTTGCTAATTTGGCCAACCTTCAACAACCACTTTGATACATATATAGCCCTCAAAACTTGATCGATACGGTCTTCAAATAGGTCATGTAGTGCCTCGCCTGACCCTTCTAGGATATGGACACTTGTTTGGTAGGGGGAGCAGTTACGTGAGTGGAAAAAAATATTTTCATATGCACCATCTTTTTTAAGGCGAGGATTATCACTATTTAATATAAGGAAGCATGAAATGTATACCAAAAAAGGGTAATGGCGAAATATCTGAAATGTGGAACAAATATGAAGTATTCTGAAAAGTGAGATGACATGTTAAGAAACTTGCATTAGGCAATCATGAATAAATGCACAAAAAATATATATTTTTTATTTTCTCAAGATATTGACCAATGTTTCTAAGCTTAAAGTCATGATTGATGATAAAATTAGAGTTATCTAAGAGAATCGAAAGCTCCTTTTAAAATTCTTTAATGTCGAAAACATATTCAATATTTCAAAACGTGAAACATTATCCAAGAGCACTTATTCACGACTCCTGGATTACTCTTAAGTTTGTGCTCATATGTATGTAAATAAATATATAGTGTATGTTAGAATATTTAAATAATAAACCACACATTCATCTTATACCTTAAGTTTTTATAACAGTTGGCAGTAATTCTATAAAATCTCACCGTATAAATGCGTGCCAAGTATGAATTTTTTAATTGTTCTCTCAACCTAGTCAGTCCGCGTGTGATACCGAAAAATTCACATGTTCCCTGATCAATAAGAAGGAATCTCTCTCTTTTAAGTGAAGAAGGGGACGTCACCTTCACATGCATTGTGCCTCCACCTAAAAAGTAAGCATGAGTTTTTTTATGTATCCCAATCGTTTGAGACAATGGCTTGAAAGAATAGGATGTACATCCTTGTATGAATTTTCCATAAGGTGTTGCGAAGTTGTATAAAGTAGCGTATCGAAGATGACCATAGTTATGGCATACGATTGCCATGACTTTGGAAGGATTGTTGTTTTGTACATAATTTGTGCAAAGTTGGGTTCGTATAAACTGTCATGAATGCATTATGTGTATTTTGAATGCTATTCTTGAAACAACATTTTGTTCAGATTTGATCACGGTGTCTACCCTAGAGTGTCTCGCTAGCCATCCTGTGAATGGAGCTAACCTAACGCACGTGGATGGAGCGATTTGAGCATATAAATCAATGTTAATTGAGTCGAATGATTTGGATACTAGTGTTGTAAATGAGATAAAAAAAAATGTGGACAAGTCATCCTCTCATCAATTACTTTGTTCACTGCACCAATTTAGTCAACAAGTCAAAACAGCGAATAACGCCACGAAAAACGTACGTAAATAAAACACGCCAAAATGAAGAAGACACTATCATTGTAACTTTCTTCGTCTTTTCCTCTTTTGGGCCACATCGGCAATGGCCGTCATTAATCTGCTTTTCCCTTTCTTCAGCTGAGCAAAGTCATCTCTTATGGTCAAGACCATCGTGGTTTCTCTTTCTTTTATTTCCACGTTCAAAGCAACACCGCGATGGAGTGGCAGCATGGCCATTGACAGGCCATCATTGCATTTGCTCACCTATAGATAGTCCACTTGCGTAAAAGTAAAAGATTTGCACAATCATATGCTTTTTAATATAAAGTCGCATTTTATGATAATATTTGAGTGGTTAAAATTAATTATAATAAAAAGTAAGTCTTTAAGACGAAAAGGTCAAAATAAATATTTCATAGTGAGTAGGAACCATATGCTTAGGTAGTGGCTTAAGGGGAGCATTTTTTGAGGTGAATGCAGCAAATCCAATTCTCTGTAGTATAAAGGAGATTTTTTTAATTATGCAGGGTTCCATGTGTCATAATAAATGGCTATTCTTTAGGAATATTTTGTTATTATGCATTTATATAGATAATTGTGAATTTACGATACTGAATTGGGATTTTAAATATGTCCAGCTATAGATATATCTACAAAATAATCATAAATGATTTTAATGTTTCAGAATCAAAATTTTTTAAATTCAAAAGTTCAAAAGGACTGAGTGAAAAGCACCAAGAAGAAACTCGAAAGAAATTGGGCATGTTAAAAAGGTACACCTCCATTATTGTCCTCCATCTTATTAACTTTATTGACTATAAATTGGAAGCTCCACCGAAGTTGCCTGTACGCTTTGAACTTTCAATTAAATCCCGTGAGTCCCGCAATACACACGTCCCTATAATAAACAGCCCTTTTCTCCTTTTCCAATATAACGCCCTGGTTCTCCTTTCGTAAATTTTTGTGGGAGGATGATCTGGTGGAGAAAGCTTTTCACATTAAGAATGTAATAAAGGCTTTTAACATTCGAGGACCGCAAGGCTTTGTGCGAATTTGCTAGTAGAAACTAGAAAGTATTTCAACAGTGTCTATTGGAGACACAGAGAGAGGGCTGACCCTGCTAAGTGCGAAGTGAGCTCCCATGGCGAGCTCAGAGACCAGAACGAGCACAAGCAATACATATGGAAGTGAGTATCAGGTGTTCCTGAGTTTTAGAGGGCCCGACACTCGTCGTGGATTCACTAATTGCCTCTACGTTACCTTGGAAGATGCTGGGATTCGTGTTTTCATCGATGACGAGGATCTTCGACCGGGTGAAAGAATTAGGGACAACCTTCTACGAGCGATTGACGATTCCAAGGTCTACATACCCATCTTCTCCAAAAACTATGCTTCAAGTCACTGGTGCCTTTGGGAGCTTGCGAAGATGGTGGAGAACACCTCTAAATCTAAAGAAGGTGGGAATAAGAAAGTCATATTGCCCATCTTCTACGACGTGAAACCTGATGACGTGAAGCTGAAAACCACGTTGTACAGCGAAGCCATATTGAATTTGGAGCAAAAGATGGAGGATCAGAAGAAGAAGTTCAACTCTGATGATGTAGAGACGTGGCGGCAGGCTCTCAAAGAAGTTGATCGCACCAAGGGATGGGAGCTGGAGGAATCTCAAGGGTAACATTCTAACCATGATAGCGAAAATTAGTTTGTACAATCGGGCCATACTTCTTATAAAATTTATTAATTATATTTCAACTCTAATTTCCCTAAATTTAAACAGAAAGTTTCAAATTCTTCTTCTATTTTTGTTGAGTCACGAGATTTCTAAATTTTTTATGACCTAATAGGGTTATTTTAATTTCGTTTTTCACCTATTTTCCATCGTATACAAAATTTGGCTTTGCTTCATCTTTTTTATACTAATTTGATCCATGTATGTATTAAGATTCCTATTGTATGCTAGAGAACTTGATTAAGGAACTATTGCCTGTGCAAAGTTCTTTTCCACGTCGAAAGAAATAAGTAAATCTTCTATTACAGTAATTCATCAGACGTTAATATTTTGATTCTTCTACCCTTTTTTGCCAGAAATTTTGATTCTTCTACTCGATATAAAGATCAAACATTTCTCTTCCTCTATTCCTTTTACTTAAACTTGTAATGGATGTTCAAGTTCGTAATTCATCATGTTCCTGAAGCTTTGGGGGTAACGTTGAATTTTTGTATATCCTAAACTTGATCGCGTTCCCACACGGTTGCTTAGTAGATGGTTGGTCAACATGCAAATTTGTCACCTTTTCTCAATTGAAACTGTTCAACTCTGTGGCAGCCATGGGGATCTTATCAAGTTGGTTGTTAATGAGGTCGTGAATAGGCTCGAGACAAGACAAAGACAAGTGACTAAAGATTTAGTTGGAATGGAGGATCAAATAGCTGCCATAAAAAAATTATTAGACATCAATCGTGGTGGTGTGCGGATAATTGTAATCTACGGGATGGGCGGCATTGGTAAAACAACACTCGCCAAGATTATCTTCAACCAACTATGTCCTTGCTTTGGGAGAAACTGCAGCTTTCTTGATGACGTGAGGGAAACGGCAAAAACCAAGGGCTTATTAGAGTTGCAAAAAAAATTATTGTCTGATATCTCTTATTATAGAGAGGCTCCTAACATTGCCAACAATGATCTAGGGATCATTAAGATTGGAGAAACAGTTTGCAACAAGAAGATGCTAATTGTATTGGATGATGTTGATGAGGGCAACCAAATCGAAAATCTAATCCCAGTGAACTCTTTGTGTCTTGGTACTAAGATACTCGTCACCACTAGGGACAAGAGCGTTCTAAATATCAGGGGATTTGAGAATAAATTCAAGGATTATGAAATGGTGGGGTTGAGCGACAAAGACGCACTCAAACTTTTTAGTAGGCATGCCTTCAATGACAACTCTCCTCCAGCCAATTACTACACTCTTTCAAAAAGCATTGTGTCTACTGCAGGTGGACTACCTTTAGCTCTTGAAGCAATAGGTTCATCGCTTTTTGGTGAGGAAACAAGAGGAATATGGGAAGAGTGGCTACAAAAGCTAAAGAAAACACCTCATGAGGATGTCTTGGGAAAGCTAAAGATTAGCTATGATGCCTTAGAGCCTAAACATCAACAGATATTCCTGGATATTGCATGTTTTTTCATTGGTGAGGATAAGACTAATCCAATGTACATGTGGAAAGATCGTGAGTTTTTCCCGGAGCGTGCCATCAAGGTCCTTATTAAGAGGTGCATGATAGAGGTTTTAGACGATGATAGGTTTGGGATGCACGATCAATTTAGAGATCTTGGAAGGGAAATTGCCAAACAAGAGCATACCAGGTTGTGGGATGAAAAAGACATCATTCGCGAATTAAGATTAACATCAACAGAGGTAAAGTATGGCTAAATTTGAATAGAAAATTGCTTATACCCTCTTCTTAATTGAGGATTCACGTTTTTTATTTGGGAGATACTCTTCTGTTTTGTTTTTTCTTCTCTTCTACGAAATAAAATAGTGGGATATTGACAAATTCCTGCTTCTACTCCTCAATGTCATTGGCAGATCAAGGAAGGCGTTCAAGTTGAAGCACTCTGTTTGCGATCATTAAAGGATCGTATAACTGTCACCTCGGAGGAAATTAAGCGGTTCCCACATATACGGTTTCTTTCTTTGTATAACGTAAACTGCCAAGGTGACTTTACAGGCTGTCTTTCCAAGTTGAGATGGATCGATTTGTGTTACCCTTATATTCGTATTGATAAAGCCCGCCGTAATCAACATTTGGAGGCAACCAATTTGTCGCATCTACAAAACGCGGTTGTGGTGAATCTTTCTGGGCTTCAATTCACAGATGATGTGTTCAAGAGCCTAATCAAGGTACGCCAGTTTCCCTCTTAGCCTATTTTTCTTATTCAATGAAGGACAAAATTTGATGGATTTATAATCTAATTTTCTCATTTAGTGAGAGGATCAGATGACATATGATACAAATTGGTAGCCTAAATCCATATTTATTTCTTGTCCGTCCTGATTTTTCATTGGCTTTGTAGAGGGCAAGGAAATTGAAGGTTCTCGCTATTAAGAATAATGACTTGATCCATTGGACACCAACCTTTCCAAAGGACTCAGTTTTAGAGAAGTTGACTATTTGTTGTAGTTTGTCTTTCTCGGAAATTGATTGCTCTATAGGGAATTTGAGGTGGCTGACTGACTTGAGACTTGAGTTATGCCACAAACTTAGAAAATTGCCTGAACAAATTGGAGAGCTATGGGATTTGCGGCACCTCTCTCTTAAGTTATGCGGTGGCTTGAGTGAACTCCCCGACTCAGTTTCGAAATTAGAGTCGTTAACGAAGCTGGATGTATCAGGCACAGGAATTACAAGATTACCAGATTCCATTGGTAGACTAGCAAAGCTGTCATCTATAGATTTATCAATCACACCAATTGAAAAACTGCCCAGCACAATGAGCGAGCTTTGTCAACTCCGAACACTGGACATGGATGGTTGTAATGGGATACAAGAGCTGCCGATGCTCCCCAAAAGTTTGGCCACTTTAGTGTTGAGATCTACTTCGTTGCTGACTGTCCCTAACCTCTCGTATCTTACTAATCTAGTTGAACTGAACCTATCCGATCGCTCTCATTCAATGGCCGGATCAGATATAATTCAAACTTGCGACTTACGGTGGATCGGGAAGTTATTCAAACTAAGCAAGCTGCGCTTTTGCTTTCCAAATGTCCGCGCACCAACTATTGAGTTGGGTTCCCTTTCTCGGCTGAAAGAAATTACTCTATATGGACTGGACTTACCAACTTTCAAACAACTTCCATCAAACTTGATAGTTTTAGAGCTCTACGACACTCGAGGAAAACAAGTACACCTCGACGGGCTTCCTCCATCGGAAAAGGAGACTGTTTCATCAAGTTCGAGAAAATTGAGAGAAAACAAGGTGCACGAGCAACATGATGTTCAATTACTCGATGTCTTAGAATCGTCGGAGAGATCACGTATTCAGGACTGCAAATCTTCCGAGAGGTTGGCTTGTCTTCCGGAGGAGCTGGGGTGCAATGAACTACAAGCTCCCGAGTTGATCGATCATTGGAGGGGAGCCTTCCATTTCCCAAGCTCCCTAAACATGCTTCAAAGATTCGTTCTGTTGGGGTTCCCAGAGTTACAGGATATTCAATTTGTTTCTACGTTGGAATCATTGGAAGAATTTTACGTTGAAGAATGCTCTTCATTAAAAAGCTTAGGCGGTTTGTCAAACTTGAAGAATTTGAAGTATTTAAGTATTATCCGATGCGTGAGCCTACAGGTTGTCGAGGGCATTGAAAAATTAGAGTATTTGTATTGGTTGAAAATCGAGGAGTGCACATCAATGGAAAGGATTCTTGATGCATCGACGATACACATAACATGTAGTACTTCTTTTTCCCAACTCGATCGGGTAGTCCATCTTCCTCACGATCCGTCATCGATCCCGAGATCGTCAAGTACAACAGCAAGCAATGAGGACCCAAGCCCCCTAAAGATGCTTAAAAAATTCCTTCTGTCAAGTTGCCCAAAGGTACAGGATATTCAATTTGTTTGTACGTTTGAATCATTGGAAAAGTTTTCTGTTCAAGAGTGCTCTTCATTAAAAAGCTTAGGCGGTTTGTCAACCTTGAAGAACTTGAAACAATTAAAGATTGACCAGTGCCCGAGCCTGCAGGTTGTCGAGGGCATTGACGAATTAGAGTTTTTGCGGTGGTTGGGAATTTATGGGTGCAGATCAATGGAAAGGATTTTTTACGCATCGAACTCAAAAATACCGAATGAGTGCTTGATAAACATAAAAGATTGTGAGAAGTTACTCAAAATTAGTTCAGATCTTCATTTCGAATATTGGGAGTCTTACAGAGAGAAGATTCTGAATGGAACAAAGGAAGCCCCGGACTCTGAAATTGGAACAACGGACTCCGAAACAGAAACAGGGAATCCTCTGCAGAAAACGGTGAGCCTTCTTCCTGTCCATAGATCATCGCTGTTTCTTCTGCTTCGCTTGCTTTCTATTTCTGCTTTATTCTAGTGAAGATAGACAATGAACCGATTCTAAAACGTGCAACCAGGGACAATCTTTATTAAAATTCCCCATCTTACTTGGAATCTCCATATGCTGCGTGCGTGTGTGTGTCAACTTCGGTGGTGAGGTTGGGGGATATTACATCCCTCACCGTCCAATAACAAAAGGGTGGCCTTTCTTAAGAGAAATTTAGGCCCAAGAGACCTCAAACTCACCGTATCATTTCCTTCTGCAGAACTGGGAAAATGAAGAGAAATAAAGAAAGAGAGAGACAGAGTCAGTCTCAGATCACGAATCGAATCGGGACTAGGCCGAATGTTCACCGGCCGACATTTTCTGGAGACTAAAACGAGGGCAATTTTGTTCACCGTCGTCTCTTCTTTCCCAGGCTCCGTCGTCCGCGAGCTTCAAGTCCGTCTTCGCGAGCTTCAAGTTCGATGTCCGTGACCTTCAAGTCCTTCTTCAGTGCCAATTTCCACTCTCGTGCACATTTTCATCTTCACTGCCGCTCAGCTGGAGGAATTTGGTACCACATGAGGCTACGAGGGTTGTATTCATTAACTCCATCAGTGGCGGGAGGCATGGGCCTGAACTCAAGCTCTGGAATCACCAGCTAACCGCTGAAGAACAGGCGCGAGTGGTGTGGCGGTTGGTGTTTAGTTGAATGTAATCGCGTGATTTATCTCTCTTTTCCAATTGTTTGACTATTGGAAAGCCCAGTCTAGTTATATGTTGCTATGCTTCTGTGTGGACTGCTCGATTGCGTGTAATCATGTGCCGGCGTGTTGTGCATCTGTTTGTTGGGGTATTACAAGAATTATGTGTATTTGGTGAGCTGAATTAATATTAGAAAGTTGCAAAATTTGGGAAACAGAGTTTATTACAGCTTTGATGGAGAACGGCGATGTGAATTTTCGGAGTTGACCATCTGAGGATCGAACCATTCCCATGAATGTTAATGCAGAGCGCACAAAAGCTTTCTACACGGGATGTTGAGCATGTTCTCATGAAGAGTTTGTCTGTAAGTATATATAACGGTCTCTTTAATGAGTTTCCAATGTCTCTTTATTGCCTGTGAGGAGCTCTCAATGATTGAAAATGAAGCAATCAATGCTTCTCTTCTCGGTTCTTCATACAGAATTAAATGGGATAACCAGGTTTGTTTATTTCATATATTGGGCAGTTGTATTTTCCATTGGTAATTTGAGGTCTGCTGCATATGGTTGAAGGGGCTAGAAGTTTGTGGGTTAGTTGCACGGAATGTGCCTAAAGTGACTGCTGTGAATTTGGTACCACACGAGGCTCCGATGGTTGCACTCATTAACTCCATCAGTGGCGGGAGGCATGGGCCTGAACTCAAGCTCGGGAATCACCAGCTAATCGCTGAAGAACAGGCGCGAGTGGTGTGGCGGTTGGTGTTTAGTTAAATGTAATTTGTGTGATTTATCTTTGCGTAGTTAAGCATGAGCTCGATCTCTAGCTTCATGTGGTAATGTAGCTGTATAAGGGTCTGCTTTCTTTTGCAATTGTTTGACTATTGGAAAGGCTAGTCTAGTTATGTTGCTATGCTTCTGTGTGGACTGCTCGATTGCGTGTAATCATGTGCCGGCGTGTTGTGCATCTGTTAGTTGGGGTGTTACAAGAATTATGTGTATTTGTGAGCTGAATTAATATTGGAAAGTTGCATAATTTGGGAAACAGAGTTTATTACAGCTTTGATGGACAACGGCGGTGTAAATTTTCGGAGCCGACCATCTAAGGATCGAACCATTCCCATGAATGTTGATGCAGAGCTCACAAAGCTTTCTACACAGGATGTTGAGCATCTTCTCCTGAAGAGTTTGTAAGTATATATAATGGTCTCTTTAATGAGTATCCACTGTCTTTTTATTACCTGTGAGGAGCTCTCAATGATTGAAAATGAAGCAAACAATGCTTCTCTTCTCGGTTCTTCATACAGAATTAAATGGGATAACCAGGTTTGTTGTTTTCATATTTTGTGCGGTTGCATTTTCCGTTGGTAATTTGAGGTCTGCTGCATATGGTTGGAGGGGCTAGAAGTTTGTGGGTTAGTTGCACGGAATGTGCCTAAAGTGACTGCTGTGAACATGCGCCCTATTAAGAGACTTAGCTAGTATTAATCAACCATAAATAGTATTATACAACAAGTGGTGGCCGATGCGAATCGGCATTTCTTTTTATTCTTTTAACGTTGATGCTAAGTTTCATTATTGGGGGTGGGTGTAAAAGATGATTACTTTGAGTTATTTATTCATGCTTGTAGACTGACCGCCACTATTTCTGGTGTAAGAATAGAAGAGCTTTGGATATGTGTCAGTATGCTGTTGCTCAAAATCTAGAGTACAATTTCCTTTTCTTGCATACGCCGTAATGGCAAATACATGGATGTTGTAATTGCTTGCACCTTCTCTGCTCTAGCATACGTAATGGAAAACCGATATTCAAGCATTTACCTTATTTTACAGTAGTCTAATCATTAGAATCTCAACTCAGGTTCATCTTGTGGAGGGCATAATCGATCAAGTTGAGGGGACAGTATACGTTTCATGGGTGCGGCCAAGAGTTTTGGGGATTCCACAGGTCAAATTACTGCATGACCGACTGGACAATTGGCTGGACAAAGTACACACGGCTTTGTTATCTGTTGAAGCAGAAACACCAGATCTTGTAGCTTAATGATTACTCCCACGTTCCCGTTCTCCGTTTTGCAACAATCTTCTGATTTGAACTGAAAGAAGAGAGCAAAATGAGCCACTTCGTTGCAAGGTGCTTGGTCAGGCAGTTGTGCATCTCAATTTACTTCCCTGATGCTTCATTGTTTTATGCGTAATTCTACTCCGGAATTAGTGAGCCTTATGTGGCTATATGAGAAATGAGAACCTTGTCAATGTTTGGCTAGCAATATACACACTATGAAGTAACTGTAATCAAGGTTCCGTAACATGACATAATCTGACCTCTTACATGCAAAACAGAGCCTAAGGTAAGTTTATCACTCTCATAATGATGAAAACTTAAAAACATAAAAAAAAAAACACCGAGGAACTTGCATCAATGGTAAGAATTTGCAAATCTAGGATGCTTTATTCAAAAGGATGCAATCTGTCACCTTATTGATGTCCAGAACATCTAGCTTGTCAGAAAGGGCCAAAACTTGCAAAGCGTTGAGTGTATACAGCAGATGCGGATCACGTCCCATATTTCCACCAAAGCTGCCTGCACAAGCAGCCCTAAGACGTGGTCATCATTGTAATAGATGGAATTTGTTAATCCAAGCTAAAATCTTAATCATACTGTCAAATAAGAAATATTCGATTGAATGTGGAGTGGAGGTTCTGTTAGTTGCGTGTTTTTCATGGGTAATCGCAAAAAAGAAGCCAAGACGTACAAACCAGACTCGTGCTGGTATTGCAGGATCCTTAAAGCAACTTCATTTGAATCCACAGTGTCAAGTTTTCCAAGAAGATCTAGAGTGGTAAATCCCCAATATGCTCCATTCAATCTCAAGTGCTTCATTACCACCGACTCAAAACTATCTTTTTTCTAAGTGCAAGTCAACCCCAAAAACTCAAATCAGTAAACTCCAACATGCTGAATAGCAGCAAATACAGATAAACCAAATCATTTTCAGTAACCGGCAGGAAGTGGACAAGAGAACAAGGAGAGAATTGTAAAATTTCATACCTACCTTTTCAACGGACAAAATGTACTCGACATGTTTATCGCCAGCGAGCTCCCCCATTTATCAATAAGGAACTACATATTTATCAACATGGAATTAAATCTTACACATGCCACCTAAGAACTCAGCAAGTCAAGTGCAAAAGCATGTGATTATGAAGTTTTTGTGAGGTCATCAAGGATCGTAATGATCCTATAAATTTAACATGCCCTAGTTTCATTTCAAAATTTTTGAATCAAATAAGTCCGCTTATCGATAATAAAACGATAAAGCAACGATCTCAATTGTAAATTGGTAATTTGTAAATCCAAGTACTAGCACTTACCAGTTATCAAGGATGATTATGCACGAAAGTGCGTAGTTAAATGCTTATGCACGAAAGTGACGCAATTGGATTTATGGTATGTTTAATTTTTTCTTTGATTATTCCAGTTAAATTTTTTTAAAATACTATTGCAAATTGCGTGTGTTATTTTATACCTAATACCCATGTTAAATGCAATTTGGGAAGACCTACTTAATTTTAATTTGGGTTACTTACTTTTTATAAATACTAATATTTTCCATAATATATTTTTCCTTATTTCAAGAGTTTAGGCAAGTAGTAAGAATCAAAGGTTTTTCCCCTTTCTGAAATTAAAAAAGTGGGTTTTCATAATTTTTTTTTTATCACAAATATGAATAGACATACTAAAACTTTCGGACCGGTCGGGGCCATTCGAGATTGACCATGTGGAGCCTGAATTTTGGGCCCGGCTTGAATAGAAATAAAAAAGGCCCGAAGACCGGGTTGACCATTTCGGGCAATTGAATTCAGGGTCGGGCCGGTCCGAATTTTCGGGCTTCCGATTACTTGTTTAGAAGTAGGGAAGTATGTGTTGGGCTCGTATCTAAGACATTACTTAGTCTTTTCATAAATAGTTGGGCTTGTACTTCGGTTGAGTCTACCCAAATTTCACCTGGTTGTGCAATGACGAGAGGGATAAAGCCATAGTGAGGCTGTGTTCGTTTGCGGAAAAATATTTTTTTGGAAAATATTTTCCGCGTTTTCCGGTGTTTGGGGGTGGACCCACCCCCAAATCCTTCATTGTTTTGAGGAAAATAATTTCCTCTTTTCACAAAGAGGAAATCATTTTCCCCCAAATTGAAGGCAAAATTGCCTATGGGAAGGAAAATATTTTCCGTGGGAGAGGAAGTTGATCGCTGGTCACCACTGTTGGCCGCCGGTCGCCGCCGCCCCCGCTGCCGCCGGCCGCCGCCCATGCACCGCCGCCGGATCGCCGTGGCCGACACGCCCGCCGCCCGCCGCCCCGCCGATCCCGGCCCCAGTGAAAGCTGCTTGCCCAGTGCTGCCCGCAGTCGCGTGGCCGTCGCCCGTCGGCCATGCCCCCGCCGCCAGCCGATCGCCGGCCGCCGACGGTAGGGGTGTCAACGGGTCGGGTCGGGTTTTCATGATACCCGACCCGACCCGAAACAATGAATATATGTGCTTGGCCCGACTCGAAACAAGACCCGAACATGATATAATCGCACAATCGGGTCGGGTTCGGGTCGGGTCGGGTTCGTGTTTAGAGGTTTAGTAATCATTATTGAAATGATACAAAAGATAGAACAGAAGGGGGCTAAGTACATTGATAAGGCTTCGTTGACAAAACAATAAGCCCAACAAGGGTGAGATGAGTCGGTACATTTATTGGCTTAACTAATAGGCAGAGAGCTCTCAAGCCTCAACCACACTTCCATAACAAAAGTTCAACTAACGCTCATAACGCAGAAGCAGCGATTCATGCTGCATTGACCTTCGGCTCCCATCCGGCGACCACATGCTCCTTCGCTGGCTTGGTCTTTACGAAGGACTCCCGAGCAAACAGCAGCTGCAAAAACAAAAGAAACACCAATTGTTTTTTAGAGTGTTTACATGAACCTGTCTATTTTCTACTCCAAGTAGCTGCATAAATAAGCTAGAGAAGCAACTGACAAGACCTGGACAACGATCGAGAAACAAACAACATCGTTTGGGAAAACACAAATGGAAGGTCTTAAACCCACCTCTCATATGCACAGACAGGGAAATTTCACAAATAGATGTCAATTTGGACTAGAAGCAAAGAAGAAATGTCGACTTTTAAAAAGAATGTACTTGTGTTCAATATGAAGAGATCATTATAATTTACTTCATCCTCATCATCAGGAGATTTTCCATACCCACCAAATATGAGCAGCCTTCTACACACAGGTGCTGCACTATGACCCTGCCTTGCCTCCGGTGCCTCTCCCCTTGTAATTGGTGATATCCATGTATGAGAAGCTATGTAACATATTCGTGAGCTACATTAAAAAGAGCCCAACTTCTGCTGTTGCAAGTATAATGAAAAGATGCACAGATTATTAGTCGACAAGACTGTATGGCCACCATGGGCGAAAGGAGAAGGTAAATGTGACTTACGAGTGTCTAGTATATGCAAATCCACGAGAGGGTTCGTCCATCCGTCCCACCAAACACAAACAAATTGTCACCAACATTAGTAAAACTATGGCCGTCCCTTGGAGCAGGTGGTGTGCCTTTTATTGTGGGTTGGCTCCATGTTTGCTCCACTGCGATTCAGAAAAAACTAATTATCAATTAAAAAGAGGAAAATCACAACATAAGGAGACAACCAATGGCAGATTCATATCAGCAACCATATTCCAGTAGTAGCATTGATCCAGCGAAACCCTAGACCAACGACACCCTAGACCAGCGCGAAGCGAAAGTACGGAAGAGAGGGAGATGGGGACCTTGACGGCGGAGAGGGAGCTCTCGCCGCAGCTATCGCGAAACCCACCACGGAATTCGCTTCACATCGAACAGCAAACCCGCACCCATCAGCGATAAACCCACAATTTGCTATCGGAAAAGCGAAACTTCGAAAGACCCACAATTCAGAATCCGCTATCTGACGTAGCGGTTGGCGACGCACGATGGACCCGCTTTCATTCACGAAATCGGGAGGGAGTTAGGGTTTGCGGGGGCTGACCTGGTTCGAGCTCGATGCCTGGGAGGGGATGATGATGACGGTGGATCGAGGGAGGTGGCGCAAGCCAGACTGGGGAGGAGACGAGATCCGCTAGAAAGAGAAAAGAGCTATGGAAGAAGATGATAGGTTTCGGGTGGGCTTGGCCCTTGAGAGCAAGAAGATCAAATGGTTCTTGTTTGTTTCCAGTGGGCTTGTTTCGGGCAGGCTCGGGTAGATCCAAAACAAGTTGAAGTCTTGTTTATATTATTACCTAAACAAGTTAAGGTCCAACCCGACCCAATATAAAAATTTCATGTTTGGGTCGGGTCGGGTCGGGTCGGGTCGGGTCGGGTCATGTTTGAGCGGGTACTTTTGACACCCCTAGCCGCCGGTCGCTGGTGAAAAATATTTTCCGAAACTTTTTCATATTAGTCACCGAACACCAGAAAATTATGTTTCGGGAAAACATTTTCCAGGAAAATGACTTCCGGGAAAATATTTTCCAAAAGGAGAATATTTTCCGCCAAACGAACGGATCCTAAATTCTTGAACTTTTTCGATTTGTGCAATATCGTCCCTAAAACTTTCTTTTGGTGCAATCATATCATTGATTTATCTGTTTCTTTGTTCATGTTAATCCTTCCGTCAAAAATTCGGATGGAAATGCTGAATTGGCCGCCCACGTTAGTGCCACACAAAGACTCTTTTCCTATCAAACGTTAACATGGGGAAAAAAAACAAGTAAACGGGGACATGCTCATGAAGAAAAATTTTAAAAATCACAAACCTAGAGAGAGAGAGAGAGAAGGGGGAGGGGAAGCTCAGCCTTGGTATAGGCAAGGTTGCGATCCTTGCCGCCGTGTGCCAGGGACCTTCTGGCGGCAGTGCACTTGACGGCAAGGGTTGCTTGCCTAGATCCAGGGCGATGGCAACACTTGGAATCTTCACCTGCTCCCTCTCTCCCGATCTCATCGATTTAACTCGATCATTATTGCAGTTGGAATCGACATTTGGGACATACTAATTCTGAGACTATTTTTCATCTGTAGGACTTAATTGGAAAGAGCATCAGAAGTGCGATCCCCCCTTCTCCGCCCGACTCTTTGGTTTTAAGAATGCTGAAACATTATGATAGGTACAGGGAAGCCCAATCTTCTAATTCTGGTTTTATTTTGGCAGGCCGAGCTCTCAAAGGGAAAGAACACAGTTCTGGTGTCCCAGTTATCACGCCCACAGTAAACGCCTGGGTAGCCAAGTGCGGAGCGGAATCCTCCCAAATGGAGAGATAGTTCGGGAGGTGAGGGATGCTGTATTTCGCGGCCCTCACCACTGGCGACCCAGCATTCGGTATACTTGGAAACTTTTATTTCTCCAGCCTCTCAAAAGAGGAAGAAAAAATGTCGCCGCCCAACAGGTTCAAGCTTGCTAAAAGAAGTTGAAGTCGGATGGGGCCATGTTTGGACGCAGACAGAGTTTAAGGCTCTAAAGGGGAAGTATCTCTCTTCTGTGGAGGAGATTGAAAAGATTCAAAATAAGGATATGCAATTTCTATCTTCTTGGATGTTTTATTAACCATTTCTCATGAGGGAAATATCAACGAATTAAAAGAATAGCATCTTGACATCACTCAGTTGCATTGGATGAACTAATGTTAGAGGTAAAACATAGGCAAAAGTACACCACAAGTGTCATAACTTGTCACGCCCCGAACCCCCGTCGAGCCCGCAACATCCCGTCTCCGGTCGAACAGAGTGCGACGTCCCAGGAACAACGTCGCCGACCCAACGATTCATCAGAGTTAACTCGCGGCGGAAGCAATCAAAAATCCCGGACATTAAAATTGGAGAACACCAGGAAGGAACAAATCGTCAAACCACCAAGCATATATTACACTTCCAAATATTTACATCATCCGCCAATACAAACCACAAAATAATTTATAAGCACACCGAACTATAAACTCCAAACCACCAAAATATCAAGATCAGCTCTCTAGGTCAGCACTATCCAAAAATGGGGCGCATCCTCCTCCCAGAACTATCCCCTACGCCCTCTCGAAGGCGTCCACTCTGACTCACTGTCCTCGGCATCACCACCTGAATCCTCCGCAGCTATATGCTCACCTGACGACTCCGAGTCGACCTCAATCTCGACATTCAGGCAGGGGCTCTGAAATGGTTTGGTTGAAACAACCATGAGATCACATCTCAATAAGTCACAACCTAAGCCCCACCTAGGCTATCACGTAATTCCAGACACATCCAAATGCGCAACCAAACAACCACACAACCAGCAATCAAACATTCACACATACCTGGACTCTCTGCATACGCACCATGCACGTTAGCCCACAATCCCAACATACAATTCTTGCACAAATGCCATCACACACTTTCCACATATCAATACACGCGCCAATCATACCACAGCAATACATCACAGCCGCGCGCGTGCCTCGATTATAAAGCAAAACCCACTTGGGCACGTCCCATACCATGCCTAGCAGATTTTACCCCATAATCGCGCACTGCATCACGCGATACAAACACACTCGCACACTAACTCACACCATGCATCACTTTCACAATCCTCACATGTCAAGCCAAATCCCGCTCGTTCTCAACCTTTCCACCACTACCGCGCCCGCGTAAAACGCATCAGGCCAACGGTCTTCTGACCTCGTCAGGCATCGACACCCCGTCGGGCCGGGCATCGTCACCTCGTCAGGGACGGCATCGTCCCGCGTAAACGAACACGCCTCAGGACGGAATCCTACACATACTTTCCTTCTACCGCGCCCGCGTAAAACGCATCGAGGCCAACGGTCTTCGACCCACGTCGGGCATCGTCACCCCGTCGGGCCGGGCATCGTCACCTCGTCGGGGGCGGCATCGTCCCGCGTAAACGAACACGCCTCGGGACGGACCTTACCCCGCGTAAACGAACACGCCTCAGGGTATCACTTTTCCCATCAATCCTACATTCCCGTACCTTCGTTCCACACTCTCTACACGTACCACACGGCCACACATACACACGGTCACACACACAAATTCACATATCGCACACACTATTCACAATTACCCATCCTCATCACGCGAACACCACACAAACACCCAAGCTTGGCATGCGAACTCAATGCGCAATCATGCCACCACACCTCACAGCCACACAATCACACATACGAGCTCATTCAAGCATCAAACTACCCATCAAAATGCCACGATAACACCGAATAATTCTCGAGAGAGAGAAAAATCGAGAATATGTAAAATCGGGTCCAAACTGGGCAGTTGCGCAGTGACAGAAATCCATTTGAAATAAATAGTAAACCAACTCCAAAATTATGAAATTTTAATATGTTGTACAAAACATCTCAATGAACATTTTCCGTGAAGAACTAGAAACCCAGTTCAAACCATAAACACCTCGTTTTGACACTCAAAGTCAGACGAAATCCGGTTCGCTCGGACAGCCCCTCAGGCCATCAAAATACAACTCATTCAGTATCCAAATCATTTTGGAAAGCCTTGAAATTTTTATATGTTATAGCCACAAATGTCCCCAACAATTTTGGTGAAGGAAGTATTTTGAAAATAGGCCTGGAAAAATTGTAAAAATTCGAACAGACCCGAAGGTCGGGTGAACAGTAAATCGGGCAGTTTTATTTCGGTCCAAAGATGGACTTCCGAATGGCATCAAATGATTTCCAAAAATTCCCAAATTAAATTATGTCATACTTAAAGATGTTGGAAGAAACTTTCATGAAGAAAATTTCCTCAAATTCGGCACCCAAAATTCTCTACAAAAATAGCAAACCGGGAAGGTACAGTAACCGCGAATCCGCGATTCACCCCGAACCTCACGGATTCAAACCCGAACCGATTCCTACCGAATTCCAACTGCCTAAACTCATTTCCCGACGTCTAATCCAACCCGCAACACCCGCTAACAGTCACGATCAGCCATCAACAACCACGATCAGCCACCAAAAACCATTATCGACACCTTAATCACCGTCTAAATCCTCTAAACCATACCCGAACGAGTCCGAAAATACCCGACGTCCTAAATAGGGATTAGATCGCGACTTGCCCAAACTCTAGGCTAACTCGGCTAGAGCGGGAAGGGGGAACGGCTGGCTGGCGGCTCACGGTGGCACACGGCGGCAGCGACGGTCTCCCGGCGGTGATCGGCGTCCACGCGGCCGAGAGAGGGGAAGGGGAAATCGGTATGGGGGAGAGGATGGGGAAGGAAACTGGTTCTGTGAGGGGGAGGGGCTGCCGTGGAGGGAGAGTGAGAGGAATGAGGAGAGAGAGAGAAGGTTTCTTGACTTAAATAATCAAATTTGACCAAACTTTCCAAATTCCAATTTTGCCCCTCCTTACTTGGCCAATATTCTCCTAAGCCAAAATATCCAAGGGCATTTTGGTCCAATATTTTGGGACTGATATTTATCCACAATTAATCCCCAAATTTAATTTCCAAAATTCGGAATACCCAAAAATAGGCCTAGGGGCAAAGTCGTAATTTTCCGGTCCCGGGGCGAAATTCCAATTTTCGCACATACGTGTTTCATATGTGCGTGGCCAACATAATATGGCGTCAGAATCGCGAAATTCACTTTCTAAGTCCTCGAAAATCGACTGCGAAGTTCCGGGAATAAAATAATATTATTTTTCCAATTTTTGTCGAAATTCCAATTTTTGGCCAAAACCACTCTAAATGTGCGTGGCCACCCCAAAATGACCTTGGCCGCGAAAAATAACCTCAAACGGCCTCCGAATCCAGCCTCGGTGCCCACATGGGCAAAACTGTAATTTCTGAGTTCTGGGTCGAAATTCCATTTTTCGACCGTACTTACCCCAAACATCATTGGCCACACTAAAATGACGTCATCCTCGTAAAAATAGTCGCGCACGACCTCGAAAATCGACATCCAAGTCCGGATCCAATTTCGCGATCAAAATCGCCCAATCTCAATTTTAGGGTCTCTTACTAACGGGCGGCTGTTTAGGGATTACGCGTATCGACCTAGGGTTATTCGAGTCATGGCGACCTCGATCGTCACCGAAGGTCGACTCATGATCGAGTTCTTAGGTCCACGTACATTTCCCTAGGTAGCCATTCCCTAAAGGTTAGTATCCCGAGAATGATCAGTTCCGGGCGAGACTTACTAAAATGAAATGAGAAATAACATCTATTTCATTGATTCCGGAAATAGGTCGAAATTCAGGATGTTACATAACTTGTGTACGGCGATCACTTTGATGGCATAACTTTTTTTCGGATCACTTTGGTGCAAAGTCAGAGGAAAATAGATCACTTTCGTGACTCCGGCCAAAATTCCGGCCAAAAAGCTGACCTGGCATTTATATTAAAAAAAAATGGTCTGACTTGTACACGTGAAAACTATGTGGCTTTTTTTTCGAATTTTTTAATTTTTAGAAAAATAATAATAATTAAAATAATTTTAAAAAAAAAGGTTGCAGCAGCGGCGAGGGAGCCGTCGCCGCTGCTGCCGCCAAGCCACCACCTCCGGGAAGGGCCGGTGGTGGTGGGCGCAGTGGTCGGCGAGGGCCGGATCTGGCGAGGCGGGACCTCGCCGTCGCGACCCAGATGACTGGACCTCTCCAGCGAGCCGTGTCAGCGCCACATCGGATTTTCGGCGAGCCACGTCAGCATTGGGACTAAAATGATCGTTTTTAAAAAAAGTTGGCACCAAAGTGATCCGAAAAAAAGTTATGGCACCAAAGTGATCGCCGTACACAAGTTATGGCATTTGTGGTGTACTTTTGCCGTAAAACATATATTATTCAAGGCCATTTCTCTGCAAATATGGTGCCCATGAAGGTCATTTCTCTGTTAATTTACCTCTCTCACTTATGTACCTAATCAACGATCTTGATCATTCGTACTTTCTTCTTTTGTTTTTGGGTAATAGCATGGGTGAATTTTTCCTTAGTACTCAATTTTGTCCAAGAAACTTTTGCATTTCAATTTAGTCCTTATACTTTTTAATTTGACTCAATAAATACTGAGGAAAATTGTTGATGTTGCAGTTAACACCATTAACTAGTCATTTAATATGTCGACCAGGACACCTATGTGGACATCGCAAATTATGCGTTCAGATATGAGGCCATGTTGTGTGACCCAGATCTGTGCTCGAGCACCACCATCAATTGAAGGTCGCGTGCAGGGGGAGAGAGAGAGAGAGAGAGAGAGAGAGAGAGAGAGGGGGGGCTTGATGAGGCTTGATGGAACGATGCCGATAGCAATGGCTAGGCGGAAGGGTTCGACATTGGGAGTGACGAAGGTGAGGCACGATGGGACCACACCAGGGATGACAAAATGCTCTCTGGTATAGTGTTGGCCAGCATTGCAGAGTGACCAATGATGGTGAGAATAGATGAACAGAGAAGAAGAAGAAAACAAGGAAAGAGAAAAGGAGAAAAGTTTTTTTCAAATAATAATCAAATTTAATCGAGTTGGTCACTCCACATCAATTATGCACGATTTCCCAGGTTCCGTCGTCCACGAGCTTCAAGTTTCATGTCCGTGACCTTCAAGTCCTTCTTCAGTGCCACTTTCCACTCTCGTGCACATTTTCATCTTCACTGCCGCTCAGCTGGAGGAATTTGGTGCTACATGAGGCTCCGATGGTTGCCCTCATTAACTCCATCAGTCGCAGGAGGCATGGGCCTGAACTCAAGCTCTGGAATCACCAGCTAATCGCTGAAGAACAGGCGCGAGTGGTGTGGCGGTTGGTGTTTAGTTGAATGTAATTTGTGTGATTTATCTTTGCGTAGTTAAGCATGAGCTCGAGCTCTAGCTTCATGTGGTAATGTAGCTGTATAAGGGGTCTGCTTTCTTTTGCAATTGTTTGACTATTGGAAAGCCTAGTCTAGTTATATGTTGCTATGCTCCGATTGCGTGTAATCATGTGCCGGCGTGTTGTGCATCTGTTAGTTGGAGTGTTACAAGAATTATGTGTATTTGTGAGCTGAATTAATATTAGGAAGTTGCATAATTTGGGAAACAGAGTTTATTACAGCTTTGATGGAGAACGGCGAAGTAAATTTTCGGAGTCGACCATCTGAGGATCGAGCCATTCCCATGAATGTTGATGCAGAGCGTACAAAGCTTTCTACACAAGATGTTGAGCATCTTCTCATGAAGAGTTTGTCTGTAAGTATATATAATGGTCTCTTTAATGAGTATCCACTGTCTCTTTATTGCCTGTGAGGAGCTCTCAATGATTGAAAATGAAGCAAACAATGCTTCTCTTTTCGGTCCTTCATACAGAATTAAATGGGATAACCAGGTTTGTCTTTTTCATATTTTGGGCAGTTGTATTTTCCATTGGGAATTTGAGGTCTGCTGCATATGGTTGAAGGGGCTAGAAGTTTGTGGGTTGGCTGCACGAAATGTGCCTGAAGTGACTGCTGTGAACTTGCGCCCTATTAAGAGACTTAGCTTGTATTAATCAACCATAAAGTATACAACAAGTGGTGGCCGATGCGAATCGGCATTTCTTTTTATTCTTTTAATGTTGATGCTAAGTTTCATTATTGGGGGGCGTGTAAAAGATGATTACTTTGAGTTATTTATTCACGCTTGTAGACTGACGTCCACTATTTCTGGTGTAAGAATAGAAGAGCTTCGGATATGCATCAGTGTGCTGTTGCTCAAAATCTAGAGTACAATTTCCTTGTTTTTTGCATACGCCGTAATGGCAAATACATGGATGTTGTAATTGCTTGCACCTTCTCTGCTCTAGCATACATAATGGAAAACCGATATTCTGTAGTCTAATCATTAGAATCTCAACTTAGGTTCATCTTAATGAGGGCATAATCGATCAAGTTGAGTGGACAGTATATATTTCATGGGTGCAGCCAAGAGCTTTGGGGATTCCACAGGTCAAATTACTGCGTGACCGACTGGACAATCGGGTGGACAAAGTACACACGGCTTTGTTTTATGTTGAAGCATCCGTTTTTGCAACGATCTTCTGATTTGAACTGAAAGAAGAGAGATAGATGAGACACTTTGTAGCAAGGTACTTGGTCAGGCAGTTGTGCATCTCAATTTACTTCCTTAGTGCCTCATTGTCTTATGCCTAATTCTCCTGTGACATCAGCAATTCCTTCCTACTTTCTCACGTCTAAGATGAGTCCTCTTACTACTGTGGCGACTCGGTTTTATCCTTTGGATGTGGTCATTGGAACACGTACTGATTTCTTTTGCTCAATTGTGTCCATTTCAATCCACCATCATGTGGATGGTGCCACATTTAATTGCCAAAAGCCCAGGTTTCCTTCTCACTCTAAAACGATATACAATACTGGTTAGATAGGACCTAGAGTGGAATTCTTCACCAACATAACTAGGAGAGTACCATGTATTTAAGCTGATACATGACTTACTAAGCACCAATCAGATATTTGAAACCAGCGAAAGAGCTCCAGCATAAGGTTATCTGACACGAGACCCTGCACCAGGAGTGCAACCAAACCCGCCATCCAAAGTTTTGCAACTCACTATATATCTGACAGCCTTATCCACATTTATCGAATCCAACCGTTTTAGTATCGCAAGACACCATATGGTTAAGAAACATCCTCAAGAAGCACAAAAATTGTAATTGATCAAAGACGAGGACAAGACACCAAGTATCGACTTCTCCCCACGTATACCAAGAGAAAGATCCATCTTCGTTTTGTAGTGCTCTGATGTCTGAATCATAGTTCAGTCACAACAATGTAGAACATTTGATACCAGAGATTATCCGATAGTAACAACTTCAATCTCCATAGAGTGAGCCCCCTCGTCAATGTTTGGCTAGCAATGTACACACCATAAAGTAACTGTAATCAAAATTCCATAACATGACATAATCTGACCTCTTCCATTCAAAACATGCGACCTACTAGGAGACTTAGCTATTAGTAATCAACCATAAATAGTTTCATACAACAAGTGGTGGCTGATGCAAATCAGCATTTCTTTTTATTCTTTTAATGTTGATGCTAAGTTTCATATTTGGGGGATGTAAAAGATGATTACTTTGAGTTATTCACACTTGTAGATTGACCGCCACTATTTCTAGTGTATGAATAGAAGAGCTTCGGACATGCATCGGAGTGCTGTTGCTAAAAAGTCTAAGGTAAAATTTCCTCTTTTGCATACCCCGTCATGCCAAATACTTGGAAAATTTGTGAGGTCATTGAGGATCGTAACGATCCTACAAATCCAACAAAAGATTGTGTTCAGACTTTGTTTCAAACAATCGCATGCATATTAACATTGAACAGAGGGAATGAAGCTCATCTCTATTTCGAATTGGAGAAGATGCATCCGTGCTCAAATTGCTTGATTTGCGTTCCCAATATCCGAATCAAGCATAAAACAATATCCTAGCATACAGTTCAAGAAAACAACGTCATTCAGTCAAACAAGCAAGTTCCATCGCAAGTAATTCGGCGAACACCCATCAGCAATTATGATTCGAAAACAAATACCGCATAACATTTCTGAAAATCTCAATTTGACCTTCTTTTCTCGCTGCCTGAGCATAAAACCGTACAGCTCCAATTAAAGACGATCTAATCAGCGAAAAAACAGTCACGATGCTCTTCGGTTTCACGGAAGAACAGAAGCTCGGGAAAGACATTGCCAGTCGGTCGATCGAAGATGAATTCGGGTGCAAATGAAGATGTGAGTTCGATTCAGAACAAAAAAAAAAACGCTCTTTGGTTACATGGAAGATGAGATTCTTCCACTCCCTCCAAACCACTGGCTTCCTTCGTTACAGGCTTTGATCTTCTGTGGAACGAAGGTCTTCAGTGTTCCCAGTGCCGCCGCCGCCGCCGCCGCCACCGCTTCCAAAGTCGAAGCCGATTGAGCGGGCTTCTATTGAAAAGTGCGGGCTTGGGCTCACGGTGGTGTCGTCGCTCCAAATTTTCGTCATTTTCCTCTATGAAGAAAATTCAAATTTTGTTATTTCTTTAATCTTTCAAGATTTTGATAAGGACGTAGGAGCCACATGGAGCCAACTTGGCATTTAACGGCCACATAAGCATTTTCTTTTGTTTTTTAATATAATGTCCAATGTGAACGAACAAACCATAGTTCCAGAATTTGATTGCAAAAAAAAAAAAAAATTCAAAGATGACCTTGCACAAACTGATAAAGGTTAGGGGTTTCCGGTATCATTATTCCATATCGAGATGATAACTTGCAAAAGAAAAGTGAGAAGTTTTTGGCATTTGACATCTAAACCGATAAAAGTTAGGGGTTTCCGGCATTGTTATTCCATATCGAGATGATAACTTGCAAAAGAAAAGTGAGAAGTTTTTGGCATTTGTCATCTAAACCGATAAAGCTCAGGGTTTCCAGTACCAATGTGAATAAACAAAACATAATTTACGGATTTGATCGCACAGATGAAAAGATTCAAAAATTACATTGCAAAAACCGATAAACTTTAAGGATTTCTGGTAGCTTTATTCCATGATAAGATGATAACTTGCAAAAGAAAAGTGGGAATTTTTTGGCATTTGTCATCTTAAACTTTAGCATCGCTAAGAAACACTTCTCTCGATGCCGAAGAGACGATTATATCTCACGTACATTGACGTCATTTTACTACGTGGAGGCCACAATCATTGGTCTGATTACATCAATAATACCAAGTTTAGGCAGAGCAATAATTAAAGACATGGTCGGACTTGAATATGGCATTATGATTAAAACACCGCTTTCGTCAGAATGGGACTTGGAATTAACCTAAATGCTAAATTAGTGGGACAAACGTGAAAGTTGACTTTGTGACTTTTGGTGGACAAACGTGATGATCAACACCAACAAATTTGTCGACCAAAAAAAAAAACACCGACTAATTTCAAGCTACTAACAAAATGGAAACTATTTGGGCAAAAAGATATCGCATATCTCTTTTCCATAAGATACCATATATATATATGTGTGTGTGTGTGTGTGTGTTTTTTTTTTTTTGTGTATATTGTCGATTCTCATATTTAAAAGGACTACAAGAGAAGGAAAAATAATGGGATGGTTAATCCTTGGGAAAATAACCCAATCAGCCCTAAACTTATTTTATGGTTGCCACTTTAGTCCTAAAATTTTCAATTTTACTAATTTAGTCCTAAATCTCTACGAAAAATTCTGATGTAGTCCTTCCAATAAATTTTTACTGGAAAATCACTACCGTGGTTGGAAGGACAATATTAGAATTTTATGTAAAGGTTTAAGATTAAATTGGCAAAATTGGAACGTTTATGACTGAATTAGCATCCGTACAAAAAGTTTAAGAGTGACTAGATAATTTTCCAGTTAATCCGATTTTTAATGCTTCCTACGTGGCTCAACTACATTTTTCATTATGTAGGAAGGATAACAAAAATCGTTCTCTAACTTTTTATTATGATTTATTCTGCGTCTTCTATTGTTTCGAGCATGCATTTTGCGCCTTCATTTCGAAAAAAGGTCTAAATTTTACAACTTCGAGTCTAACAAACTATGGAAATAAGATTGTGCAAAGTGTAGATTTTTTTGAAACCTCTTGTTGCGAAGTGTGGATAGATTTCTGTGAAATTAGTATTTGAGGTGAAAATGGAAGATTGGTTTTTGTAATCTGCAAGAAAACGTTTCTGCTAGTTTTCATAAGGGAGATTGAAACAAATTAACAGAATAGCGACTTGACATCACTCAGTTGCATTGGATGATCTAATGTACAGGTAAAACATACATTATTCACTTCCATTTCTCTGCAAATATGATTCCCAGATAGGACTTCTCTCTGTTAAATAAGCTTTCTGACTTATGCACCCGATTGAACAATCTTGATGATTCCTATCTTCTTTTGCTTTTGGGTAACAGTATGGGTGATATATGAACTTTTCCCTGTTTTTCAATTTTGTCCCGAAAACATTTGGCAATTCAATAGTACTTGTATTTTTTAATTTGACTCAATATTATCATTCCGTTAACTAGACTAACAAAAATTACTGATGTGGCAGCTAATATTATTAACTAGCCATTTAATATATCGACAAGGACGCTTACATGGACACCATTAACTAGCTGTTAAATTTAGACTGGATATGAGGCTAGGTCGTGCTACCCAGATGTGAACTCGAGCACCTCCACCAATGGAGGTCACGTGCCTAGTATCAACCTCCATTGGAGGTCGAGAGAGAGAGAGATATGAAAAGCACAAAGCTAATACTCCTCCATCCCACAATCCAAAAGCAATCATCTTCAAACACCAATCGCTTGTGGCTCATCTTCATCATCACCTTCTTCACCACCGCCTTCACTCTAACCCTAATCACCACCGCCGCCACAAGCACTGCCACGGGCTCCACCGCCTCTTCAGTCCAGCTTCGACTTTCCATATCCGACGCCCTCCTCCACTACGCCACCACTACCAACTCCACCTGCATGACGTCCACCGAGCTCGCCACTGTAACCGTCGCAGTTGCCCGCTGTGCCGCTGCTGCATCCCGCTGTAACCTCCTCGTTTTCGGCCTTACCCACGAGGCCCTCTTGTACACAGCCCTCAACTTCAACGGCCGCACCGTCATCCTTGATGAGGACGAGCACCTTGTCTCGAGGTTTGAGCAGCAACACCCGGGAATCGAGGCCTACGACGTGAAAGTACGAGGTGCACTAACTTCGTTCTCACAGGAAGTTTAAGGTTGAAATTCCAAGGGAAAGTAGTGCAATTTTTCATGAAATTCAGATTTATATTGCATATTATTTTGGCATCTAATTTAGATGCATGCATATAAATTATAGTTCATATTTATTTTGGCACTTAGTTAACTTTTTGTTTAATTTCGCTTCACTATAAAAAAAATATAAATAAAGAAGGGGAAAAGGCGAAAAAGAAAATAACAAATAAATAATAGGTTGCATGCTTAAAGGAGTTGATACCACTCTCCTCACTCTAACATGGTGCGAACAGAGATGCCAATGAGGTCTATGTCGCGCGGTTAGTTTTGATGTGGACAATTTTTTCATTTTTCTTTTAATTTTGCAAAATTTGTTGGTATTTTTTGTTTTGTTTTCTCTTTTTTTTTTCTTTTTTTTTATTTTCTTCTTTTTCAACTATGTACCGATGAGGGCCGCAATGCCCATGCCTGAATTGTAGACGATGGTTTCAACTAAAATCATTTGGCTAAGTCTTTGATTTTGTTTCAAGGAGTTGGGAATTGCTCAATTGAATCATGGGTTGATACCATCTCCTTACTCTAAACATGGTACGAACAGAGACGCCCTATAGTTGTCGTCGAAACCTCCTCTATGTAACTTTTCTCTTATTCGAGTGATGAAATGAAGCAAGTTCTGATATCAACTCAAATCGGATGGTAGAAAGAGGAGAGAGAACTAGCAATGTTTGACCGGGAGTCGTTAATTAGGATCTTTCATATGAACATAAAATTAATAACTCACAAAAAGGGGTAGGGGTTTGGTGGTGCGGTTTAATAATTAGAAATTTTTCTAGGTAACATTTCAGAGTGGGCCATCCCTTTGATATGTGAATATGAAATGGTTGAAAGTCGTCGAATGCGGCCACGTCAAGACGTCTTGAGGGAAATAATGGAGTATTTTAGCCATAAAAAAAAGAGGAAATAAAGGAAAAGTCACAGGAAAACCAATCAAATGTATACAATCTAATGGTTGAAACAGAAATTGTAATATTTTATGACCAAGACCATAAAATCAAATGCTATTGGTCAGATGTCGGGTGTCCACGTTCGCAATTATCGACAAAAATTCACCGGAAGCACTATAATGGCGAATCATTACAAAGTTTAGAACTCAATTGGTAAAGTTGAAAAGTTTAAGATTAAATTGGCCAACATACAATATATTTAGGATTTTTTTTGGAAAATTTTCCCCTAACTGTACCATGCTCACATTCTAATAGTTGTAAATAAGGAAATAAGTGTTGCAAAAGATTTGCGCAATCATTTACTTTTTAATATAACGGCACAATTTATAAGAATATTTGAGTGGTTAAAGGTAATTAATTATAATAAAAGATAAGTCTTTAAGATCATATCAAATATTTCATTAAGAGTAGTCAGTATAAACTTAGGTGGATCATTTTTTTGTAGTGAATGCAGCAAATCCAATCTCTATAGTATGAAGGAAATTTTCTCATTATCCAGAGTTCTATATGTCATAATGAGAGACAATTCTTTAGTAATATATTGTTACTATGCATTTATATAGATAGATTGTGATTTTATCTATATAAATATGTTTAACCATAGATATAGCAATAAAATAATCATTTTTTCGAAGGGATTTGGATGCACATTGGAGATGACGACAACCGCCGTTTTTTTAAAATATGGTTAGCCCAACGGTCATGGCCACTGACATAGCGATTAGGACGGTCCACAGACCGTTTCATTCATCATATTAAAAAAATAAAAATATATATAAATTTAGTTTGCTTTCGCAGAAAATAAATGAATTAAAAAATATTTTCTTAAAAATAATCATTTTTCTATTTTTTGAAATAATTAATTAATAAAAAAGTATTTTCATTATTGACAATAATTTGTATTCAAACATTTTTATGGACAATGAAATGATTTTACATTCATTCATTTTTATAAGCAATACAAGCAATCAATTTTAAGAAAATATTTTTTAAATAATTTATTTTTCGTGAAAACAAACGCATCCATAAATTAAAGGCCTCATCCTCTCAATTTGACCTCCATCTCTCTCTTAAGAATTCGTGTTGCTTAACAAATTCTCGCTTTATATACACAATTTCCCTTGTCATTTCGATTTTAAAATGGACCATAACCACTATGTCATCCCTTTTTGGAAAAAAAAAACTTATGATTTTATGGCTTATGCTCGTGCTCTTGTTAGTTTTTGGCTGTTAACGTTCAGGGCAACAACGTTACTTATTCTGCATTTTAGTATGAGTATGAATTTTCAAGCGATGAAGAAAGAAAAGTGGAAAAGGAAAATTTATTAAACACATTGATTTATGTCAGCTTGGCATGACACAATTATTTATATCTTGTGAGTCTCGCAGGTAAAAAAGATAGGACAAGGTTTGAGCCCGAATTTGAGTGACAAGGAAACGGCAAAACTTGACCCGATGGAGTAGGAAGTTAAACAACAATTGCTAAAGGGAAAATTTGAGTATTTTTCCTAGCACTTGTGCTTCAAAATTAAGGGCACTTTAAAACGGCACAAGTTTTTTTTTTTCAAAATTTTAATATCTTAAACAAAAAACAAAGATTTGAAAAATTCGCCTTTTTCATGACAAAATTTTTTTTAGCTGACATTAAATGTTATTTATGATAAGAAAGGTTCCTAATTAACATAATAATTTTTACTTATTTAAATTTAAAGTATACTATAATATCGAGGATACCGATAAATTTATGTTGCAACAACATAATATGTAAAATTATTACCAACTCTTTAATTTCATGCTATATAATGATATACTAGAAAGAGGCGACTAGTTAATTCCACATGAAAAAGTAATGTTAATTAGAACTATAGTTTATTATTAAATTTTCTAATGTGATCTGTTGGAGGTAACAACTCTATTTCGAAATAAAGAATAATCTTATTAAAAATATGACCGTTGGGAGACCAATGTGACCGTTGGGAGCTCCTTCCTCTATAACCCCTCGTCCTTCCTCTGCTCCGCAGACACTCCTCTCTCTCTCTCTCTCTCTCTCTCCCGTTCGTCCTCTCTCGCGTGATGGGTCTCTGCGAAATCCCTCTTCGGAGAAGATCGATCAGTCTCTTCTTCCGTTTCTGTCTTCGATAGATTGTTTGATGGGTCCGATTGCTTTCTCTCGGTCTGATTTTGTGAAGCATCTTGTGTTACGGAGATTCTCGAGTGGTTTCGCCTGGCCGCAACCGATCGGTCTTTGCGTTGTCGTTCTGAATTTTTTGGTTATTCGGTGAATTGGCAGTTGGCCTTTCTCTCCTCTTCGTGTTTGGGGATGTCCTTGCTGGAAGTGTTTTGGTTTGGCTCCTCCTCTGATTGTTTATGGGTTTATCCAACGTTGATTTTTTTTTCCGTTTGATTGTTTTATGACCTGCTTCTGGACTTCGTTGTTTGGTGAATTCGCAGTGGATTCTTTTCCCTTGGAGCGAACTGCTCGTCCGAGGATGTTGTCTAAGGACGATGAATGGGGAGACACAGGTCAGTTTGTTTCATAAAACAGAGCGTTTGGGCTTTTTGGAGGACTGAGTATCTGTTTTGCTGTCTTTTGTTGGTAGAGATGATGAACTCACATCTTAGACCGGCGAGGACTAAATTTTGATAACCTTCTGGATATTTATTAGTTTTGAATGAAATTTGTTCTCCAGCTTTTTATCTTTGGCAGATGATTATGGTCTAGTTCCAATTCTTTTACATGTTGCGATTTTGCGGGGCTTTAGAAGTGGTGATCTGTTGCATTATCTTCATGATGTTGAGTTGATGATCCCTGATAATCAGATAAAGCTACTACTTTTCGAGACTGTTAGATATAATATATAATTTAGGATTATGTTAGATATAATATATTATTTAGGGTTTACTGTTCATTACTGTTCATTCTTTCCCTATATAAAGGAACTTGGCCTTGTAGTTCAATTAATTCAAGCATAATATACACAAAATTCTCTCATCTCAACTTGGTATCAGAGCTTCATTGTTACCTGAGGAGCACCCATCGAGCCTGCCACACTGTGGCCACCACGACGCCGGCCACACCGGTTGCGCTGCCTCGGTTCTCCCACAAGACCGAAGCTCTTCATCACTGCTCGGCATACATTCGCTGCTCATTTTGGAAAACAGAGACCACTAGCAGACTCGCCGCCCTCAGATGACCTGCGTCCTAAAATTTCATCGCCAACAGCCACTGCACGCACCGCCGCGCCACCGCGCCTCGGACCCAGGTAGCCCATCGCTGTTCACCGTTGTTTAGTGGCGTTTTGGACATCCTCCACCATGTTTTTCCAGAAACCAACACCAACCCATGACTCGTCGCCCTCAGTAGAGTCAGCTAGTCAAGTTTCGCCGCTTTTCTCCGCTGGACGAGCCCTTACGCGCTGCTCCAAGGACTGCGCATGAGATCCACACGCCTCCCCCAGCTGGCACGTGCCTGACACGCGCCTAGCACACGCCCCCAGCTGACGTCACTTGCCACGTCATCCGATGATGACGTCATTTGCCACGTCCGCTGCCCCACATCATCCGTTAACTGATCGTTGACCTACGTTGATCGTCATTGATCGACCGTTGACCGGCATAGACCGGTTCAGACCATACCGGTTCTTTCGATTTTCTGGCCATTTCAACCATTTCCTGATCGGTTTTCAGTGTTTTCTGACCGGTTCTTGAGGTATTCTACCGTCCTGAGTTAGTTTTTGCCGTTATTTTTCTCATATCTACTCTCGGTATACTAGATTCTACTGATTCCATAGAAGTAAAGTGCATATCATGTATAGAATGGAAATCTCAATTTCAATTCAGACTATTTTGAATGGTTCTAATTATATTTTATGGTCTCAAGAAATATCAAGTTTCTTAAAAGGACGTCGACTTTGGCGTTATGTCACTGGAGAAATTAGGGTAACTACTAGAATTGCTGAAGAAACTGATGATAAATTTGTGGATTGTTTGGATGAATGTGACAGCATAAATCATCAGATTCTCACATGGTTTCGAAATACTTCGATCCCATCTATCCAACTCCAGTTTGGCCTTTTTTATATAGCAAAGGAACCTTGGAATCTTCTTGATTGTCGTTATTCTAGTTTAGATGTTGCCCATCTGTATCGGTTGTTAGGGACTTTATATCACATGTGCCAGGAGGCAGGTCAATATATTAATGATTTTCTATAATTTATTCATGCTATTTGGGATCAGTTGACCTTGTGTGAACCACGCTTGGAAGGGGATAGTAATATTCGCAAAGTTGCTGAACATCGTGATCGTATTCGTGTCATGCAATTTTTGATGGCTCTAAATGATGAGTTTGAACCTGTGAGAGCCTCCATTCTACATAGAGATCCTTTTCCCTCTATTGAGACAATTATATCATATTTACTGAATGAGGAGACTCGGTTGGCTACCTTAAAAACACAATGTCCTACTCTGCCCATATCCACACCTACAGATGCAGTACTTGCCACTTCGAGTTCTTCTCATCATTTAGAGCCATAAAAAAATGCACGACACGAATACAATCACAATATTTAGCAACTTTGCGAATATTACTATCCCATTCCAAGCATGGTTCACACAAGGTCAACTGATCCCAAATAGCATGCATAGATCATAGAAAATTATTAATAGACTGACCTGGCTCCTGGTGCATGCGATATAAAGTCCTTAACAACCGATACTGATGGGTAACATCTGAACTAAAATAACAACAATCAAGAAGATCCCAAGCTTCCCTTGTTGTATTAAAAAGGCCAAACTAGAGTCGGATAGATGGGATCGAAGTGTTTCGAAACTATGTGAGAATCTGATGATTTATGCTATCTCATTCACTCTGATATATGGGGACCATCTCCCACTCCCACCATGGGTGGCTTTCGCTATTTTGTCATTTTTGGGGATGACCATTCTCGGTATACCTGACTTTATCTTATGAAAAATCGATCTGAACTTTCTCATATTTATCGCGATTTTGTTGCTATGGTTAAGATTTTTCGTACTGATAATGCTATGGAATATAGAGATACAGAATTTCTTCGAATTCTTTCTCAAAATGGTACTATCATTCATCACTCTTGCCCTAGCACCTCTCAACAAAATGGTAGAGCTGAATGTAAGCATAGGCATATCTTAGATGTTGTACGTACTCTGCTTATCTCCGCCTCTTGTCTTGAACGGTTTTGGGGGCAAGCTTGTCACACTGCTGTTTACACTATAAATTGTACTCCATCACCTATTATAGGTCACATCTCTCCTTATGAGTGTTTGTATAGTAGTGTTCCAAATTACACTCTTCTACGTCTTTGGTAGTGCTGTTTTGTGCACCTTCATCCACATGAACGCTGAAATTAGAACCCCGTGCCCATATATGCTGCTTCCTTGGATATGGCATTGAGCACAAAGGGTATAGATATTGGGATCCCACTTCCAACCGTCTTCATGTGTCCCGTTATGTCACTTTTTGGAAACACAAGATGTTCTCTTCTATTCATCCCTTCCACCCCTATGCTCATGTTCCTTTCTTTACCAATCATTTCGTGGACTTATTTCTAGAAGATACCACACTTTCGTTGTGACATTCCGAATTTTGGTCAATTTTTAGGATTTATAAAATGTGTAATTCGTCGGTGTCAGCTTATAGTAAAATCTCGAACGGGAATTGATCACTCCTTATTGTTTTTAAAATTGAGATTTCGCTAGAATCGCACTTGATCGAATTTGGCCGTTATTTAGAGTCCAAACTTTGGTGTCGAATTTCTCGGAGTTCCGGGACGAATTTAATTGGACGGTGTCGATATTATTGTGGCCAACCTCGATATTGCACGGGATATGTGGAAAGTGAATTTTTGATCGGGTGCGGATTTGGACCGATAGACCTCTCTCGCGGTGTGTTTTTATTAATACCCTTTGGCCAAATCCTAAATTATTAATTAAGATTTTTCGGGGACCGTTAGATCGTTTTTGGATTCAAATCGTGACCGTTGGATCGCGATTATTACGATTTGACTTCTCTCTCTCCTCCCCTCTTTTTCCAAGCATGGTTCACACAAGGTCAACTGATCCCAAATAGCATGCATAGATCATAGAAAATTATTAATAGACTGACCTGGCTCCTGGTGCATGCGATATAAAGTCCTTAACAACCGATACTGATGGGTAACATCTGAACTAAAATAACAACAATCAAGAAGATCCCAAGCTTCCCTTGTTGTATTAAAAAGGCCAAACTAGAGTCGGATAGATGGGATCGAAGTGTTTCGAAACTATGTGAGAATCTGATGATTTATGCTATCTCATTCACTCTGATATATGGGGACCATCTCCCACTCCCACCATGGGTGGCTTTCGCTATTTTGTCATTTTTGGGGATGACCATTCTCGGTATACCTGACTTTATCTTATGAAAAATCGATCTGAACTTTCTCATATTTATCGCGATTTTGTTGCTATGGTTAAGATTTTTCGTACTGATAATGCTATGGAATATAGAGATACAGAATTTCTTCGAATTCTTTCTCAAAATGGTACTATCATTCATCACTCTTGCCCTAGCACCTCTCAACAAAATGGTAGAGCTGAATGTAAGCATAGGCATATCTTAGATGTTGTACGTACTCTGCTTATCTCCGCCTCTTGTCTTGAACGGTTTTGGGGGCAAGCTTGTCACACTGCTGTTTACACTATAAATTGTACTCCATCACCTATTATAGGTCACATCTCTCCTTATGAGTGTTTGTATAGTAGTGTTCCAAATTACACTCTTCTACGTCTTTGGTAGTGCTGTTTTGTGCACCTTCATCCACATGAACGCGAAATTAGAACCCCGTGCCCATATATCTTGCTTCCTTGGATATGGCATTGAGCACAAAGGGTATAGATATTGGGATCCCACTTCCAACCGTCTTCATGTGTCCCGTTATGTCACTTTTTGGAAACACAAGATGTTCTCTTCTATTCATCCCTTCCACCCCTATGCTCATGTTCCTTTCTTTACCAATCATTTCGTGGACTTATTTCTAGAAGATACCACACTTTCGTTGTGACATTCCGAATTTTGGTCAATTTTTAGGATTTATAAAATGTGTAATTCGTCAGTGTGCTTATAGTAAAATCTCGAACGGGAATTGATCACTCCCGGTTATTGTTTTTAAAATTGAGATTTCGCTAGAATCGCACTTGATCGAATTTGGCCGTTATTTAGAGTCCAAACTTTGGTGTCGAATTTCTCGGAGTTCCGGGACGAATTTAATTGGACGGTGTCGATATTATTGTGGCCAACCTCGATATTGCACGGGATATGTGGAAAGTGAATTTTTGATCGGGTGCGGATTTGGACCGATAGACCTCTCTCGCGGTGTGTTTTTATTAATACCCTTTGGCCAAATCCTAAATTATTAATTAAGATTTTTCGGGGACCGTTAGATCGTTTTTGGATTCAAATCGTGACCGTTGGATCGCGATTATTACGATTTGACTTCTCTCTCTCCTCCCCTCTTTTTCCAAGCATGGTTCACACAAGGTCAACTGATCCCAAATAGCATGCATAGATCATAGAAAATTATTAATAGACTGACCTGGCTCCTGGTGCATGCGATATAAAGTCCTTAACAACCGATACTGATGGGTAACATCTGAACTAAAATAACAACAATCAAGAAGATCCCAAGCTTCCCTTGTTGTATTAAAAAGGCCAAACTAGAGTCGGATAGATGGGATCGAAGTGTTTCGAAACTATGTGAGAATCTGATGATTTATGCTATCTCATTCACTCTGATATATGGGGACCATCTCCCACTCCCACCATGGGTGGCTTTCGCTATTTTGTCATTTTTGGGGATGACCATTCTCGGTATACCTGACTTTATCTTATGAAAAATCGATCTGAACTTTCTCATATTTATCGCGATTTTGTTGCTATGGTTAAGATTTTTCGTACTGATAATGCTATGGAATATAGAGATACAGAATTTCTTCGAATTCTTTCTCAAAATGGTACTATCATTCATCACTCTTGCCCTAGCACCTCTCAACAAAATGGTAGAGCTGAATGTAAGCATAGGCATATCTTAGATGTTGTACGTACTCTGCTTATCTCCGCCTCTTGTCTTGAACGGTTTTGGGGGCAAGCTTGTCACACTGCTGTTTACACTATAAATTGTACTCCATCACCTATTATAGGTCACATCTCTCCTTATGAGTGTTTGTATAGTAGTGTTCCAAATTACACTCTTCTACGTCTTTGGTAGTGCCTGTTTTGTGCACCTTCATCCACATGAACGCGCGAAATTAGAACCCCGTGCCCATATATGCTGCTTCCTTGGATATGGCATTGAGCACAAAGGGTATAGATATTGGGATCCCACTTCCAACCGTCTTCATGTGTCCCGTTATGTCACTTTTTGGAAACACAAGATGTTCTCTTCTATTCATCCCTTCCACCCCTATGCTCATGTTCCTTTCTTTACCAATCATTTCGTGGACTTATTTCTAGAAGATACCACACTTTCGTTGTGACATTCCGAATTTTGGTCAATTTTTAGGATTTATAAAATGTGTAATTCGTCAGTGTGCTTATAGTAAAATCTCGAACGGGAATTGATCACTCCCGGTTATTGTTTTTAAAATTGAGATTTCGCTAGAATCGCACTTGATCGAATTTGGCCGTTATTTAGAGTCCAAACTTTGGTGTCGAATTTCTCGGAGTTCCGGGACGAATTTAATTGGACGGTGTCGATATTATTGTGGCCAACCTCGATATTGCACGGGATATGTGGAAAGTGAATTTTTGATCGGGTGCGGATTTGGACCGATAGACCTCTCTCGCGGTGTGTTTTTATTAATACCCTTTGGCCAAATCCTAAATTATTAATTAAGATTTTTCGGGGACCGTTAGATCGTTTTTGGATTCAAATCGTGACCGTTGGATCGCGATTATTACGATTTGACTTCTCTCTCTCCTCCCCTCTTTTTCCAAGCATGGTTCACACAAGGTCAACTGATCCCAAATAGCATGCATAGATCATAGAAAATTATTAATAGACTGACCTGGCTCCTGGTGCATGCGATATAAAGTCCTTAACAACCGATACTGATGGGTAACATCTGAACTAAAATAACAACAATCAAGAAGATCCCAAGCTTCCCTTGTTGTATTAAAAAGGCCAAACTAGAGTCGGATAGATGGGATCGAAGTGTTTCGAAACTATGTGAGAATCTGATGATTTATGCTATCTCATTCACTCTGATATATGGGGACCATCTCCCACTCCCACCATGGGTGGCTTTCGCTATTTTGTCATTTTTGGGGATGACCATTCTCGGTATACCTGACTTTATCTTATGAAAAATCGATCTGAACTTTCTCATATTTATCGCGATTTTGTTGCTATGGTTAAGATTTTTCGTACTGATAATGCTATGGAATATAGAGATACAGAATTTCTTCGAATTCTTTCTCAAAATGGTACTATCATTCATCACTCTTGCCCTAGCACCTCTCAACAAAATGGTAGAGCTGAATGTAAGCATAGGCATATCTTAGATGTTGTACGTACTCTGCTTATCTCCGCCTCTTGTCTTGAACGGTTTTGGGGGCAAGCTTGTCACACTGCTGTTTACACTATAAATTGTACTCCATCACCTATTATAGGTCACATCTCTCCTTATGAGTGTTTGTATAGTAGTGTTCCAAATTACACTCTTCTACGTCTTTGGTAGTGCCTGTTTTGTGCACCTTCATCCACATGAACGCGCGAAATTAGAACCCCGTGCCCATATATGCTGCTTCCTTGGATATGGCATTGAGCACAAAGGGTATAGATATTGGGATCCCACTTCCAACCGTCTTCATGTGTCCCGTTATGTCACTTTTTGGAAACACAAGATGTTCTCTTCTATTCATCCCTTCCACCCCTATGCTCATGTTCCTTTCTTTACCAATCATTTCGTGGACTTATTTCTAGAAGATACCACACTTTCGTTGTGACATTCCGAATTTTGGTCAATTTTTAGGATTTATAAAATGTGTAATTCGTCAGTGTGCTTATAGTAAAATCTCGAACGGGAATTGATCACTCCCGGTTATTGTTTTTAAAATTGAGATTTCGCTAGAATCGCACTTGATCGAATTTGGCCGTTATTTAGAGTCCAAACTTTGGTGTCAAATTTCTCGGAGTTCCGGGACGAATTTAATTGGACGGTGTCGATATTATTGTGGCCAACCTCGATATTGCACGGGATATGTGGAAAGTGAATTTTTGATCGGGTGCGGATTTGGACCGATAGACCTCTCTCGCGGTGTGTTTTTATTAATACCCTTTGGCCAAATCCTAAATTATTAATTAAGATTTTTCGGGGACCGTTAGATCGTTTTTGGATTCAAATCGTGACCGTTGGATCGCGATTATTACGATTTGACTTCTCTCTCTCCTCCCCTCTTTTTCCGCCGGTCGCGCCCCGCCCCCCCCCCCCCCCCTTTTTGCGTGTTTGACTCCCCCACCGAGCCCACCAACTCCCCATCATTTCCCCCTCTCTTTCTTCTTATTCTTTTCTTCTCCTTCGTTGGTTTTGCTTCTTCACCGCTGCTGCTTCTGCTCCTCTGCTGCTGTTGCTTCTGCTTCGCTGCTGCTGCTTCTTGTTCTGCTCCCTTCGGCTTCTTCATTTCCAGCCGCCGGACTGGTCCATTTCTCGCCGGAAACAGCCCCCGTCGCGGGCTGTTTTCCAGCCAAGTTTCTAGCTTCGTCGCCCGTTGTCCGTCCCCGCCGTTGCAGCCGCTGCTCCGCTGCTGTCCAGCCACCTAGCCGACACCACCAGACACCATTACATGCCCGGATCAGCCCCCAAGCAGCCCCAACCAGCCACCACAGCAGCCGCTCCTTCGCCGTGCCGGATCGCCTCACCGAAGCCAAACCGGTTTTGTGGCTCTGTTCAGCCCTATTCCGGCCGTGTGTCATCGTTCCGTGTTGTTTTCGGACCATGCAACGCGTAGCCCTCGCCGCCGCCGTCGCGCTCGTGTCGTCGGATTCGCTAACGAGTGAGTTTTCGCACTAATCTCTTGCTTAGTAGGTTAAACTTGATTAGAGGGGATTAGTTTAAGTTAATTATGTTTAGTGTTAATTAATTAGGAATTAGTTGTTAAGCTATTGAAATATTATATTAATTTTCGGGAATTAAATAATAATATTTTATTAATTTTCGAAATTAAAAATATTATTATTTTATTAATATTTTTGTGGAAATTCCGAAATTAAATTGTGTTTATTTTAGGCTTAAATTGTGATGCCTAAGCTAGAATTTGCCTTATATATTGGTTTGTATGCCAAATTAAATTGTTTGGTTATGGCGAAATATAGAATTACGGGTATTTAATTAATAAACCCTGAGGTGTCGGGTTTATTTGTTAAGTTTTATGTGAGAAATATGTTGTGGGTACTTGAATATAGAAGCATGCCAAGTTTGGGAATTTATTGATATGTGCATAATCACGTGTGAATATTTTAGTACATTTTTACGTGTGGAAGTTGCGATATTTCAACGTGTTAGCACGGATCATATTTGCATCGGCTATTGAAAATTATAATGATGGAACATGAGTGTTGCTATGTGTGCATGATCACTTAAAGGTTCCTTTCGTGCTCGGTTATATCGGAAAACCGTATACCGGATGACCGCCAACCTAGGGTTTGGCCGTGGCCCTAACGGGTGTCCCCAATTTGGTAATTGGAAGCCGTCGCTGGTAGCAGGGGAGACGTAGTCATTCGCGAATCGGATTCGGAATTAACCCATTTATGGGATATGCCGTCATTGTGGTTGGGTGAGACGATGCCGTGCCCGATGGGGCGGGACGATGCCCGGATATACCGGAAGACTACCAACCTGAGGCGAATATCGCGGGTTGTGCCGTAGCCCCTAGTGTGGCTGTAGTAATTGGAATACGCGTGAAAGATTGTGGTGGCATTGTGCTTGAGAAGGTTGATGCGTATTCTGATTGCATTATATGCTTATTGCATTATCATGGCATACGGTGAATTATAACGTATAGGGCATGTGCATATGCCAAGGCAAGGTAAGGCTGCTTGTGATTGTGTTGTGAAGTACCTGTATGTTCTATATTGAGTTGTCTGCCATCGATGTATCGTTGCATATGTTAGGTACATCCGAGATGAGTTGACCTCCTAGTCGAGGCTTAGGTCGTGAACTAGCTGAGATTTATCTCATCCGTTGGTGTTAACCACTTTTCAGGTCATCCGATATGAGTACACGTACCGTTCCTTGGGAACTGACTTTTTGAGGGAAAACACCTTTTGAGGTCATCCTCGTAGATAGAGGAGCTAGGTTAACCCCTACCTGTTCTGGTTGTAATCGGGAAGGTCCGTGTGGCGGACTTGTAATATATCAACCCCATGTATTGCTGATGATGTTGTTTAAATTGAGGTGTGTTTTCCTGACTATCCCTGCTGTTGTGATTGGGAGTTTTTAGTTCGCTTCTGCATGCGTTTAATCGTTAGTAATTCGATTGGGTCGGCGATGCATCCTGGGACGTCGCATTTATAACGATCTTGGTGGGATGTTAGCGCGCTCGAGGCTCGGGGCGTGACATTCGTCCACATCTGACTTTTCCATTCCAGACATATCTTTCCCTCATCTAGAAGTAGGGCTCTCCGGTGACCCCACTTTGACCACTTTTGACGTGTCTGCACCTTTCGCGGATTCTCCACCACCGTTCATTCCTTCCTCCTCTAATCGTTGCCCCACCAGAGTAAGTCAACCTTTTGTTCGGCTTTAAGATTACCATTGTTATTCTACGATAGCTTCCCTTCATGAACCTCGCACATATAGAGAAGCTGGTACTAACCCTTTTTGGCAGAAGGCAATGACAGATGAGTTACAAGCTTTAGACAAATCTCATACTTGGGATTTAGTTGCTCTACCTCCTGGTAAGTCCACTGTCGATTGTAAATGGGTGTATAAGATTAAGACAAAAGCAAATGGTACTGTGGACCGCTATAAAGCTTGCCTCGTTGCGAAAGGCTTCACTCAGGAATATGGCATTGACTATGAAGAGACTTTTGCCCCTATTGCACGTTTTACTTTTGTACGTAGTCTCCTTGCTGTCGTCGCTGTTAAGCGTTGGCCTACGTTTCATATGGATGTAAAAAATGCATTCCTAAATGGTGATCTCACTGAGGAAGTTTATATGGTACCCCTCTTGGCTACACTCATTCTTCCCACCAAGTGTGTCGATTATGTCGTGCATTATATGGATTGAAACAATATTCTCGTGCATGGTATTCCAAGTTTAGCTCCATCATGGCATCTCTTGGCTTTAAATCTAGTCCCTACGATAACGCTCTTTTTGTTTGATATACTTCTCATGAGTCTATTTTGTTGCTCCTATATGTCAATGATATGGTTATTACTGGAGATGACGATCCCGAAATTTCAAAACTCAAGCATTATCTTAGTCAACAGTTCGAGATGAAGAATCTTGGACAACTTAGTTATTTTTTAGGCTCGGAGGTTACCTCAGACACATCCGGTTATTATCTTTTGCAAGCCAAATATGCCACTCATCTTCTTTCTCGAGCAGGACTCACAGACACCAAGGTTGTTATGACCCCTCTTGAGATCAATGCCAAATTTGATGCTGGTGATGGGACTCCTCTCTAAAACCCTACCCTCTATTGACAGCTAGTTGACAGTCTTATATATCTCACTGATACTCGCCCTGATATCGCTTATGCTGCTTATTCTGTTCATATTGTCAGCCAGTACATGACAATGCCTTGTACAACTCACTTTGTTGCATTTCTTCGTATTCTTCGCTATATCAAGGGTACGTTATTTCATAGCCTTCACTTTTCTACTCATTCGACATTGGAGTTGACTGCCTATTTAAATGCTGACTAGGGTGGTAACCCTTAAGATCGTTGCTCCACTACGGATTACTGTTTTTTCTTGGGCACTTCACTTATCTCCTAGCGTAGCAAGAAACAATCCATTGTTGCTCGTTCTAGTACAGAAGCTGAATATCGAGCTCTTGCTGATACCACATCGGAGTTATTATGGTTGCGATGGCTACTGGAAGATATGAGAGTCCGTCATCATAGCGAGACAGTCCTTCATTGCGACAATCGCAGTGCTATCCAAATTGCACATAATGATGTTTTCCATGAATACACCAAACACATTGAGATAGATTGTCACTTCATCTGCTATCATGTTCTTCGTGGCACTCTACGACTTAATTTTACTTCATCAGCTCATCAGACTGCCGATATCTTCACCAAGACACATCCACCTGGGCGCTTCCTAGGTCTTCTCTCCAAACTCCAATTGACTTATTTCAACTCACCTTGAGTTTGCGGGGGATGTTAGATATAATATATAATTTAGGGTTTACTGTTCATTAATGTTCATTCTTTCCCTATATAAAGGGACTTGGCCTTGTAGTTCAATTAATTCAAGCAAGTAATATGCACAAAATTCTCTCATCTCAACTGAGACAGTTATTAGTTCGAATGGAGTTTGTCTCTAGTCTTGTTATTTTCCGATTGATGTGAAAACCAATTCTCTTTCTTTCCGAGGTCAAAGTTTGGTCGATGTATGAACTGTCATGGTTCTTTCCATGCAACGTATGCTCACTTCAGATCATTGCTATTGAAAATCTAAAGCAGGTGTCCTTCCTAGAAACAATCCCTCCCTCGTGTCCTCATCATTCAGTCTGGCGCTGCATCTTTGATTGTGCATGCAATGCCTCTCTTGTGTTGCTCTTTGCTTGACAGCCTCTGTCGAGTACTCTTCAGGGGAGATACTGTTCCTCAATCGCGCTCTTGATCCTTCCCCTTTTCTTTCTGTTTGTCATATTTTGTGTGTTTTTTAGTTGAGTGAAATTGAATTAGCAGACCATATTCCCGCAGGGGATAAAATTTGGTTTCGAGGTTTTCACACATTTGGTGAGCATGGAGTTCAGTCTTCTTTTTGTAAGCTTTCTATTTGCTGCAACTGGGAAAAACCTTCCCATTTACCCTTTTGATTCTTATCATATTTGATAGGATGACCAACTTCTACGTCATTTCTATTCTATTTTATTGGTGACGAACATCATACTTGCTCAGGTGGAAAAGTCGAGCAGGAAGTTTCTACTTTTCCTTCTGATTTCGTATGATATTGCAATATTTGGATGGCGATATTAATTCGTATACATAACTTATTTTTCAGATCAAGCATAGCTGTTGGATCTATTTATATATAACATCCCCATTTGCGACATGAAACTTTGTCGGAGATGATTTGACTGCCAGATATCCTAACTTATGGTTCTAAATAGATCTTTTTCTCAACCGCTATACAAGGGGATTCGTGTTCATTTTTCTTCTAATTAAAATTATCAAACTGTCTCGTTTGATTTATTATTGCCTTTGAAGGCACGAATTTTGCAGCATCTGGGTGGTCTATTGTGAGAACAGAATTGGTTTAGGTCCTGATTGAATCTGTATGAATGTCTTGAGGTTCATCAACATTATTCAGGTTCAAGTTTCCCGCTGATTATTTTAATTAATAAAATTGCTCGCATGAAATGTATGGAGTTATTCAGCCGTTGTGACAGGTGCTTGGTTCTGTTTGGAGGGATCTCTTCAGCTAAGTATGTCACGTGAAGATGGTATAGGATTCAGTGATTAAAGAATTCAAGTTTGTCAAGTGAGTGAAAGCAGAGGTTACGATCTATTGTGATCATGTTTGATGGAGTTGCTGAATCGTCTTCTTTTTTAGTTGGAGCCATGAGATGACATTTGGATCCTTCTAATATGGATTGTCTATAGCTGCATTAGAACCCTGGATATCTTTAGTTCCAAGGATTAAAGGAGATGCGCGGAATGTCTACTTCTCCTCTTGTAGGTTGGCATCTTCTTGCTGGAAATCATGTTGCGTTTCTCATCTTTGTCTGCAAAATTCACTGGATACAATTTATTTGTGTGCCCACGGGTACTTCTCCTCTTGTAGGTTGGAGTCTTCTTGCTGGAAATCATGTTTCGTTTCTCATCTCTGTCTGCAAAATTCACTGGATAAACCCATAATTGATTTGTGTGCCCAAAGCTATGGGTGCTTTTTAATTGTGTTTCCGAGTCTAGTTGTTGCTTACTTGGTCATTAGGTGACACACATTGTTGGGAGTTTGACCTTATGGGACTAGAGACCGGATCTGACTATGTTTTTTCCTTATCTTTTATCAGATGGTTCTATGGGATATTGATTGCAGATATTCACTAATTTAATGGCAGACCAAATCCATGTCTACTTTCAGTTTGTTTGTTTCTCTGTTATCACTCTCTCAGGGAGCTCTCTCCTCCTGGATGCTCTTATTTATTCTTCACCTGATCTGAATTTGCCTCACAAATGATTTTCATCTTGGCCACAATATCTGCAAGAATCATGATTGCGGGTACTTTGCATGATGTAGATGATCTCTAGGTCTTTTTTTGCCATGGAAAGAAATCAAGGACGATCCTTGTGCTCCCACTATGAGAAGGAAATTTTCATATAGACAGATCTATTTCCTTTTCGCCAGATTAAATTGAATTGCTTTTTTTACCTTGGAATATCTGCCTTGTAATGACGAGGAATATTTAATTGTCGCATAGGCATGGGTATTTTTCTATTTACCAAGTCTTTTTATCCGATCCACAAATGCTGTGGAATTTCCGAAGGTTATGAGCATCATTCTGAATTTCATTATTCGGTGAATTCACTTGATTCGAGGACTAATGATCTAGGCACTTATCGGTTTTGATGATTGATCATAGAGACCTTCTAGGACTAGTGATATAGTTCTTCAGTTTATCATATCTTTGTGGAGTGACGTTATCTTTTACAGGTAGAAAGTTTAGCTGTGTTCTTTGTGGACTTTCTATTTCTTATCATATTTACAGACAACATAAAAATATGGCCTAGGACAGCTAGAAAATGGGAGCGAATTTCCTAACAATAAAACGAAAATAAAATAATTTCTTATCCGGATATTTTCTCCTAATTCTTCGACACCCACCACCTCAAGTATTCAGCTCTCGCATCAATCTTCTCCTAGATATCTGTCGATCTACTTAGTTCTGTTATGTTGCACTGGATTATGTACATCATATGCATTTTTCACTGGTACTCGAAGTTCTTCTGGTACTCGCGTTATAGCCACAACATCTCGTAGATAACATGCGATATTCCGCTTTTGCACTGCTTCATGCCATCACATTTTTACTCTTACTTTGCCAAGTAACCAAGTTCCCAAGTGTGCTCTTTAAGATAATCTTTAGATTCCTGTACACGGTCCCAAGATACATAGAGAGTGCATAAATTGGCTTACCATACTCATAGAGAAGGTATCTAGCCGAGTACACGACAAATAGATCAGTTTCATGAACCCTTTTTCGACCGAGCTCCTCCATTCCAAGGAAATGCAATTCTGAAATCCTTGATCTCAAACTCAAAAGCAAGACATTCTTTCAACTTGTTCGTCTCAATAATATCATTCCTAGTGAGAATGATGTCATCCACAAACACTATCAAAATTACAAATTCCCATCACAGGATTGCTTTACAAACATGGTCAGCTTGTCCTTGAACATACCTTTGTTTCTTCACAGGCTGAGTGAACTTCTCAAATGAGTCCATCAATGACTGGTTTAGTCCATATAGTGACTTCTTCAATCTACATACCTTTGATCCAAACCTTCTATCAAACCCCAGGGGAAAATCCATGTATACTTCTTTGTCCAAATCTCCATTCAGAAATGCATTCTTCACATCTAGTTGATGCAGAGGCCGATCAAGATGCAAGTGACAGGAGCACTCTTGTGTTTAGTTTTGGTTTTGCAACTAGAGCGAAGGTCTCAAAGTAGTCGATCCCATAGGTCTAGGTAAAAACCTTTGGCAACCAACCGAGCTTTATACCTTTTAAGGGATCCGTCATATCTACCAAGTGTGGTCTTTCCTCCATTCTATGCATTCTTCACATCTAGTAACTGTAGAGGCTAGTCAAGATTGGCTGCAAGTGACAGGACTCTTACAGTGTTTAGTTTTGCAACAGGAGTGAAGGTCAGAGTAATCGATCCCATAGGTGAAACATTTGGCAACCAACCAAGCTTTCTAGGGATCCGTCATATCTATGCTTAGTTGTGAATACCCACTTGTCCAACTGTTGTCTTTTCCCTTGGATCCACCATATCCCGCGTTCCATTTTTTTTCCAGAGTTTCATCTTATCAAAAATCACTTCCTGCACAATTTTTGGAATTCTCCACATAAGACAAGGTTATGTGTTTGGCACGGGATGTTTGATACAAGAACTAACTCCTTTTTGAATAGTATGTTAAGTTCAACAGTGGACTCATCTTTTTTACTAAGATCAGGTTGGACAAATTGAGTTGATGACTGTATGGAGTTTTTGTCCTGACCTAGCTCGGAGTCTTGGCACCTTAAGGGAGTAGGAGAATTTCTTTGAGTTTTGTTTCTTCTCATGTAGACTTGAGAATATGATGGAAGTTCTGTATGTTTTGTACTAGGTTCGCACCTGTTATCACAAGTAGGATGAGATGTCAATATAGGTGGATCCAAATGTTCATTATTAAAAAAAAATTGGTTCATAATCAGGTATAAGGATTGCAGGAACATAATTTATAGGAAGAGGATTTTCAGGTTTTGCAAAACGAAAAGAGATGGTATTTTGTGAATTTGCACTTTCTTTCCCCCCTAAAGATGAGCTCCAAAAAGGTGTTAATTAAAAAAAAATGACATTCATAGTGACAAATATTTCTTTTAGAAATCGTATCGGCATTTTAGGTGCATAGCAAAAAAGCACACGTTGTTTTACTCTACGACCAAGTTTCCCTTGATTTCCCTTGATTTCTGTCATGGATGTGGGAGGAGACACAATGAAAATAGTTTTAAGGGTAAGGCTGAACCAAATTTAGAGGCTGTTATTTGAAACTTTAATAAAACTCTGCAATGCATCCATGTGGGAACTTTAGTTGCAAAGAGCAGAGCTCTAATTACTTCTAAAATGTGTCTTGTTTATTCTTCCTTTCTACCATCTTATTTTGTTGAGGGGGGTGTCAGGGCAAGAACTTTGATGTACAAAATCCTCTTTTCCAAGAAAAACAGGAGAAGGACATCAGAAGTGTCAAAGTTGTGTATGACGTTCACTTTAATGTCAAAAGTGAAAAAGTGTCAAAGTTATGTATGGTGCTTATTTGACGCTTACTTTAATGCCAAAAGTTTTTTTACTTTTGGATCACTTAAGTGCGAATTTTTTTGAAAAACGATCTTTTTAGTTCCAACTCCGATATATTCGAACGAAAATCCAACTTGGCCTTTTTTTGAAAAATTAATTAATTTTTTGTTAATTTCTAGTAAGCATTTAAAGCATAAACGACATTGTCTAGTAGCTTTTCCCCCAAATAAGAACCTTAAATCACCAAATTGAAAGAAAATCCCAATTTCAAACCCAAATCGGCCATTGGCAGATTTGTTCTCTATTTAGTTTCTGGCGTGGGGTTTGACTCACTCCTACACATGTTTCTTTTGTGCAAGATGGACCAGGTATATAGGACTGTGGTGTCCAAGCATTGGGTCCAGTGCATCAAGGGTACAAAACATGGGGCATGGTGTTGTTGTGCTCATCAAATAGGGAATTCATCATATCTCCTCCAATAGTTGATATAGACCATCCATATAGAAGGATTCGGACATCGCTCATCCATATTCAGTAGCTCACCTGAATACAATTGCGTTAGATGATAACCTCCTGCATTCACCAACTCGAGAACTTGAATTCTTTAACAGCTTAATACATTAGCATCCTCACATGACATCCTTTGTGAGATCACTCCAATCTGCATCAAGCACCGATCAAAGACTGAATAAATCCATATAGCGTGGAAGCCACCAAACTGATTGATATGATCAGAGGGAGACTTGAACCTTGATGAGGTTGATAAACGTTCACCAACATTTTTCAGAAAATAGACCCGGTGCATGCTTATTCATGTGCCTTCAAAGCAAATGCCAAAGAAAACGAAATTGATCATAAAGCAAGTGCTTAATATCTGAACTAGTATATGTGGATGATATCATCATTACAGGCAGTAATTTAGATAATATTCACAAACTTAAGCAATTTCAACATATAGAATTTGGTACTAAAGATCTAGGATGTATTCGATATTTTCTTGGTATTGAAATAGCCTACTCACATGCCAGTATCACTTTATTGCAGTGGATGTACTTGACATTCTTGGCGAGGTTGGATTTCTTAGAGTAAAGCCAATTGATACTCTATGGACCCTAATGTGAGACTTTATGAGAATTATTACATGATCCAGCAAAGTATCGGATATTAGTTGGTAAGCTAAACTATCTTACCGTTACAAGGCCTGATATATCTTTTGCTGTTAGTGTAGTAAGCTAGTTCATGAGTTCTCCTCGTTGGGATGCTGTACTTCGAATTCTCAAATATTTGAAAGGAGCGCCAGGTAAAGGACTACTGTTAAAGAATCATGGTCATCTCAACACTACAGGCTTCTCTAATACCGATTGGGCTGGATGTCCTATGGATAGGAGATCTACTTTAGGCTATTATGTGTTTCTTGGAGGTAATTTAGTTGCGTGGAAGAGCAAGAAGCAACATGTAGTTTCCCAATCAAGCGTTGAAGCTGAATATCGAGCTATGACACATGTGACAGGTGAATTACTATGGTTGAGGATGTTACTATCAGAGATTGGAATGTCACCATCAGATCCATCAGTGTTATATTGTGATAATCAATCTGTTATTCACATTGGATCTAATCCTATCTTCCATGAGCGAACAAATTACATTCAGGTTGATTGTCATTTTCTGCGAGAAAAAGTTCAAAAGGGGAAGATTATTCTGCAACACAGAAAGACAGATGATCAACTCGTAGACATCTTTACTAAATCTCTACAAGGGAATAGAGTGAGCTTCTTATGTAATAAGTTGTGATTATTTGATATTTACATCCCAACTTGAAGGGAGTGCTAGAAAGTATATTGTTAGTAATAAGGGTAGAATAGTAATATGTTTTTAGAAGGGTTAAGTATATATATATTTTGTAATCTTTTTTTATTAGAATAATAGAAAAGTTTTTCTTTTCACATTTATAATATATGGGAGACAGATCATCATTGGCCAAAGATCATGCTACAAATGGAGATCTATTAACTTATAGCCCGAAAGAGGTTCAAGAGCTGCTTGATGATTAAATTAGATTATATGTATGAAGGCTATCATAAGAAATCAGAAGGGGAAAAAAACTGAACTGCTCACCAGTTATGTTAAAACCTCAACCAAAAGCTCTTACTACCTGCAGGATGATCATCTGCCACTTCAATTTCACTCACCTTAAAGAACTAAAACATATGACAAATACGCCAACTAAGCACCCAGAGTTTAATCCTCCCAGCATGACCACCTATGTCTGCTGACCACAACATATACGAAACAACACGGCTTTGTGATGAATAAGAAACAAGAGAATGTCAACAGCTGGTCGGAGAGCAAGCAATGCCAAGGGAAGTTATGCCTCAATGGCTATGCTGCATCATCTCGTACCAGTTCATCTTTTCTTCAAAATGAGATGCCACAAGTTTGCAACAAAGTAAATCTTAGGTCCTGCAGGAAAGTCTTCATAGTTCCAATGATCAAAGAGAACCTAAAATCAAGGAGGCACTGCAAACTCAAAGCAATCTATTTCACCTACAAATTCGCCTCATTTGTAAAAATGTCCCAAACAATGTTCCCGTACCAAAAGAAAGCATGCAGCTGTGAAAAAAATAGGCTAAGCAAACCCAAGTATCTTATTTCAACTAAGGAGACTAAATACTCTCTTCTTGCACCTGTATGTCAAATAGGGTGGCCATCCAATTACAACTAGAGATCTTACATCGAACTTCAAACCCTTCAACCATAGTGAAGAGTCCTCACACACCGTATCATAAAAGCATGACCAAAATGATTAGGGATGCACCATATACATGCACATGGAGAATGGCGACATAAAAAAAAATACATACAAATTGAGGAGGTATGAGACTGGAGGATGAACATTTCTTGAATAATGAATGTTTCCTTTTGTCACCCTCAATATCATTTACTTCATGATGTAATGAAGATCAAATTCATGTTATAAGCAGACAACACAATTGAACTTCTAAGCATATTATAAGCAGAACACAAAATATTAGAACAAATCCCGGACCCCGTCATTCATCAACTCAGCCACTTCCGAAATCTGGCAAAACTCCAACGTATATACTTCAATTCAGTAACTGATGAATGAAATTTCAACAAAAATTACAAGGGCCTATGCAGCAGGAGGTTAACAGAATTTCATTTTTTCACCCCAACCTGAAGATGATCAAGTATATTCCCGGTCCAACAACCCAATCAAAGCTAGCTGTGACGAGATCGTCAAATTCAAGAAAAGCTCAGTTATTCTAAGTAATAATTGACCAACCGCATCATGTATATCATTCTTGGGACCACATCCTCACTCAAAGAGATTGCTCCAAGAGAAAAGAATCGGCAAAAGGACACTACAAGTGCCATAACTTGTGTACGGCGATCACTTTGGTGCCATAACTTTTTTTCGGATCACTTTGGTGCCAAGTCGGAGGAAAAAAGATCACTTTAGTGCCAATTTAGCCGGAAATCCGACGTGGCATTTTTTATTAATTTTTGACGCCGACATGGCTCGCCGGAGGCTGAGTCAGCGTGTACAGTCAGCATTTTTTATTTTAAATAATTTTTTTCAGCGTGTACACTCAGCATTTTTTATTTTAAATATTTTTTTTCATTTTTTTTTCTTCTTTCCTTTTTCTTTTCTTTTCTTTTTTTTCTTTTCTCCCCTCGCCGGCCAGTTGCCGGTGGCCGGGCCGGCCACCGGCGAAGCCCGGGAAGCGCTGGGCAAGGGCGGCCTTGCCCATGGCCGGCGAGGGCGGCCGACCCTCACCGGCGACAGGCGAGGCCGGCCCTCGCCGGCCCGCGAGGGCTGCCCCGCCCGACGCCGGCAAGGGTCGCCCTCGCGATCCGGCGAGGCGACCCTCTCCGTCCCAGGCGAGGGTGACCCTTGCCCGCCCGGCGAGCTTCCCTCGCCCGACGCCGGCGAGGGTCGCCCTCGCCGGCGTCGGGTGAGGGTCGCCCACGCCCGACTCAGCGAGGGCGACCCTCGCCGGCCCAGTGAGGGCTTCCCTCGCCCGACGCCGGGAGGGCGACCTCGCCCGCCCGTGCGAGGGGTGCCCACGCCCGACTCAGACCCTCGCCGTCGCCGGCGAGGTCGCCTCGCCCGAGTCCGGCGTGGGCGACCCTTGCCGACGCCGGGCGAGGGAAGCCCTCGCCCGGGCGGGCGAAGGTCGCCCTCGCCCGCGTCCGGGCGAGGGAAGCCCTCGCCGGGCCGACGAGGGTCGCCCTCGCCCGAGTCGGGCGTGGGCGACCCTCGCCCGACGCCGGTGAGGGCCGGCCTCGCTGTCGCCGGCGAGGGTCGGCCGCCCCTCGCCAACCATGGGCAAGGCCGCCCTCGCCCAGCCTTCCGGGCTTCGCGGTGGCCGGCCGGCGAGGGGAGAAAAGAAAACAAAGAAAAAGGAAAGAAGAAAAAAAAAAGGAAAAAAAATATTTAAAATAAAAAATGCTGACTGTACACGCTGAAAAATTTTATTTAAAATAAAAAATGCTGACTGTACACGCTGACTCAGCCTCCGGTGAGCCACGTCGGCGTCAAAAATTAATAAAAAATGCCACGTCGGATTTCCGGCCAAATTGGCACTAAAGTGATCTCTTTTTCTCCGACTTGGCACCAAAGTGATCCGAAAAAAAGTTATGGCACCAAGGTGATCGCCGTACATAAGTTATGGCACTTGTAGTGTCCTTTTGCCGAAAAGAATCTACTACTAATCTTCTGGATTAATCTAGAACAGTTTGTAAAACGATTGAACAGAAGGAGCTATTAGATGTATGCCCTAAAGTCATCATTTAATAGTTACATGTTAGGGATTTAAGTTGTATTTTCAATTTCATTATTTATTTAATGGCAATGACTTATTTATTCATTTGTCCAATTATTTAAATATATGAATGATTCCATAAGATCAGTTATGACTGGACCTATTTTTGAGACGTTAAGAATATGTGTGACAGGTTCATAGTTAGACTGAATCTTTAAATTGTTCCCAGTCGATGGATCATTGAGTGGATATCAATAATCCTATTGAGACCGGTGTGTTCTTAGCTTCACCATTAAGTATTGGATATTTAAGGAAATGACGAGTCACGAGTCATTGGGTATTGTGATGCCCGAGCTAGAACACAAGTGTTTGTATCAGACAAGTTCACTGAACGTGACACGCATATAACAATTAGCAACATGGAAGCTTTTAGCGTGGTCAATGCCTAATCGTTCATGCTCTGGTCTTGTGCAAATAATTCTTAGACCTGAGGCACAGTGTTGACTTGTGTGTTGGATGGCTATGGTTCACAGGTACACATATTGTTGGTTCGTTGATCCGTCTCTGTACTTGATGGCCATAGTTCGTTCACATACAAAGTTACACGTGTGCGCAAAATGGAATCTGTCTCCTTGTTATACACAAGATACAATAATGATGTCCTATGCAATCTAATCTTGACATTGCATTGAAATCCTTGGCCAGGGTTGTAACCGAGAATGAACTGTTCATGTCTCATATAAAATGCATGTCAATTAGATTTGTGCATATGATCGAATTGGTGACTTGACAAATATTCCATGGTCTTTCTTCGATCGGGATATAGTAAGGCAGAGGGATTGAATTACACTGTAACCAAAGCTGACAGGTTCATTATGTTCTTAAAACATTCACACTGTCTGGGTAGCCATGACATATTGCTAGATGTCAATCATGGCATGTGGGACCTAGAGGTTGATCGGGACAATCAATTTTCTTGGGAGTACAAACGTGTTAGTGCAAGTCCTACTACTAGATCAGTGATAAACCTAGGGATGTCACATACTGTAACAGTCTGAATTTTCGATCATTTTCCCGGGATTTAAGAAATGAATATTTTGGCCAATGCACTTATAGTGAGATCTCACCCGGGACCCGCGCATCCTCGGGATGCTAACCTTAGGGGTAAGGCTATTACGGAATTGAGTTCGCACGACCAAAGAACTCGACCTGGGTTTGATCTTCGACCATATGGATTGACGAGGGAATGTTTTGAGCCAACCGAGACCGATCTATTTGATTGATCGTGTCCAAAGGGCACTAGTGACAGACACTCGCAATTATATGACAATCGAGGTCGTCTTGGTTCGAGCAAACTTAAACGTGATTTGACTTAGTGTCGGTCACGGGTCGAGAGCGCGTAATTCCAGAGAGCCACCCGTTAGCCAGAGGTAAGCTAAAGTTGCGATTGCTCGATTTTAATCATTTCTTGGAATTCGGGCCCGGGAATCGAGAATTTTGAAAGTGACAATTTTGGATGGCCGATGACGTTTTTGGCTTGGCCAACCTTGGGGCCACCCATTTCTGCAAAAAAATGGATTTCGGTCCGGGGCCGGGAAAATTACAGTTTTGCCCCTGTGGACATCGATGTTGGATTTTGAGGCCGTTTGAGGTTATTTTTCGAGGCCGATGCCGTTTTTGGGTGGCCACGCATATCTGGAGTGGTTTCGGACGAAAATTGGAATTTTGGCTCGGAAGTGAAAAATAATATTATTTTATTCCCGGAACTTCGCAGTCGATTTTCGAGGGCTTAGAAAGTGAATTTCGCGATTCCGACACCACATTATGTTGGCCACGCACATATGGAACGCGTATGTGCGAAAATTGGAATTTCGCCCCGGGACCGGAAAATTACCATTTTGCCCCTGGGCTAATTTTTGGGTCCAAATTTTTTTGGATAAATTGGGATAATTATGGATAAATATCAGCTGCATCTTTGGGGACCATTGACCCTTTTGCCCCTCTCTTTTTAGATAAGAATGAATAGGAACCATTTAATTAGGGGCATTTTAGTCCTTTTTACCTAAGCTTGACACATGGCACCCCTAATTAAATTATTTGACCAAGTTGGCTGATCTCTCTCTCTCCTCACTCACTCTCACGTGCAGACCAGCCCTCTTCAGAAATTTTCTCCCCATTTTCCCACCTTTTCTCTCCACTTTCTCTCCATTTTCCTTCATTTTCTCTCTCGCCGGAGTTTCGCCGGAGCCACGCCGGCCAGCCGTTCCCCCTTGCCGCTCTAGCCGAGTTAGTCTAGATTTCGGGTAAGTCGCTCCCTAAACCTCGCCTAGGACGTCGGGTATTTTTCGGACTCGTTTGGGTGCGGTTTGGGGCGATTAGAGGTTGATTAAGGTGTTGATCATGGTTATTGGTGGTTAATCATGGCTATTGGTGGCTGAGTATGGCTGTTAGTGGTTGTTGCGGGTTGGATTAGATGTCGGGAAATGAGTTTTGGCGGTCGGAATTCGGTAGAAATCGGTTCGGGCTTGAATCCGTGAGGTTCGGGGTGAATCGCGGATTCGCGGTTACTGTACCAACCCGGTTTTCTATTTTTGTAGAGAATTTTGTGTGCCAAATTTGAGGAAGGTTTCTTCATGAAAGTTGTTGCCAACATCTTGAGGTATAACATACTTTAATTTGGGAATTTTTGGAAATCATTTGAGGTCATTCGGAAGTCCATCTTTGGACCGAAATAAAACTGCCCGATTTACTGTTCACACGACCTTCGGGTCTGTTCGAATTTTTATAAATTTTTCCAGGCCTATTTTCAAAATACTTCCTTCACAAAACCTGTTGGGGACATTTGTGGCTATAACATATAAAAATTTCAAAGCTTTTCAAGGTGATTTGGGTGTTGAAATAAATGTATTTTGAGGAAAAAATAGTCTGTTAGAGCGAACTGATTTTGGTCTGATTTTGAGGGACAAAAAGGCATGGTTGTAGATTGAACCGGATTTCGTGTTCTTCATAAGAAATGTTTATCGGGATGTGTTTTGCGACATATCCAAAATTTAGAATTTTTGGAGTTCGTTTACTATTTATTTTGATGGGATTCCGGTCACTGTTTAGGGTTCAGTTTAGGGGATTTTGTGACTGTTTTAGGGGCTGTTTGGGGCTGAATTGAGAGACTGGTTATTTGGTGGTTGTGGACTGATTTGGCGACGAAAATTTGAGGTATAGAAAGCTTGGGTAGGACCGTGATGTTGTGACTGGATTGGGGTTGAATTGTGCAATCGATCAGTGGGAATTATGCTATGAATTGAATTGTGTACGTGGTTGTGTGATTTGTGATCGTGGGCTGATTTGGATTATGCTTGGGCTGAATGTGGATTGGTGATATGCAGTGTGTGCTTGGCCGTGAGATGTGGTGGTGTGATAGTGCATTCGCGTATTGTATTCGCGTGCCAAGAATGTGTGATTGGGTGGCGTGTTCGTGTGACGAGAATGTGAAATTGTGAAATGTGTGTGAGGTGTGCGTGTTTGGCAGTGTGTAGGTGTGGCCGTGTGACAAATGTGGTTTGAGTGGAACGAAGGTACTGGAATGTAGGATTGGTTTGAAAAGTGAGACCCTGAGGCGTGTACGTTTACGCGGGGTGAGGTCCGTCCTGAGGCGTGTACGTTTACGCGGGACGATGCCGTCCCCGACGAGGTGACGATGCCCGGCCCGACGGGGTGACGATGCCTCGCGTGGTCGAAGACCGTTGGCTGATGCGTTTTACGCGGCGCGGTAGAAGGAAAGTGTGTGTAGGATTCCGTCCCGAGGCGTGTTCGTTTACGCGGGACGATGCCGTCCCCGACGAGGTGACGATGCCCGGCCCGACGGGGTGTCGATGCCTGACGAGGTCAGAAGACCGTTGGCCTGATGCGTTTTACGCGGGCGCGGTAGTGGTGGAAAGGTTGAGAACGAGCGGGAATTGGCTTGAGGTGCGAGGTTTGAGAAAGTGACGCGTGGTGTGAGTTGGTGTGCGAGTGTGTTTGTATCGCGTAATACAGTGCGCGATTATGGGGTAAAATCTGCTAGGCATGGTATGGGACGTGCCCAAGTAGGTTTTGCTTTATAATCGAGGCACGCGCGCAGCTGTGATGTACTGCCGTGGTATGATTGGCGTGTGTATTGATATGTGGAAAGTGTATGATGGCATGTGTGCAAGAATTGTATGTTGGGATTGTGGGCTAACGGGCATGGTGCATATGCAGAGAGTCCAGGTGTGTGTGAATGTTTGATTGCTGGTTGTGTGGTTGTTTGGTTGCGTGTTTGGATGTGTCTGGAATTACGTGATAGCCTAGGTGGGGCTTAGGTTGTGACTTATTGAGATGTGATCTCATGGTTGTTTCAACCAAACCATTTCAGAGCCCCCGCCTGAATGTCGAGATTGAGGTCGACTCGGAGTCGTCAGGTGAGCAGACAGCTGCGGAGGATTGAGGTGGTGATGCCGAGGACAGTGAGTCAGAGTGGACGCCTTCGAGAGGGCGTAGGGGATAGTTTTGGGAGGAGGATGCGCCCCATTTTTGGATAGTGCTGACCTAGAGAGCTGATCTTGATATTTTGGTGGTTTGGAGTTTATAGTTCGGTGTGCTTATAAATTATTTTGTGGTTTGTATTGGCGGATGATGTAAATATTTGGAAGTGTAATATATGCTTGGTGGTTTGACGATTTGTTCCTTCCTGGTGTTCTCCAATTTTAATGTCCGGGATTTTTTATTGCTTCCGCCGCGAGTTAACTCTGATGGATCGTTGGGTCGGCGACGTTATTCCTGGGACGTCGCACTCTGTTCGACCGGAGGCGGGATGTCGCGGGCTCGACGGGGGTTCGGGGCGCGACACATACCATAACCAATATAGAATGATGTTGTACGGAAGATGCAATATTGCAAATATGTTTGCAATTATAGCAATTGATTGGTGAGATTGTAATTAAATTAAATGTGATTTAATTTAATTTTATTTTCAGTCATGAGCGTGCGTGCATATGATGCACACGCAAACCTAAAGTGGACACATGTTAATGTGCCAAATGATCTTGCACTCTTAATTTTATAATATCAAATTAATTAAAAGTGTACACGGTCAACAAATGTTGACCGTGTGCAGCACACGATCAGCTCCTTGCTGATCGTGTGTGTTTTAATTTAAAATTTAAAAAAAATGAAAATGATGATGATGCTGGTGCATGCACACGGTCAGCAGTTGACCGTGTGCATCACCCACGGTCAGCAACTGTTGCTGACCGTGGGCATCATCCACGACCAGCAACCGTTGCTGGTCGTGTGCTATATGCACACACGATCAGCGACGGTTGCTGATTGTGTGGTGAGTATCCATGCGATCAGTAACTGTTGCTGATCGCACAAATAGAATTGTGATCAGCAACAGTTGCTGAGAAAATACAGAAAAGAAACAGTGCAAGTAAGAGTGGTATGTGTGCATGAGATTTAAAAATAGTTTTTCTCTCTTCCGACGTCGTGATTAAAATATCGAGAGTGCGGAGAATTGTCGCTACAAGATTGCTAGCACAATTCTATTGGTGATTACCCGCAAGTTCTCCCTTCCGTTCGTTGTGCGATTGGTGGTGTGTTTGAACTAGAGGTCCGACAGTTGTGGGGCTCGAACTAAAGAACATTCGAACCGAAATCGTTTTGAGCATGCTACGAAAGGTAATCCGTTTAACTCCCTATAGTCTTCCGATTTTTGATTGAAACGCACGAACAACACCTTTGGAGATACATGTATGGTTATATCTTTCCGCTGCGTTTATATTTAATTTTAACTATGTATGTTCCGTAGAAAATCAACAGGAGCGTGAACACAAACGATGTGATTTATATTCCGCCAATCACAATTGTCGTAGTTTTCCAAATATATAAAATCAAAAAATTTGCTCGACAAAGTAAGAAACTGACAATAAAGAGGAACAGCTCCTTGCATCCTGTGCAGAAAGCGTGAATTCCTATGCGAGGTCTTGAGAACCGTTTATCCTTAAATTTGACATTAGCTGACTTATGCATAGCTCAAAAACATCATATGACCTGCCATAAGAGAATTGGTTTTCACATCAATCGAAAAATGACAGGACTGAAGAACAAACTCCATTCAAACCAATAACTGTCTCGAAAAGCGGTAGCTTTATCTGATTGTCAGAGATCATCAACTCGACATCACAAAGATAACGCAACAGATCACCACTTCTGAGAAGAACCGGAACTAGACCCTGATCATCTCCCAAAGTTAAAAGAACTCAAGACCAAATTTCAATCAAAACCAATAAATGCCTTCGCTGACCGAATGAAGAGACTGATCAGACCAAGAGAAAGCAACCGAGCCCATCAACAATCGATCGGAAACAGAAACGAAAGAAGAGACTGATCTTCTCCGACGAGGATTTCGCAGTGACCCGTCACGCAAGAGAGGATGAACAGGAGATAGAGAGAGAGAGAAGAACGGGAGCACAACCAGAAACGCCTGGCAAGACTTGGGGGATATGAGAAGCAGAGGAAAGACGATGGGGTAAGACTGTTAGAGGAAGGAGACGCTGGCAACGGTCATCTTTTTAATAAGACTATTTTTTATTTCGAAATAGAGCCGTTACCTCCAAAAGATGATTGTATTGGGAAAGTTAATAATAAATTATAACTCTAATTAACATTACTTTTTCGTGTGAAATTAGTCGCCTCTTTCTAAAGAGACCTTTTGATACTTCTCGAGAATTTATATACTCTTATATAGTATGATTTTTTATAATTAGTAATAATTTTACTTATTATGTTATCATACAAAAAAAATTATTGGTATTCAATGATTTTAAATTTAAATAAGTAACAATTATTATGTTAAGTAGGAGCTTTTTTTTTTATCATACATAATATTTAATGTCGACTAAAAAGGTTTTCACCATGAAAAAGGCGAACTTTTCAAATTCTTTGTTATTTGTTTAAGATATTAAAAATTTGAAAAAAAGAAGAAGAAGAAGAAACAAACAAGAAAAGCCAGATAGATACTTACATGGCACAAAAGAAAATAAAAAGACGACCGTTACCAGTGTCGATGGCAATGTGACCGTTGCGGGCATCTCCTTCCTCTAACCCAGTCGTCCTGTCTTTCCCCTGCTTCTTTCTCATATCCTTCAGTCTTGTCCGGCGTTTCTGGTTGTGCTCGCGTTCCTCTCTCTCTCTCTCTCTCTCTCTCTCCCTCTCTCTCTCTCTCTCTCCGCCGCCCCCTTCGTTCTCTGTCTCGTGAGACGGGTCTCTGCGAAATCCTCTTCGGAGAAGATCGGTCTCTTCTTTCTGTTTCTGTTTCTGATCGATTGTTGATGGGGCCCGATTGCTTTCTCTCGGTCTGATTTTGTGAAGCAGCTGAGCTGGTTGCAGAAACTTAGTTTACTCGTGTTGCGGAGATTTGTGAGGGTTTCGCTTGGCATCGTCGCTTGGCCTCTTTGGTACAAGCTCGTCCTTTGATCATCTGTTGATTTCTCGACCGATCGATCTTCACGTTATTGTTTTACCGGCTTGTTCTGACTGGTTTAGCTCCTCCTCTGGTTGTTTGTGGGTTTATCAAACGTTGATTTTTTTTTTCCGTTCGATTGTTTTCTGACCTGCTCCTGGATTTCGTTGTTTGGTGAATTCGCCCCGGATTCTTTTTCCCTTGGAGCGAACTGCTTGTCTGAGGATGTTGTCTAAGGACAATGAATAGGGAGACACTGGTCAGTTTGTTTCGTAAAACAAAGCGTTTGAGCTTTTTGGAGGACTGAGCATCTGTTTTGTTGCCGTTTTTTGGTTGACATGATGAACTAGTAGTAGTCTTTGATCACCATCTTAGACCGGCGATGGACTGAAATTTGATAACCTTCTGGGCATTTATTGGTTTTTTGTCTTTGGGTGATGATTATGCCGGGCTTTAGAAGTGGTGAGTCTGTTGTGTTATTTTTGTGATGTCGAGTTGATGATCTCTGACAATCAGATAAGCTACTGCATTTCGAGGCAGTTATTCGTTTGGATGGAGTTTGGTCTCCAGTCTTGCTATTTCCCGATTGATGTGAAAACCAATTCTCATTCCTTGGAGATCAAAGTTTGGTCGGTGCATGAATGGTCATGGTTCTTTTTATGCAACGCGTACGCTCACTTTAGATCATTGCTATTGAAAATCTAATGCAGGTGTTCTTCCTGGAAACAGTCTCTCCTGCGTGTCCTCATCCTACAGTCTCGCGCTGCATCTTTGATTGTGCATGCAATTCCTCTCTTGTTTTGCTCTTTGCTTGACAGCCTCTGTCGAGTACTCTTCAGAGGAGACATCGTTCCTGAATCGTGCTCTTGATCCTTCTTCTTTTCTTTCGGTTTGTCATATACAGGGGACAAAATTTGGTTTGAGGTTTTCACATATTTGGTGAGCATGGAGTTCAGTTTTCTTCTTTTTGGAAGCTTTCTATTTGGTGCAACTGGAAAAGACCTTCCCATTTCCTCTTTTGATTCTTATCCTATTTTGATTGGATGACCAACTTCTGCGTCATTTATATTCTATTTTATTGATGAAGAACATCACACTTGCTCAAGTGGAAAAGTTGAGCCGGAAGTTTCTACTTTTCCTTTTGATTTCTTATGATATTGCAACATTTGGATTGTGATATTAATTTGTATACGTAATCTATGTCATGCATCGAGCATTTCTGTTGAATCTATTTATGTATAAGATCTCCATTGGCAACATGATCCTTTGTCATTGATGATTTGTCTGCCAGATATCCTAACTTATGGTTCTAAATGCATCTTTTTCTCATCCGCTATACGAGGGGGATTCTGTTCATTTGCCTTCTAATTAAAATTATCAAACAGTCTCGTTTGATTTGTTATTGCCTTTGAAGGCACGGATTTTGCAGCATCTGGGTGGTCTATTGCAATAACAGAATTGATTTAGGTCCTGATGGAATCTGTATGAATGTCTTAAGGTTCATCAACATTATTTAGGTTCAAGTTTCCCGCTGATTATTTTAATTAATAGAATTGCTCGCATGAAATGTATGGATTTATTCAGCCGTTGACAGGTGTTTGCTCCAGTTTGGAGAGGTCTCTTCAGCTGAGTGTGTCGAGTGAAGATGGTATAGGATTCAGTGATTAAGAATTCAATTTGTGAAGTGAGTGAAAGCAGAAGGTTTCGATCTATTGCAATCATGTTTAGTTGAGTTGCTAAATCGTCTTCTTTGTGGATTGGAGCCATTAGCTGACATTTGGATCCTTCTAATATGGATTGTCTATAGCAGCATGAGAACCCTGGATAGATCTGGTTATATCTTTTTTTTCAAGGTTCAAAGGAGATGTGCAGAATGCGTAGTTCTCCTCTTGTAGGTTGGAGTCTTCTTGCTGCAAATCATGTTGTGTTTCTCATCTTTGTCTGCAAAATTCACTGGATAAACTACAATTGAATTGTATGTCCAAAGCTATGGGTGCTTTTGAATTGTGCTTCCAAGTCTTGTTGTTGGTAACTTGGTCATCAGGTGGCACATATTGTTAGGAGTTTGACTTTATGGGACTAGAGACAGGGTCGGACTATGTTTGTTCCTTATCTCTATCAGTTGGTTCTACCTTACACTTGCGATATTGATTGCAGATAATCACTAATATTATGGCAGATCAGATTATCCATGTCTACTTTCAATTTGTTTGGTTCAATCTGTAATCACTCTTTCAGGGAGCTCTCTCTTCTGGATGCTCCTAATTTAATCTTCACCTGATCTAAATTTGCCTCAAAAATGAATTTCTTTTATATCTTGTTATTGAGATTGTGAATTACTTGGCCACAAGTTTGCTTGATCCCTACACATGGATTCTCCACATACTCTCCAGAACTTGTCAAGCAGAACCAATTTCTCCTCAGGAAGCTGGCATTGATTTGGACCTTTAAAACTATATTTTCAAGAATCTTGAATGTGGGGAGTTTGCATGATGTGGATGATGGTTAGGATGTTTTTGTCACCTTTTTTACGCCTGCTCTTTGTTTGAGATAGTATGCTGTTGTTTCTTTTGGCAGGTCGTATGATGTTTGAGCTATGCATAAGTTAGCTGATGTTGAATTCGAGGATTAAAAGTTCTTAAGACCTTGCATAGGAATTCATGCTTCCTGCACAGGATATATGGAGAGCTGTTCCTGTTTATTGTCAGTTTCTTACTTTGTTGAGCAAATATTTGCAATTTTATATATTAGGACGACTATGACAATTGTTGTTTGGCGGGATATAGATCAAGCATAATCGGGCAGATCTTAGGACAACTATATAATAGGGATGGTGACAGGCAGAAATCATGTTCTTTCTTGCTATATACTCGTAATGCGATAGTTGTATTGTCCTGACATCAGTAAAGCTGATGCTAGCCTGACAAATTTTCTAACTTGTTCCATGATGCCAACGACTGCGATACATGGTTGACTTTACTTGATCAAATGCTGTCTATGCTTGCTCCGTCTGTGACAATCAATAATGTTTAATGTTACAGTACCTTCTAGTTGTCCGTTCTTTTTTATATGTATCATTCATTGGTGCGATCTTGTTTCCCTGACTGTGCCACTTAATAAATGTGCTCCATTGGTAGTACATACCTGAAGCAATAGTCCTGGTCTTATCTGGATTGCTGTCTTACTTTGAAAGTCAATGTGGATATACTCGGTCAATTGATTACTACCTTGGTGGATAAATTTGCAGAAACGTGAACCGTCTTATATGTCATGTTTAGTGTTTAATATTCACTTGTTTCAAATCCAATTTGCACTTTTGTCATATTTGTCATGTTATAGATTCTTCACTAAGAACATTGAACTGGTGGCTGGACATATTACACTCCTACTAGAAGAGATTTCCCGAGTGGTTTAGGTCTTAAGCACCCACAATGGTGACCCCTTTCTCTGTGGTTCAAGTTTTTGGTTTGTTTTTTTATAATTTTTTTTCCAATTTCTACTCTGGAAGTCGGTGTCGCCAGTGCAGAATTTTTTCGGGGGGTGTGATATTTTGCATCAATTGGTAGAATCCTATTCAGATTGGCGGGACTTGGAAGTAATTTTGATATCATGCTTTTAATTAGATTGACAGCATGGTTATCGGAATGGCCATTACATCTGGATGTACTAATGACAACCTGTTGCAATTCTGAGAACTTCCGTGCTTTTGCTATAATAACCTAGTTCTTGTTAAAAAATGGATGTTCTGGATTAAGTTTGCTACCTATCTTGAGTCATGTAGTCATATGAAAGCTATCTCTAATTCTGATTTCTAAGTATTTGTTCGTTTTACTCATTTTCCTTCTAGTTAATGCTTAACTTGCAAGGCTATATCGTTTGTGCTGTCATCAATCAAAAGAGGTAATGAAAATTGAGAACTAACTGAGATGCCAGTCATACTTAAAGATATTCGTACCAATGAAGAGGTCCTGCTGTATCTCCTTCGCCTTAAGGGACCTGAATCTGTTATTGGGAATTTGTCTGCCTATGGTTTTTCTTGACAGGTTGGCTGAGCACGATATAATCTTGACTGACTGTGAACTGTTTTGCGGCCATATGCTACTCTACCGTCTTGAGGCTTACTTGAACGTTCAGATTTGGAAACATCTTTAGGACACATGATTATGATGATGGAGCTATCTGTAGAAGTTTCGTGTCTGTATTTGACTTCTTTCATAATCCCTCTCTTTAATTTGAAGTCTGAACATAATTCTGACTCTCTCCCTTGACGATCATCATTCTTTGGATGACAAGTGGCAGAAGAGGGTTGTCTTGCTGATTCTGAATCTGTTTATTTGAAGAAACTGGGACCTGCTATTTGCATGTCCCTCCTCTCCCAGTTGTCTTGCCGATTTCGAATCTGTAGCCAGGTGCATCGATTTGTGTGTTCCTCAGCTCCTTCGTTTATTCTTCATCGCTGACAAATTTCGAGCATTGTTGATACTTCCCATTTCGTGGATTCTGGACAGTGAATGCTTCAAATATTATTGATTCTAGTTCCTTCAATTTTCATCAAAGAGGATGTTTTCAGTTCTTTTTTTGTTTAGGTCAGAATTAACTTCGATATGGAGTGTCCTTCAATCCGCGATGGTTTGTTTTTAGCTGGACATTAGAAAAATGATTTGATTGGACAAGATCTTGATTCTTGGCATTATCTGAGTATTCAGTTGTTTTTGGAAGGTCAATAACTGTAGATTTTCTTCGGCTGTAGCAATTGTTTGCGAGTCTGGAAAGCAGGAGGTCCACATTAGTTCTGGCTTGCTTCTCTTAATTCTTATTTCATATGTGAACTGCCACTACTGATTGGATCGTCTGTAAATCATGTAGATAGTTTATGTAGGATTTATTCGTCATGGTGCTCTTACAATAGATGCTTGGAAAATCTTAGTTTTGGTTGGCACTTCTGATTTTGATTTAATTCTTCTGTTAACTGATATGGCTCTTCTGTGCTTTGGCAAAATAGAGACTTTCTTTTTGGAATTGGATGAAGAACTTTTCTTTGGCTTGGCACTATGATTTTATATACTTTCTGTTGATGACATTTTGTTTGTCTTCCGTTTTTTTCCTTTCATGGAACTATCGTGGACTTCTTTCAATGACTTTTTGCTCTTACAATAGATGCTTGGAAAATCTTAGTTTTGGTTGGCACATCTGACTTTTGATTTAATTCTTCTGTTAACTGATTTTGGATGGCTCTTCTTTGCTTTGGCAAAATAGAGACTTTCTTTTTGGAATTAGATGAAGAATTTTTCTTTGGCTCGGTACTATGATTTTATATACTTTCTATTAATGATATTTTGTTTGTCTTCCGTTTTTTTCCTTTCATGGAACTATTGTGGACTTCTTTCACTGACTTTTTGCTTTTGACATACTTTGTCTCACTTTCACTCAGAAATACGTTTTTTTTGCATTTATGCATTTGTTTTGACCTGGTGTCTAAGTCTATTTGAATTTAGTGTGGTAAATTTGGCTTATTGGAAGAACTTTTGTCTGGTTATTTATTGTGCATTGGTGTTGTTGAGCGATTTGGTAATTTTTTACGCTGAGGTAGTATGCTGGCATGACCTACTGCCACTTTCTTGTCTATATTATTTAGTTTTTCCCACTGTTTTTTGTGTTTCCTTGGGTACTTGGCCAAATCTTTTACTGAATGTTGTAATCTGTAGTCTTTTCACTTATAGTTGATGTGTCTGATGATCTCTCCATCGTTTAAGGATGATAAATTCAATGAAACTGGTCAGTTTACATTGAGAGGACTTTGCTGGGTTTAGTTGTTAGTCGGAGTTGTATTATTTTTTTATCGATTATAGAAACTCTAATGTTGTAACCAACATGTTGTTTTATTAGATTTATTCTTTTTTATAACAGGTTGTTGGTTGTGTTTGAGATTGTGTCCTTCAAGTGGAAGGACGGCCGTGTCATCCCCTATTTTTGTTGGATTTGGGATGTGATATTTGTTGGTATCAAAACTTAGGTTTTGATTTGTTTGAGTGTAGCTTTTATGGGATGTTGTGAAATTATGTGATAGTTTTAGTGCGTTAATCTTTTAGGTGCTAAGGTTATGTTTCGTTTTGAATCCAGGTGATCATGTGTTCTGACTTTGAGAAACTTGCATCGCTTCAAAAGAATAGTAAAGGCAAGAGAATAATTACCTCCAATACCAGAGATAAGCCTAAAGGTTCTCAAGGTGAGACTTAAAAAGGATACAATAGGATCAATATGAAAGGAATCTGACTCACAGGATGCAAGGGACATACCTTGTCGCCCTATCGCCTAAGCCGATTTATCTAAAACTTGTCAAGTATTACTTGATATGCATCTTTGCCCAAAGTTCACTGATTTTCAAGAAAGCTGTGCAAGTGGTAGCAATAAGCAGAGAGGCATCAGCAAACCAGGGAAGTTTAAAACTCAGAATACTGCGGGCCCTTGTAATACATGTAGAAAGTATCTAGGCAGTGAGTGTTGCTAGAAAACAGGAGCGCGCTTCTTATGTGAGAAAGTGGGTTACTTGCAACAGGATTGTGCTATATAGAGGGATGCTCCAATTGACACCACGATACCTGTGCGGGCAACCAGGACACCTAGCACGCAGTTGTTCCATGCAGAGAAATGCTCCTTTAGTTGGTAGACCCAAGAGAACCAGTAAAGACAAAGGATATCTAGGAAAGTTTTTGTTACGACAGAAGAGGATCTTGCATCATTTAAGGTAGTTGTAGTAGGTATTATTTTCTATTGCCTTACAATATGCTTAAGCGTTGTTTAATCATGGTGCTAGACATTTCCTTTATTTTTATTGAATTTGCAAATAAGCTTGATGTGTTGCTTGAGCCTCTTGAATATGCATTCCATGTTGATACTCCAACTAGTGATTTCTTGGTTGTTGATCACGTGTTCAAGAGATGTGTGCCTTAGATTGATAATGTTGAAATGTTTGTGGATCTAGTGGAGTTAAAAATTCGAGATTTCAACAATTTCCCGCTTCTAATACTGTTCACGCGAGTACTGTTCACTTTCTCTCCCAATTTCTGATTCTCGTGGCACTGTTCACTCGCCCAGAAGGCGCGCCTCCTGGGGTGTTTCAGCCAATGTTTGTGGCTGTAACTTGGTTGCTAGACTCGCAAGGTTAGCCTTTCACATACTCCCGCTTGAATCTCGATTTCTTTGTGTCTGCTGCTCGAGAGAACAGATCTAGAAATTTGGGTTTCTGGGTTTCTGGTTTTCTGTGTGTCGGAGATACTGGGTGATTGTCTAGGCGATTCTTCCTGGTTTATGGTTCAATCCTCTGCATTCTGCCGGTCTCGTTGTGGTTTGAATTTGAAAGGCTGGGGTAGAGATATCCTTTCTTGTCTCAAACCCAGAATTGGACCTCTGCGGGACACGGGTGTTGTTCGACTGGGTTTGTGACGCACGTACTGCTATATGGCTCTCCTCCTTCAAAGCTGACCATGACTGGAAAGCAAAACTCTGGGGATCGCCTCTCGCGGTTGAAAGAGAACATGGGTCAGGACGTCCCTCTGAAGGTACCTCCTAAGTCTCCCACACACAATGCTGGCTCGTCTAGAGTCGGTGAACGATCTGACCCTCCTAGGGAAACAGAGCAACATGCTCCTCCTAACGCTGTTCAACCAAAGGGGAAGTCTGTACATGTGGCTCAACATGAGCAACGAAATACTCGTGGTCGAAGCCGTGGCCGATCCAGGTCCAACAGACGCCCTACTGATGCTGGGATTTCTATGGACCCTCCAGGCGATCGATCCCATCGAAGTCGCAGCAAAGGGGGCAGCAACTTCCAAGGCACCCCCACAGGGCAATAAGCAGCAAATAACCCAGAGATCATGGGCGACAGTTGCTAGAACGATGGAAAAGGGGTATGCCCTCTCCTTTATACCTCCAACTATTGTTGGTGGCAAACCTGTAGTTAGAATCTCTGATGAAATCTTGGAGGATGCTAATCCGAAATGGAGAGAATGCATCGTTGGATACTTTGTGGGGAAAAAACTCCCTTTCAAGTTGACAAAAACAGCAGTTAAAAATGTCTGGGGGTCAAATGTTATTGACGTCTTAGCAAATGCCGATGGCTTCTTTTTTTTCCACATTCCGGACGAATGTTATCGGCGGAAAATACTGGATGGGGGGCCTATAACCATCCTCAGAGTCCCCATGATGTTACAGCAGTGGTATCCTACTCTGAAACTAGTGAAAGACCAGCATAAGTCTCTGCCGGTATGGGTGAAGTTGAGGGACATTCCTGTCTCCTTATGGCCAGCTACTGGAATTAGTGCAATTGCCAGTGCAATTGGGAAATCTTTGCATGTTGACCTACAAACTGAGAAGATGAAGATGATATCATATGTTAGGGTGTGCATTGAAATTAATGCTGTACAAAATCTGGCTGACTCCATTGACATTTATATGAATGATGAAATCTGGAAGATCAAGGTTGAATATGAGTGGTGCCCAATCTCGTGCCCAACCTGTGGCTTCTTTGGGCACAAATGTGCTCCCTCAAGCATTGTACCGTCCGGGCCTTCTACAGAGCCTAATCCTCCTATTATTGCTACCGAAGCCCCTCTGAATGCTGACTCATGGCAGATTGTGAGAAACAAGAAGGGCAATCCCCGCAATAATCCAGCGAGTATTGTCTCCCTTGATAGAGATGGTCACTCGGCTCTCATTCAGATTTCCCAAAAGGGGGAGCACCAAACCCATCATGTCCCTGAAGCACCCTCGCTGGACCCCTCACTGGAATCCTCTGACTCGGAGGACCAGATAGATGCTACTGCTAGCAATGTTGGAAGTGAATCTGAGGATGGGTCTCCCTCCCCTCTCCCGACTATAACACGCCGCAAAGCTCCATTGAATCAAGGAGAAGTGCCAGATAGCCGTCCTTCTACTTCCTCAGAGGTGGCCCAAATGGATGCAATCCCGACCGATGATGCTGATCTTGTCAACAAAGGCCCATCTCGTGCTCGTTATGAATAGGGGTCCAGTTCAAGAGAGGAGTCCCACAACTGCTAAGGCGGCCAGCCGTAAACCAAAAAAACGGGCTGGCACTAAAAAGAGGTAATTATTTTAGACCCATGTCTAATGTTTTTTGGCGTCTGGAATATTAGGGGTCTAGGCAACCCCCTTAAGCAGGCGGAAATAAGAGCCCTTGTTAGAGCTCATAATATCTTTTGTCTTGGCATCTTTGAGACAAAGATTAATCCGACTCTTTTTGAAATTCTCTCTGTCGGACTTCTGCCGGGCTGGGAGTGGAAGGCCAATTATGATTCCTCACCGCGTGGTAGAATATGGATTGGCTGGAATCCACAAGAAATAGACCTTCAAGTCCTTTCTAGATCCACGCAAGTTATCCATGGTCGGGTCCGGTTGTTGGCCTTCAATAAGACTTGTCTTTTTTCGGTTGTTTATGGTGAGCATACCTTTGTGGCTCGCCGTGCACTTTGGGCAGATCTTGTGCATTCAAGTAGTCTGTTTGAAAATGAACCTTGGTTGGTCGCCGGGGACTTTAATGCTATACGGGACAACTCTGACAGAATTGGTTGTTCTAACGCATGGTTACCGGCCTTTGATGAACTTGGCATTTGTTTAGACCAAGCTGGTCTTGATGACTTGAGAAATATTGGCCATCGTTTCTCGTGGTCAACTTCAGTGGGAGTAAATCGCAAGCAAAGGAAGATCGATAGGGTGCTGATTAATGCTTATTGGACCAGCTCCTTCTCTTACTCAAAGGCAAATTTCTTGGCTTCGGGAGTTTCTGATCACTCCCCGATGATCATCATAATTGAACATGCAGTTTCTTCGAGAAAGCCATTCAAATTCTTCAACTTTTGGCTATCTCATCAGGCTTTTCTGGCTACTGTTAAGCAAGTATGGGAGTCACCTATCACTGGCACTCCGATGTTCCGTTTGTGCCAAAAACTCAGGATTCTAAAAGGGCGACTCAAGCAATTGAATAGAGATTCGTTCTCTGACATTTCGGCTCACATAGCTCAAGCAAGAGGGATGCTTTCGTCCACTCAAGACTCCTTAGCTTCTGATCCTACTAATATGGAACTGGCAAACCTAGAGAAGGAGCAGTTTCTAATCTTCTCAAAATTACGTCTACAGGAGGAAGCCTTTTACAAACAAAAATCGAGAATTAGATGGCTGAATGATGGGGACTTGAACACCAAATATTATCATTTTGTCAACAAGAGACAACATAGCAATCGTATCCTCTCGGTCTCTGACTCTAATGGTATCCTCCTTACAGACCCGACATTAGTTCATAACCATATCATTTCGTATTTTCAGACTCTCCTCTGCGCAAGAGATCTGACGATCGGCCTTCCTGTGCTGATGTCCAGCCTATGGTGGCTCATACTCTCAGTAGTGAACAAATCAACCTGTTATCCAAGGAGGTCTCAAATTCGGAAATACGCAACACTCTCTTCTCCCTTGCCAAAGGTAAAGCCCCGGGGCCGGATGGGTACAATGTTGATTTCTTTATATCATCTTGGCAAGTCATTGGGCCGTCTGTTATATTGGCCATTAAGGATTTCTTTCAAACAGGCTGCATGCTAAAGGAGATCAATTCCACTATCATTACACTTGTCCCCAAGGTATCTAATGCCACGAGAATGAATGACTTTAGGCCAATTGCGTGCTGTAATACAATATACAAGTGTATAGCCAAAATTCTGGCTAACCGAATTGCTACCGTGTTGCCCTCAATTATAAGTTCTCCGCAGAATGCGTTTGTAAAGGGTAGGAGAATAGGAGATAATATACTCCTCGCACAGGAATTATTTGCGGGGTTTCACCATGACCCCTATCTACCTAAGTGTGCCATCAAAGTCGATTTCCAGAAGGCATATGACATTGTAGACTGGAATTTGTTGAAAACGGTTCTGGAAGTCTTCGGATTCCCCACGATGACCACGAAACTCATTATGGAGTGTGTCACTTCTCCTAAATTCTCGGTAGCTATCAATGGAGAATTACATGGTTTCTTTGCGAGTGGAAGAGGTATTCGTCAAGGCGACCCCCTCTCTCCATACCTGTTCACGCTGGTTATGGAGATATTCTCTGGAATCCTTAATTCACAAGCTAGACTCCCGGGTTTTAAATTCTCTTTGGAGATGTAAGTCCACTCGCCTAACTCATATGTTTTTTGCGATGATGTCCTCCTATTTATGGAGGGAAACACCACCTCTGCCACCCTCCTTAAAGAAGGTATTCAGCTCTTTTCCAAATGGTCGGGTCTTTACCCGAATCCCAACAAAAGTGAAGTTTATATTTTTGGTGGGACGGCAGATACTAAGGAACAAATTCGGATATCCCTGGGATTTAATGAAGGCATGCTCCCTTTCCGTTACCTCGGCGTACCCATCTTTGCATCGAGGATGACTAAAGCGGACTGTAATGCATTAGTTAACTCTATAACGGCTCGGGCACGGTCTTGGTCCCATCGATTTCTTTCCTTTGCTAGTCGACTGCAACTGATCAGGTCTGTTCTACATGCTATCCAAATGTATTGGACTAATGTCTTCACTATCCCTCAATCTGTGCTGTATAGAATAGAAATGATTCTACGACAATTTTTGTGGAAAGGACCTGAACTGGGTATCGGGAGGGCTAAAGTCCCTTGGAGAGAAGTCCGTTTGCCCAAAGAGGAAGGTGGGTTTGGGCATTCGTAGTCAAGTTTGATTGCAACCGAGCAGCGATACTAAAGCACATATGGACTCTATTCACAGATAAAGAGTCCCTATGGTGCAGGTGGATCCATTCTACCTTCCTCAAGAATAAAAACTTCTGGTTGGTGCCGAAGCCCACTTTCTGCTCATGAGCTTGGAAGAAAATACTAGATATCCGTTCACAATTTCAGTTACAATTTCACTGGCATATAGGTGATGACTCATCTGTATCATTTTGGTTTGATAATTGGCACACTAAAGGCCCTCTTTCGACCTGTTCTCTAACAAAGAAATATATGCCTATGGCATCCCAGAAATGCAACCGTCCATGATTTCCTTTGCTTTACTTGGGATGAATCCTCTTTCTTGGGAATCTTCAATTCATGGAATGACCCGATACCCACGATTGGTGACAGTCCTGATACTTTCGTTTGGCAAGGCCATTCTTCTGGGACATTCTCCACAGCAACAGCTTGGGAGTTGATCAGAATCAAGAGTCCAAAAGTGTTCTGGAGCTCCTTTATCTGGGATCGTAGCATTGCACCAAGGTATGCCTTTTTACTATGGCTTATCTCGAAAAATAGACTCTCAACTCAGGTTGTCTTACTCAGATACAACAGAATTCCGGAAGCAATGTGTAAATACTGTAAATGTAGTCCGGATTCTATAGATCATTTGTTTTTTGGTTGCCAATGCACGGGCTCCCTTGCATTGTTTTGGGCAAACACTTGCAATCTCTCTTGGCGGAATAAACCATGGGGAGATAATCTACGATGGGCAAGCAAATATATTAGTGGTAACAACTTCCAACATCGGATTGCTCGGTTCTCTCTTGGCGCCTTATGTCATATGATTTGGTCCGAACAGAACCATATCCTTTTTAGGAACAAGCCCATGTCTTTACCACCATGCGCAATCACCTTGTTAAGGTTGTTCGGACATGAGTGTTATCCATGCATCTTGTTCAAGACACTCGCCGCAACAGGAAGATCCAAGCCAATTGGGGCATTTCATCGTCCATATTCGCGTAACTTGCTTTTGCGTTCTTGTGTGTAACTTCCTTAGATAGTTGGCCGATATTTAGGCCTTCTTGCACCTTCCGGACCTTGTCTAGCCTAACACCTTTGCACTGTTAGGACACCTACGGTGTCGCTATATGTGCGGGGTTTTTGTGTTCGGCTACCATCATTGTAAGCATCGTTTTGAAAAGTTTATACAATACTTATCTTACCAAAAAAAAAATTCGAGATTTCAATATTATTGTAGCAATGATTGATTATCTAAATATCATACTAATGTTGGTTGCTTTTCAAAGAAATGATCTTTAGATTGCCAAATCAACCCGAATTCTCTTTTCAGGAAGTTGTAAAGACACATTTCCAAAATTGATCTCTACTGTGCATGCTAGAAAACTTTTGAAAAGGGGTTGTTGCTGTTAATTGACTTGTGTAAAAGACACAAGAAAAGGTGTAGTGAAGCTGAAAAATGTTCTTGTATTTAGAGAGATTCCAGACATATGTCTCGAGGATTTACCAAGTTTGCTTCGGAAAAAAAAATTGAGTTTTGCATTGCATTGATGCCCGGTCCAACACTAATCTCTAAGGCACCATATTGGATGGCACCTGTTGAACCGAAAGAGTTGAAAATACAACTGCAAGAGCTTTTGGATAAGAGTTTCATTAGACCTAGTGTTTCACTTTGGAGAGCTCCGGTCCTAGCTTTGTGTAGCCTTTGAGAACTAACTAGGGTGATGATAGAAAACATATATCATTTGCCTCGGATTGATGATTTATTTGATCAACTTGAGGGAGTTTGGATATTTTGTAAGATTGACCTTTGTTCTAAGTATAATCAATTGAAGAGAAAAGCAAATGATGTGTCTAAAATTTCTTATGTGTCTAAAATTTCTTTCAAAACAAGGTATGGCCATTATGATTTTCTTGTCATGCTTGTTGGGTCAACAATGTGCCACCGGCTTTCCCTGAATCTAATGAATAAGATATTAAAGGAGTATCTAGATAGATTTGTTGTGGTGTTAATTGATAATATTCTGGTGTATTCAATGAGTTTAGAAGAACACGAGCAACACTTGAGGTTGTTCATAAAACTTTACGTGAAAAGAAGTTGTTTGCTAAATTTAGTAAATGTGACTTCGGATCATAAAGAATTCTTGGATCATGTAATCTCGAAGGATGGCAAATCTCAATGGACCCAAAGAAGTTGAAGCAATTGTTCAGTAGAATCGCCCTACTAATGCAATGGAAATGAGAAGTTGTCTTAGGCTAGCTGACTATCACAAGCAATTTGTGAAGGGATTATCTAAAATTGCTAGTTCACTTACTTACTTACCTTACTGGGAGGGGAGTTAAATCTGTATGATTAGATAAGTGAAGGCAATTCAAAAACTATGTGGTAGCTAGTGTCAACTCCTATATTGACATTGCGTTCAGGAATTGGTGCCTTCACAATTCACTATGATGGTCAAAAGAAGGTTTTTGTTGTGTTTTTATTTAAAGTGATAAAGTTGTTGCCTATGCCTCTAGACAGTTGAAATCACATGAGAAGAACTATCCCACTAATGATCTAAAGTTAGAAGCAGTTGTGTTTGTTTTGAAAATTTGACGGCACAACTTGTACAGCGAAACATGTGAAGTCTTTATGGATCACAAGAGTTTGAAGTTTATCTTAACTCGGAAAAGAACTAAACATGATGCAGAGAATATGGTTAGAATTTCCGAAGAATTATGACCTGTTTATCAATTGCCATTTAAGTAAGGCAAATGTGGTACCACATGCCTTTAAGTCGTAAGTCCTCTAGAACATAGCAACTTTACTCACTACTCAAAACCTATTCTCGAGGATAAGTTGGACTTGGAGGTATTGGTGCATCAACTCAGTGCTCAATTAGCTAATGTGGGAGTCCAACCAACGTTAATTGGCAAAATCAAGTCTATACAGAATGAAGATCATCATTTGCAGAAAATCAGAGAAGGTGTGGAAGCCGAAGGATAAGCAAATTTCAATATGCATGAGCACCAATCTTGTTCAAACCTGCTCACAACGCCAACTACATTTTTGTACTAATGCAATGATTGCCTCATGCTAGATAACACATGTATGTATTCTCACAGCCACTCCAAGATAATGTTGGATATATCAATGGTTTTGAAATAATCAAATCCATTGTTTTGTAACAGCTTTAATATGACTGTCATCATTTTGTAACGGTTTTGACCACTATCAATTTGTAAGGGGTTTGCAATGTTCAGTGTAGAATAAAGAGGAAGGTTTATTGGGAGGATAGTCGCTAGAATATATTGCATCGAATTTCATACTTCGAGGAGCGAAATTATCCTTAAAAAGAGTGCTTATACGCCTCATACAGCTAATCTTATTTTGATTTTCTCCAACTATTTTTACAATAATCTTATGGATAATCTATATGGATTCCCCAGCTGAAACTGCCACCGTTACCATCGCCATTGCCACTATCGTCGTCGCCATTGCCACCGTTGATGTCTCTCCACCAATTGTGTAACCACCACTACCACATATGTCATATGCTAATCATTTCCTAATGTTAGAGAGGGAAAAATTATTGTATTATTCAACAAAATACTGTATTTATACATTGGTAACCCAATAAACCCTAAGAGTCCTAAAGACCACTTTGCCTTTGATACTACTAACACTCCCCCTCAAGCTAGAGTATAGATATTAACCATGCCTAGCTTGTTACAAATATATTCTATCCTCCCGCTACCCAAAGATTTAGTAAAAATGTTTGCAAGTTGTTCACCAGTTCTAACATGACTAGGAAGAATCATTCCACTTTGCAGCTTCTTTCGAATAAAATGACAATCAATCTTAATGTGTTTTATTCTCTCATGAAACATCGAGTTAGATGCTATATGTACTGCAGCCTTATTATCACACCATGGAGACATAGGAATTGAAACTTTCAAGCCTAACTCAATTAACAGCTGCTAAATCCACACTAATTCACATGTTGCTTGTGCCATGGCTCTATACTTTGATTCAGCACCGGAGCGGGCAACAACACTCTGTTTCTTACTCTTCCATGATACTAGATTTTCTCCAACCAATGTTGTCACGCCCCGAACCCCATTGAGCTCGTGGCACTCCTCTTTGGTCGAATTAGTGCTACGTCTCAGAAAACGCCGCCGACCCAAATCAATTCATCAGAGACATAAAACACCAGCAGAAGCCACAAACACACAGACAATATTAACTAGGGGTAAAAGGGAGAATAAACATCCATTATTGATTCAAACTTCTACAATATCCACCATATACAATCCACATAATATACATGCACACCAAACTTCTAAACTATACACAATCGATATCAAAAAGATCAGTAGCCTAAGTATACCCTAACTCCAAAAATGGGACACTTCAAACCTTCACTCTACCCCTAAATTAGCCCCTACGCCTCTTGGATGGCATCCACTCCAAGTCCAACTCCCCATAACCTAAGTCTGAATCCCCTTGAGCCACCTGCTCCTCTGAGAACTCTGAATCAGCCTCGATCTCAATCGGGTACTCTACAACGTTATGGTCGGTGTGCATCGGAATCCCAAAACGCTGCGGTGGTGGTGGTGGAAGGTTCATTGTTTAGGCTAGGGTTCTGAAATTATTTGGTTAAAACAACCATGAGAACACTTCTCAGCAAGTACATACCCTAAACCCCACCTAGGCTAACACGTACCTCCAACAAGTTTAAACACCATAACACTCAATAAGCACATCACAGGCACACAATTGCACTTATTTGGGCTTTTAATATATGCAACCTGCACGTTAGCCACAATAACACAAATTTCAACCACATGCACATTTCAAATTAATTCTCATGCTCACAAACAAAGTCGAACATGTGTCATTTCCACACTTGGCATTTCATTTCCACATTTCACACACTCGTTCATGCCTCGTCACACTATTTTCATTCCACTTGCCAACGACCAGCGTAATAGTACCGCCTTAGATCCACTGTCAATTCACGGTCCACATGACCATCTCATTTTCACAATACTTCTTAGCCCGCGTAATGGTACCGCCTCAGGCTATGTCTCTTGCCCGCGTTATAGTACCGCCTCAGGCTTAACATCCACCACCTACGGTACAACCCGCGTTAAAGTACACGCCTCAGGTCGACAGTCTTTCGATAATACCGAACATCATCCCGCGTTATAGCACCATCTTAGGACAGCATAATTCCTAGCGTTAAAGTACATGCCTCAAGGATTCTCGCGATAAAGTACATGCCTCAGGGATTCTCGTGACCACACACACGACACATCACGCAATTCCTCATGCTCAATTAACACCCAAACATGGTTAATTTTCAGCCAATTCAATTCCGCCTATGCGCGCATATAACGGTCCACATTTCAATCAATTAATTCACAAACCAACGAGCATACAAGGCCGCCAATGGACCCGCAATCACAGCCACAATCATGGGCATAAATTCAATATTTTCATGTCTATTTCAAGCCACAATAGACACACAACCCAGCCAACCCAATTCAATTCGCACGTGCACAATTAACCCGAATTTTTGCAATTTAAGCCAAATTCCGCCATTCACGAGTGTCGTACTCCTACCGATAACCCCAGAACCAACCCGCACTATATTTTAATCACCAATATGCACTAATTTGATCACAGCATGAATATTAATTCGGCCACCACGAAACATCATCATAACGGCACATTTAGGCCCGTTTTTCGCGTCATAAGCCACAATAATCACCCGGAATCATTTCGATTACCTAACCAATCAATTCTAACCTCAATCCACCTAAAAAATCATCACAATTTCACCCAAACCACTCAGCCAAATCAGTCCAATCGTTGTTCCACGGTTAACCTCTAAAACTCGCTAAAACGGCTCCGAACTAATCCGAAAATACCCGTTATCCTAGGCGAAGGTTAGGATATCACTTACTTGTCATTCCTACATGAAATTGAGGTCTCAACGGTGGCTGGATAGAAAGCGAACAACGGCGGTGGCGGCGAGGTGTAAGGTTTGCGCGCGCGACACCAAGCGAGCCCGAGGAGACCGGTGAGAGCACGGCGGCCTTGGGCAAGCGAGCGGCTATTTCGACGGAGCTGAGCTGATCTAAGAAGCCAAGAAAGAGAGGGAAAGAGGGTGAAGTGAGATGATGAGAGTGGTGTGAGGCAAACGGCCATGACGGTGGCGGTGGCTCCGGCGTGCGATTGATCCGGTCACGCAACACAAGGAGCAAGGGAGGTTCGGCCAAGGGAGAGAGGGAGAGAGAGTTTGCCGAGCGTGAGAGAGAGAATGAGGTTGCCATGAGGAAGAAATGAGAGAGAGAGAGAGAGAGAGAGAGAGAGAGAGAGAGAGAGAGAGAGAGAGAGAGGAAGAAATAGGCTTGACACCAATAATTGGTGTCTTTCTCTCTTTAAAATGACCATCCTACCCTCCTCTCTATCATCCAATCAACAGCTACGATTTGATCTTATCCTGAGATCGACGGCCAAGATTAATCCTTGCCAAAAATATCCAGGAGCAAAATTGTCAAAAAATTTCTATTTCTAAAGTTGGTGTGAAATGACCAAAATGCCCCTCTCACATTATACTTGGCCTTAACAAAGTTCTAAGGGTAAAACGGTCATTTTCCATTTCTTGCCGAAATTTGAATTTTCTGAAGAATTCAAACAAATCTAAGGCTAGCCGAACTAATAACAACATCGTCTAATTATCCTGTCGTGACCTTCATAATTTTCAATACCCAAACTTGATCTTTAATTAATGATTAAATTTAATTAATGTAACTTGAGCGTATCTCGAATTAACGGGCGGCTTTTAGGGAAATTCACACATTTGACCCGTGGCCGATCTTTGAATTAAGCCACGTTTAAGTTCACTCGGATCGTGACGATCTCGATGGTCACTTAATCGCGAGGATCAATCGCTAGTTCCAACGGGCGCAATTGTTTGGTATAGGTTTAGAGTTATTCGTCGAGTTCATCCCAGGTGGTCAAGCGGAATCACCCGCGATCCACTAATATGACAGCGGCGAATTGATCCCTAACTATCCTTGGATCGGCCTACATTGGCTCAAAATATCACCTCGATAATTTTTATGGTCGAAAGTCGATTCACGATCGAGTTTCTTTGGTCTTGCGAATTTAAATCCCTAATTAGCCTTTCCCTAACGGTTAGTATCCTAGGAGTGATCAATTCTGGGCGAGATCTAACTACAAGCACGTCCATAAATCATCCATTTCATAAATTCCAAGTGAGTCGGATTTCAGAATGTCACAACTCTTCCCCTCTTATAAAAAATTTCGTCCTCGAAATTTACAGTTCAACCTAACTACTCAAACAAATGGGGGTATTGACATTGTATTAGCTCTTCACTTTCTCAAGTAGCACCTTTTGTCCCGTGATGTTCTTAAACAACCTTAACCATCGGGATTGTCTTATTCCTTAGAACTTGTTCCTTTCGATCTTCGATCCTTATTGGTCTTTCAACATACGACACCGTATCGTCAACTTCTATCTCTTCGTAATTCAACATGTGAATTGGGTCCAGTTCATATTTTATTAGCATCGATATGTGGAACACATTATGCTTGACGGGAGTGCAAGGCGATAAGCTAAGTCTCCAATCCTTTTCAAAACCTCAAAGGGTCCCACTTACCTCGGACTCAACTTCCCTTTCTTACCAAATCGGGATAATCTCCTCATGGGCAATACCTTAAGAAATACGTGATCACATACTTGAAATTCCAAAGGTCTTCACCTTCTATCCGCATAACTCTTTTAACGGCTTTGAGTTGTTTTTAGCCTTTCACAAATAATCTTAACAGCCTCAACTGACTATTGAACTAATTTTGGCCCAGTTATACTCCTTTCTCCAACTTTATCCCAACACACAGGCATTCTACATGCTCTGCCATATAGCGCTTTAAATAGCGTCATTCCGATGCTCTATTGAAAACTATTATTGTACGCAAATTCTACTAAGGGCAATTGCTCTTCTCACTTACCTTGAAAATCCAATACACATGCCCGAAGCGCATCCTCTAAAGTCTGAATCGTCCTCTCAGACTGGCCATTCGTTTGTGGATGGTAAGATGTACTAAACTGCAGCTTTGATCCTAATGTCGCCTGTAAACTTTTCTAAAAATTGGCGGTAAACCTAGGATCACGATCGGAGGTAATCATTACTGGTACCCCATGCAAATGAACTATCTGTTGTACGTACAACTCTGCATACCGATCCAATGCGAAGTCCTTTCACACAGCCAAGAAGTGCGCTGACTTTGTCAATCTATCGATAATCACCCAAATGGAATCATGGTCTCTTTGGCTCCTTGGTAATCCCATCACATGCTTAGCTATGTCTACCTTCATGCCATAATTACTACGATGCACTTCCGACAAAATTTCTTCCTTAAGTTCCACATCGTCAGGCACGCACAATTGTCTACGGAACTTCAATATCCCATCTTCGGATATCTAGAAGTCCGGCTTTCTCTTGGTAGCATCCATTTCCAAAATCCTTTAAATTTCTTGATCCGTAGACCGTAAAGCCCTAATCTTAGCTTGGATTTCTGGTTCGATTCTTAAAGTGGCAAACAAGCTCGAGATCTGACTTACTTTGAACTTAAACTCCGAGTCTCGCACTCTTTCCAACAAAGTACATTCCTTGACCATTAAGTGTGCGATGCTTGACTTCCAACTCAATGCATCGGCTACCCGGTTGGCCTTTTCGGAGTGATATAAAATCTTACAATCATAATCTTTCAAAGCAATTCCATCTAACGACAATTGCCTCATATTTAACTCCTTTTGAGAAAACGGATGCTTGAGGCTCGATGATCGGTATATATTTGAATTTTCTCTCCACATAAATAATGTCACCAAATCTTAAGGGCGAATATGATGGCAGCTAATTCCAAATCATGTGTCGGATAATTCAGTTCATGTGGCCTCAACTGCCTTGATGCATAGGCTACTACTCGCCCATGTTGCATCAGTACACATCTTAATCCTTTCAACGACGCATCACTATAGATTTCGAAACCTCAAGATCCTGACAGAATAGTCAATACCAGTGCCGTCGTCAATCTATGCTTTAATTCCTAGAAACTTCTTTCACACTTGTCGAGTCCACTCAAACTTCATTTCTTTCTTTAATAGACGTGTCAACGGCGTTGCTGAAAATCCTTCCAAAAAACGTCTATAGTATCCTGCCAAACCTAAGAAGCTTCGAACCTCGGTTACCGTCATCGGTCTTGGCCACTTTATCACGGCTTCAATCTTTGCTGGATCTATTGAAATTCCATCCCCCGAGATCACATGTCTAAGAAATGCTACTCGACTAAGCCAGAACTTGCACTTATTAAACTTGGCGTACAGTGCGTGTTCCCTTAAGGTCCGTAAAACTTTACTTAAATGGTACTCGTGCTCTTCCGAGCTCTTCGAGTACACCAATATATCGTCTATGAAAACGATTACAAATTGATCTAAGAACTCCTTAAATACCCGATTCATTAAGTTCATAAAGGTAATAGGGGCGTTAGTCAAACCGAATGGCATTACCGTAAATTCATAGTGTCCATATCTCGTCCTGAATGTCGTTTTCGGTATATCCTTTTTCCTAATCCTCAATTGATGATATCCCATTCTCAAATCGATTTTAGAAAACACCAAAGCCCCTTGTAACTGATCAAACAAATCATCAATCCTTGGCAGGGGGTATTTATTCTTAATCGTCACTTGATTTAACCGCCGATAATCAACACATAACCTTAACGACCCATCCTTCTTCCTCACAAATAAGACTGGCGTTCCCCATGAAGACGCACTTGGACGAATGAAACCTTTGTCCAATAATTCTTGCATTTGCACCTTTAACTCTTTTAATTCTGACAACGACATTCTACAAGGTGCCTTCGAGATTGGCTCGGTCTCGGGGCCAACTCGATTACAAACTCTACTTCTCTTTACGGTGGCAATCCCAGGCAATTCCTAAGGAAAAACATTGGGATAATCGCACACCACGGCTATGTCCTCTAGCCTCGGCTCCTCAACCGTCGAATCAACTACGGCCACTAGAAATCCTTGACAACCTTCGTTTAGCAACTTAGTCACTTCTAACGATGAAATCCAAGGGATTGACGTTCCCCCTCGATTTTCCACAAATTCAAATTTCGGATGTCCAACCGGATTAAATTGGATCACCCTACTACTACAATCCATTACGGCCCTCTACTTAGTCAATCAATCCAGACCCACTATCACATCAAAATCATACATGACTAAAATCGCTAAATTTATCATTTTCTCCTTATCACCAATCACGATCTTACAATCCGGATACCCTAACGAGACTAGCACCTGATCATTTAATGGAGTGGTGACATACAACACAACATCAAGCAATTGCAGTTCTATGCTAGTCAATTTAATAAATCAGCCTCGATATAAATGAATATAACGCTCCGAGGGTCAAACAAAGCATACGCGACATGATCACATAGAGAAACCAGTACTCATGACTACCCCTACCGCGCGTTCTCAATCTCTCTTTCGGCTATGGCGTGTGCCCGTCCTTAGGCCGGTGGCCTATTTTGATTAGCCAACGGGGCAGCTCTAATTTGGTTCCCATTCCAGGGTGGCGGTAACACAGGCGATCTATTCTGCTTGATGTTGGGGCAAAACCTTATTTGATGACTAAACCCGCCACATCCAAAACAGGTTCCACTGCTGCTCGGACAAGGGCCACTTCCATGTCTTTCTCTACATATCCGACATGGACCATTACGAAAGCGAGTCGGTTTCCGATATTCCTTCTAGCAAATGGACAAAACGTCGATTACCCGTCATTGGCCTCTCCTAAGTGACGATCGTCCCTACTGGGCAAATCTTGACCCGAAGTGGCGACCCTATCCGCCAAGTCACACTCAATCGCTTGAGCCCTATCATAGATCTCGTTATAATCCCTCAAATTCAACGAAATCATTTGGTATGAAGGTCCCAGGCTCAACGGCCCCGAACTAACTAAATCCGAGTCCAACCATTATTCCACGATTAACCCCTAAAACTCGCTAAAACGGCCCTGAACTAACCCGAAAATACCCGTTATCCTAGGCGAGGGTTAGGTTATCACTTACTTGTGATTACTACGCGAAATTAAGGTCTCAACGGTGGCTGGATAGAGAGCGAACAGCAGCGGCAGCGACGAGGTGTAATGTTTACCGGCGACGACACCAAGTGGTTGAGGAGATTGGCGAGCGCACGGTGGCCTTGGAACGAGCAGTTGCATTGTTCGCGGAGGCGAGCCGATCTAAGAAGCCAAGAAAGAGAGGAAAAGAGGGTGAAGGGAGATGATGAGGGTGGTGTGAGGCGAACGGCCACGGCCGCGGCGGTGGCTCCGGTGTGCAGTTGATCCGGTCACGCGGCACAAGGAGGAAGGGAGGTTCGGCCAATGGAGAGAGGGAGAGAGAGTTTGCCGAGAGTGAGAGGGAGAACGAGGTTGCCGTGCGGAAGAAATGAGAGAGAGAGAGAGAGAGAGAGAGAGAGAGAGAGAGAGAGAGAGAGAGAGAGAAAGGAAGAAATAAACTTGACACCAATAATTGGCGTCTCTCTCTCTTTAAAATGACCATCCTACCCTCCTCTTTATCGTCCAATCAACGGCTACAATTTGATCTTATCCTGAGATCGACGGCCAAGATTAATTATTGCCAAAAATATCTAGGGGCAAAATTGGAATTTCACAAAATTTCCAAAGGCAAAATTGTCCAAAAATTTCTATTTCTAAATTGGTGTGAAATGACCAAAATGCCCCTCTCACATTATACTTGGTCTTAACAAAGTTCTAAGGGTAAAACGGTCATTTTTCATTTCTTGCCGAAATTCGAATTTTTCGAAGAATCCGAACAAATTTAAGGCTAACCGAGCTAATAACAACATCGTCCAATTATCCTATTGTGACCTTCATAATTTTCGATACCCAAACTTGATCTCTAATTAATGATTAAATTTAATTAATGTAACTTGAGCGTATCTCGAACTAACGGGTGGCTTTTAGGGAAATTCGCACATTTGACCCGTTGCCGATGGTGAATCAAGCCATGTTTAAGTTCACTCGGATCGTGACGACCTCGGTTGTCACTTAATCGCGAGGATCGATCTCTAGTTCCGACGGGCGCAATCGCTTGGTATAGGTTTAAGGCCATTCATCAGTTCATCTCGTGGTCAAGCAGAATCATCCGCAATCCACTAATATGATAGCGGCGAATTGATCCCTAACTATCCTTAGATCGGCCTACATTGGCTTAAAATGTCACCTCGACAATTTTTATGGTTGAAAGTCGATTCACGATCGAGTTTTTTTTTGTCGCACGAATTTAAATCCCTAATTAGCCCTTCCCCTAACGGTTAGTATCCCGGGAGTGATCGATTACGGACGAGATCTAACTACAAGCATGTCCATAAATCATCCATTTCATAAATCCCAAGTGAGTCGGATTTCGAATATCACAAATGTACGGTGAGTCGGTAATTGTAACATCCCGAATTTCGACCCGTTTCCAGGACTAATAAAGTGTCTATTAATTCTCATTTAATTTTAGTAAGTCTCACCCAGACTTGATCAATTGCGGGATAATAACCCAATGGGAATGGCTAACTAGGAAACGGTATGTGGACCGGGGACCCGATCGCGAATTGGGCACCGATTTCGAGAAATGCCAAGGAAATATTTTGGGCCACTGCGGGCCAATCTTAGGAAAGTGAAGGATTCGATTTAGCCAACGACGTATGATCGGATCGCGGGTGATTCCGCACGATTGAGAGTATACGTGGAGAACGAATCCCGAATTTAAACCGAACGATCGCGACCTTCGGAACTAGTGATAATTCCTCGCGTTCTCCTGAAAATCGAGACCGTCATGACTCAGGCAACCCTAGGTTGATGCGCGTAACCCCTAAACAACCGCCCGTTAGTGAGAGGCTCTAAAATTTTGAAATGAGCAAATTTGATCGCGAAATTGGACCCGAACTTCGATGTCGAAATTCCGTGGACGTTTGCAACTATTTTGCGAGGCCAACGTCATTTTTGAGTGGCCACACCTATTTATGGTTGGTACGGTCGAAAAATGAAATTTCGACCCGAGACCAGAAAATTACCAAAATGCCCATATACCCTATTTTTATTATTTCGAATTTGGGCTGATTTTTGGGGTTTAATTAAGGAAATTATTAAAGAAATTACATCAGCCCAATAATTGAGACATTAGACAAAAATGACATTGCATTATTAAAGAAGGAGAAATGTAAGCCCTTGGATGAGGGGTAAAATGGTCCAACCCCTTGGATTAGCGACACTTGGATCCCACTCACCTATATTTGACCTAACTTTGACCCCATTCTCTCTCTCCTCTCATTTCAGCTGGTCTCCTCTCCCTCACGTGCTCTCTCTCTCCCCGTCGATCACCCTTCTCGGCCACTCACCGCGGAGCATCGTCGCCGTCCGCCGCGCGCCACTCAAGCCGCCGACGTGCCGGCCGCATCGCCGCCACTCCGTCCATACACCGTTTGCTGTCCGTACGACCGCCGTTTGTCATCACCGCCACCGCCTTGCCGTATCACCACCTGGCCACCATCGATCATCATCGCGCCGCCGTCCATACGCCGAGGACCGCCGTCCGTACGCCGCGCCGCCGTCCGTACCGTCGGAACGCCGCGCCAATCTTGCCGTCCGCCGGCAATTGGCCGCCGTTCCCGTCGATCTGAGTTAGATTAGGCGAGTATTAATTCCTAAACTTAAATTAGTGTAGATTGCATTTCTAAATAGGTGGATTTTGGGTTTAATTAGACTAGAATTTAATCTAATTATGGGTTGTTAAGTATTAGATGATTATGGGGTACATTTGGGAATCAATAAGCTAATTTGGAGGTGGATTGGTGCCCTAAGTTGGGTTTTTTTTTATGTCTACCCCTTATAGAACCGAATTTAATTAATTTGGCTAAGTTGGGGTTCAATTGGGTCATTGCTGTGATTGTTTGAATTGATTGATTCAATGATTAATTGGTGTTTGATCGTGATCAAATGTGTGGTGCCACGTGTATACTTAGTGGCCGAGAATGATTTGATAATGCTGGGTCTTGATTGTACATGTCGTGTCAAAATGTATTAAATGGCATAATTGGGCATGCCGTGGCTGAATTGAACTGTTGAATTGATTGGACATGTCGAATCGCACGTTAATTTGGCCATTTGATGATTATGTGCTCTCGAGAAATTTGGCATTCATTGTGCATGGCATTGTCGCCTGAGTGTGAGAATTGTATGGCCAATAATTCGTATGTTAAGGAAAGTTATGAGTTGTTATATTCGTTGGCCTTCGGGTCGGTTTATTGTTGTTGGCCTTCGGATCGTTGGCCTTCGAGTCGGTTTATCGTTGTTGGCCATCGGGTCGTTGGCCTTCAGGTCGGTATATTTGTCGGCCTATAGGTCGGGCCCAAAGCGTTCGCGCGAGTTGGAATATCTATTAGCCTTTGGGTCGGTTTATAACGTAAACGAGTTGCATGCCGGGAGTGCGTTGCACGAGATGATTCATGAGTATGGAAAATGTGTGCCGAAGTATGTGAACCATTGTACGTGTTCGGTGAATTGTATGTGAGGCAGGCATTAATAAGCATGAGCATGCGTGTGGCCTAAGTGTGACTAGTGTGTGTGCGTATGTGCCGTGATTATTATTGTAAAATGCCTAACCCGCAGGGTCGTTATATGAGTGATCTGGGCCACGAGCCTAAGACAATGATTGTGACGTTTGTGGTATACTGTTATGAGTGTTTTATTCGCCTGTCAGGTGGTGCATGTTAGCCTAGTTTAGGTTTAGGGGTTATTACTTGCTGAGATTCTTCTCACGGTTGTTGGAAACCGACATTTCAGACCCCCGGCAGTGAGGATGGCAGAGGCGCCAATCCGTTTTGGGATTCCCCAGCACATCGAGAAGACGATGGCGGTGTTTCCGGTAGGCAATGGGGAAATGTACATTAGGTATTATACGTTAGTTTGGGTAGATGCAGGAGAGACACATTACCAGACCCACAAGTATGTGGCATGGTGTTTTAGAGATGCAGACGGAGTGGAGCAAGGACCCCTTCAGACGTTCGATGTTCTGTTTATGGTGGCGAGCCAGTTTGCCCCGCAGTGCCCCGATGAACAGGTGATAGACCCCGGCACCTCAGACGAGGAGAGTATGAACTCCGATGGCATACCAGTGGAGTACGAGGTTGATGAGGTCGAACAGATGGACATGGAGCCGGATGAGGATGAGTTAGATCAGCCGATGGAGGAGGACCCCGAGCTCGAGGAGATGGACGCAGAGGACGAGCCAGAGGAGGCTGAGTCCGAGTTAGACTCGTTGGATTCTGATGAGGAACTGCCAGACAGTTCATCTTCGTCAGAATCTTCTGGTTCTGACCCGGACTGGGTCCCCTAGGTTGACATTGACCATAGATAGAGCGGGCTGCACCTTTTTTACTGAAGCCCGTTTTAGCTTAGTAACCTTTGGCCACTGACCCTTTCTGACCTTAGTAGCCTTTGATCGTTTTTTGTGGTAGTCTGTACTCCCCGTAAATGGATATTGTATCTACTTTTAATAGTAATGAAATGTATGTGTTGTAATTGTAACATCCTGAATTTTGACCCGTTACCGGGACCAATAAAGTGTATAGTAATTCTCGTTTGATTTTAGTAAGTCTCGCCCGGATTTGATCAATCACGAGATACTAATCAATTGGGAAAGGCTAAATGGAACAAATACGTGGACCGAGGACCCGATCGCGATTGGGCACCGATTTCGAGAAACGTCGAGGGAATATTTTGAGCCAATATGAGCCGATCTTAGGAAAATGACGGATTTGATATAGTCAGTAACGTACCATCGGATCGCGGGTGATTTCGCACGACCGAAAGTACGCCTGACAAACGAATCCCGATTTTAATCCGAACGATCGCGACCTCCGGTACTAGTGATAATTCCTCACGTTCGCCCGATAGTCGAGGTCATCACAACTCGGACAATACTAGGTCGATACGCATAACACCTAAACAGCCGCCCATTAGTGAGAGTCCCTAGAACTTCAAAACGAGTAAAATTTGATCGCGATATTTGACCCGAACTTCGATATCAAAATTTCAAGGGTAATTACGACTATTTTGTAAGACGGACATCATTTTAGAGTGGCCACACATGTTTGGGACTAGCACGGCTGAAAATTGAAATTTCGATAGAAATTGAGAAAATTACAATTTTGCCCCTGGGGACCTCGATGTCCGTTTCCGAGGCTAAACGAGGTTATTTTTCAAAATCGATGCCAATTTGGAGTGGCCACGCATGTCGAGAGTGCGTACGGTTGAAAATTGGAATTTTGACCCTGGAACGAAAATTTACAGTTTTACCCCTCAAAACTTTTGGACTGATTTTCGAGGGCTTAAAGGATGATTTTTAAGGATCCGACACCGTATTATACTTGCCATGAATATATAAGACAGGTATGGACAAAAATTGGAATTTCGGTCCAGGATCGGAAAATTACGAAAATGCCCCTAAGGCCATTTTAGTTAATTACGAAAATTGGACCAAATTTGGGGGATTAACCAAGGTTAATTAGGCTAAACCAAGTCTGGTCAGCCTTGGGTTGAGGACAAATGACCAATTAACCCTTGAATTATTGAATATGGATGGATCTTGGCCATTAGATTAGGGGCAAAAGTGTCCAAACCTTTGGATTAGTGACACTTGGATTCCACTAAGTCCAATTTTGACCATAACTGACCTCTTTCTCTCTCTTCTTCCCATTGTGATCAGCCGAGACCCCCCATTTCCCCCTCTTCCTTGCCGTTCTTCCCTTTGACGTCATCACCGCCGGGAGGCCACCCACGTCGGACCGCCGTGCCGGAGCCGCCACCGCCGAGCCAGCCACCGTCGACCTCTCTCTCCCCTGGACCGCCACCCACAGCAGCCGTTCCAGCCCCAAGCCGAGAGGACCAGCCGCGAACCGCCAACACCGTCGCCGCCGTAGACCGCCGGCTTGCCCCCGGGACGCAGCCGTCGATTTTTACCGCGTATCGGTGATCGACCGCTCGTTCTCGTCGTCCCGAGTTAATATTAGGCAAGTATAAACCCCTAAACCCTTAATTAGTCTAATTGTGCATTTAAGGGGGTAAATTAGGGGTTAATTAGACTTAATCATGGTTTAATTAGGTCTAATGTTGTGTGGGGTGATTAGGGGACCGAATTAGTGCCTAATGAAGTGAATTAGAGTTGGTTTAGGGCTTAATTAGTGTCCTGCCCTGGTACTGTTCACCAGTACCGAATTTGCCTAAAATGGCTTAAGTTGTGCACTAAGTGGGTTCATTGGCTAAGGACTTTGAATTGGGCATTTTAGGGGTTAATTAGGCTTAATTAGGTGTATTTGGTTGTTGGGTGATTAATGGTTGTGATTAGGGCCTAATGAGATGGTTTAAAGGTGGCTTAGTGCCTAAATGGTATTCTGTCCTGGTACTGTTCACCAGAACCGAAAATGGCACTATTTTGCTTAAATTGGGACTTAGTTGGTTCATTGATCATTGGCTTGAGATTGGGCATTTTAGGGGTTAGTTAGGACTTATATAAATCCTATTGAATGACCCCGTGATAGTGAGAATGAGGACTAAGATTGTTTTGTCCAAGGCGGGCCTTAGGCGCATTAAAATGATTTGTAATAAATGTGCAAAGTAATGTTGGATTGATTGGACTAGAATGGGAATAATTGGGAGTGCCAATATTGCGTTGATTTCGTCTAAGTTGAGAATGGTTGTATTTAGCATATTGGCGTTGGAAAATTGACCTTGGATGCCCTGACTTGTAATTCATATATTATGTTGTGAATTGATTTGAAATCGGGCCTACGGGTCGTTTTATCAAACTGTTGCCTTCGGTTCGGGCCTACGGGTCGTTATATTCAATTGTGAGCCTTCGGGTTGATATAATTACACATGATTTATATTGATGTCAAATGCTTAACCTGCAGGGTTGAGATAGTGAATTGGGCTGTAAGCCTGGGAGAATTTATAATGATATACTGGTTCAATGCTTGATGTGTTTGATTTGCCTGTCTGGAAGTGCACGTTAGCCTAGTTTAGGATTAGCGATTTATACTTGCTGAGTTTTCTCACGGTTGTGGTAAAACCAACATTTCGGATCCTCGACCATGAATTTTGGAGACGCGCCCGTACGCTTTGGGATTCCCCACCACATAGAGCGTATGATGACCGTGCACCCCGTAGGGAACGGGGAGAGATACCTTAGACATTACACGATAGTTTGGGTAGATATAGGTTTGTCCCATTATGAGGCCCACGAGTATCTGACTTGGTGCTTTCGAGACAGTGATGGAGAGGTGTATGGCCCCATCAGATCGGCAGACGTTCCATTTAATGGGGAAGGTCAGATGGATAGACAGTGCCCGGATGGCGACGTTGTAAATATTGATATGGATGACACGGATTCCGATCTTCGGAGATGAGATTTTGGAGGTCGAGGAGGAGCATGAGGAGCTTGGTGGGATAGCTTTTGAGCCGAGAGGTTGTCGATCCCGTTCGGAGCGGGCGGACGCGAGGCCCCTAAGCCGATGGATATTGATGAGGACGAAGAGCGGGACCTTGAGCCGAGAGACAGTCGAGGCCATGAGTTCCGAGGAGGAGCCGGAGCGGTAGAGAAGTTCCTCTAAGTCGTTAGGCTCGATCCGGCCGGGTGCCACGGGTTAGATTTCGATTATAGAAGTGAGGGCCGACCCTTTTTACTATAACCCTCCTGTCATTAGTTATACCCTCGACCACCTTGATCCCTTTTTGTTTTCGTGGACCCTTTTTTTGTATCTTTGTTTATAAATAAATAATGTACATAAGTTTTATAATGAATATATATATTGTTTTAATCGTTCTTAATTTGTTGTCTGTTGCTATTCATGGTTGCTTTGTTTATTGTCCAGGTGTATATATAATATATATATACGTCATTTTCGCATGTGTCGTGTTTTCTCTGATTTGAGTTTTCGGGTCGGTAACGTAAACTGGGAGCGTCGCACCACTTTTTTGACCTGTAAGCGGGATGTTCATGCTTCGTGGGGTACGGGGCATGACATTAATCGTATTGATTTCTCCTGTTGTGCTATCCTTGGTCATGTCAATTGATTTATACGGGTGTATATATATATATATATATTTATATATATATATTTATATACGTTGTTTCTGCATGTGATATGATCTCTTATTCGGGTGTTAGGTCGGTGACGTAACCTGGGGACATCGCACCAATATCGACCGGTATGTGGGATGTTCGCGCTACGTGGAGCGCAGAGCGTGACATCCCCGTTTGGATTGATATCAGAGCAAGGTCAGCTCGGTCCAGTCAGGTCGAAACTTGGAGTGATAATGAGCGATGACCATGGATAGCCAGTAGGGTGACCTCGTGTGCTAAGTGTACCTCCCCTGCGTGTTTAAGTGTTTTGGGTGATTGATTTGACCCGTATGATGCAGGTCTTTGCAGGGACCCGATATAAGTGTACAAATTCCTTGGGTGAAATTACGTGTTGTTGTGCTAGGCCGCATCTTTGGGTGCTTGGTTGTTATTGTGTTAGATACCTGCCTAGGACTTAGACCAATTTAGTTGGTTTAGGTCTCTAATTCATAAGCGGAATTACAACAGGTAATTGAGTACCAGAGATTTGAAAGATGAGCCGAAGAAGGGGAAAGGAACCCCAGGGTCAGTCGAGTTCAAGAGGCCCGAGACCCCAGACTGGAGGACGTTATTCAGACCCTACATGAGATCGGGAATATCATGGGTAGACAGGCTCAGGAAAGGGCCGTTACGATTGTCGAGACTACAGCAACTGCTGCTATTAATGGGAATCAAGCACAAGCTCAACCAGTGGTGTCGAATAGGCAGATGCACCAGTTGGTAGAGCAGTTTCTTAAATTGAAGCCGCCCAAGTTCACGGGCCAAGGTGACCTCGAAACCGCTCCACGTTGGGTGGAAGAGTTAGAGAAGGCATTCGATTTATTGGGGTGCACCGAAACCGAGAATATTACCCTAGCAACATACCAATTACAGGATAACGCGAATGACTAGTGAAAAGCCACCAAAGACCGAGTGTTTCCCGAGGGCGTAGACCAGACTTGGGCTGCGTTTACTGAGAGTTTTTATGGGCAATACTTTTCAGAGAGTGCACAAGAAAAGAAAATGGCAGAGTTCATGAGATTTCGTCAGGGTTCATGAGGCTGAATTTGCGAGACTATCGAGGTTTGCTCCTAGAATGGTGAAAAATCCACTGGACAAGGCTTGAAGATTCCGAGATGGTTTGAAATCGGATCTTCGCACTCAGATGCTTTTGCTGAACATTCGAGACTACCGAGAGCTATATGAACGAGCTCAAACCATGGAACGGGATCATATGGATAGAACTGCCGCATCAAGGTTACGGTTTGCTCAAGACTGGGACAATCGCCACCTTGGCAAGAAATCGATGACGGGTAATAGGCGATTTGTCCCACCGCCTAAGAAGAACATTGGGAAGCCTAATCATCAATCGAACAGATTTAGAGCTTGCATTCGATGTGGGAGTTTGGAGTACCAAATCAAAAATTGTCCCCAGCAACGCCCTTTGGGACCCTCAGGACAACCACAACAACCCAGAATTGGGAATCAAGCCGGGAATCCCCCACCGGCTATTCAAGGAAGGTCGCCGGCTATTCAAGGAAGGCCGCCTGCACAAGGAAGGGTCTATGCAATGGCACGCAAAGACGCTGAGGATGCGCCGATCGTGGTCACAGGTATTATTTCTCTCTATGATCATGCTGCATATGCGTTATTTGATCACGGGGCGACCCACTCATTTATTTCAGAGCAGTTCGTTAGGTTGGTCGGTATTAAACCAGTATTACTTGAGAATATGCCCTGTGTGACGACCCCACTGCATGCATGTTATGGTGTTAGTGTCGTTAGGGGTGTCTTGATTGTAAAATCGTGATTGGGGATAGAGAAGAAAGAATTGATTTGGCTATATTGGCCATGTATGAGTTCGATGTAATCATCGGTATGGATTGGCTGATAAAGCAAAAAACCGTTATGGATTGCGGCAACAGGATGATCCGGTTTAATCCGATTGGACATCCTAGGTTTGAATTCCGGGGAAACCGAGGAGGAACCTCGATCCCTTGGATTTCCTCGCTTGAGGTGACTAAGTTATTCGATGAAGGTTGCGAGAGGTATATGATGAATGTAATGGATCTAACAGTGGCAGAACCTAAATTGGAAGAAGTACCCATAATGTGCAATTTCCTCGAGGTCTTTCCTCAGGAATTATCGGGTTTACCGCCGAAGCGGGAAGTGGAATTTGTAATAGAGTTGGCCCAGTGCGAGCCAATCTCTAAGGCTCCATATCGAGATGTCCTTATCGAGTTGAAAGAGTTGAAAGTCTAGATGCGGAATTCTTTGGATAAGAGGTTTATTCGTCCTAACGCGTCTCAGTGGGGGCGCCAATCCTATTTATGAGGAAAAAGGACGGGACGAGGTTATGTATAGATTACCGGCAAGCGAACCAGGTGACTATGAAGAACAAATATCCTTGCCAAGGATCGACGACTGTTCGATCAATTACAAGGAGCTTCGGTGTTCTCCAAGATTGACTTACGGGCCGGGTATCATCAGGTGAGGATTCGGAAGGAAGACATACCCAAGACCCCTTTTAGGACGAGATATGGACTCTATAAATTTACGGTGATGCCCTTCGACTTAACAAATGCCCTGCGGCTTTTATGGATCGATGAACAGGGTATTCAAGGAATTCTTGGACCGAGTTCGTCATAGTATTCATTGACGATATCTTGGTGTATTCAAAGAGCCCGAGGAACACAAAGTATATTTGACCGAGGTACTACGGACCTTGAGGGAGCACGCACTAAACGCCAAGTTCGGTAAGTGTGAATTTTGGCTTAGTAAAGTAGCATTCCTTGGGCACATAGTTTCGAGAGACGGAATCTCTCGTGGACCGGCTAAGATTGAGCGGTGCTTTAATGGCCCAGACCGATGTCCATGACGGAGATCAGGAGTTTCTTGGAATTGGCTAGTTATTATCGGCGTTTTGTGGAAGGATTTTCTTTGATAGCCATGCCACTAACACGATTGCTTAAGAAGGAAGTCAAGTTTGAGTAGGATGATAAGTGTGAACGGAGTTTTCAGGAGCTGAAGCTCAGGCTGACGATCGCCCCGGTATTGACTATTCCGTCCGGACCCGGAGGATTTGAAGTCTACAACGATGCTTTGCTAAAAGGACTCGGCTGTGTATTAATGCAACACGGAAAAGTAGTCGCATACGCGTCGCGTCAGTTGAGGTCACACGAGACGAATTACCCGACGCACGACTTGGAGCTGGCTACTATTATTTTTGCACTCAAGATCTGGAGGCATTATTTGTGCGGGGAGAAGTTTTAAATTTATACGGATCACCAAAGCCTCAAGTACTTGTTCTCGGAGAAGGAGTTGAACATGAGACAGCGTAGGTGGATGGAACTTCTGAAAGGCTACGATTGCGATATCATGTATCACCCCGGAAAAGCGAACCGAGTAGCGGATGCGCTAAGTCGCAAGTCGAGTATGGCGCACATGATGATTAAAGAGTGGACTTTGCTAGAAAGGCTCAGAAATTCATAATTTAAGTTTGAGTTGAGCCATGTATCGAACTTGTTGGCTACACTGAGGATCGAATTGGAGATTCAGACCAAGATTAAGGCACTACAATTCACGGATCAGGAAATTCAAAAGATCGTGGGAATGGATGCCGCTACGAGGAAGTCGGATTTTCAAGGGCAAAAGTACACCACAAGTGCCATAACTTGTGTACGGTGATCACTTTGGTGCCATAACTTTTTTTCGGATCACTTTGGTGCTAAGTCGAAGGAAAATAGATCACTTTAGTGACTCCAGCCAAAATTCCGACCAAAAAGCTAACTTTGGCATTTATATTTAAAAAATGGTTTGCCTTGTACACGTGAAAATTACGTGGCTTTTTTTTGAATTTTTAAAATTTTAGAAAAATAATAAGAATTAAAATAATTTAAAAAAAAAAAAAAAAGTTGCGGCGGCGGCGAGGAAGCCTTCGTCGCTGCTGCCGCTAGCTTCACCACCGCCGGGAAGGGCGGCGATGGTGGCACTGATGGTCGCGAGGCCGGATCCGGCGAGGCAGGACCTCATCGTCGCGACCCGGGCGACGGCGAGGTCCCGCCTCGCCCGGCCAGGCGAGGCCGACCTCGCCATAGCACCGGGTCGCGACGGCAAGGCGCGGCCTCGCCTTCGCCCGGGCGAGACGGGACCTTGCCGTCACGACCCGGGCGACGGGGAGGTCTCGCCTCGCCCGGCGAAGCGAGCCGTGCCTCGCCGTCGCGACCCGAGCGACGGCGAGGTCCGGCCTCGCCTTCGGGCGAGGCGGGACCTCCTCGTCGCCCGGGTCGCGACAGTGGGTCTCGCCTCGCCGGATCCGGCCCTCGCCGACCACTGCGCCACCACCGCCGGCCCTTTCCGCGGTGGTGGCTTGAGCGGCAGCAAGCGAAGGAGCCTTCGCCGCTGTTGCAAGGGCTCTGTTTTTTTATAAATATAATATAATATAATATTTTTAAAAAGTACACGTCGACGGGCTAAACGACGTCGTTTTGGTTTTTAATGCTGACTGGACCTCTTCGACGAGCCGTGTCAGCGCCACATCGGATTTCCGACGAGCCACGTCAGCTTTGGCACTAAAATGATCGTTTTTCAAAAAAGTTGGCACCAAAGTGATCCGAAAAAAAGTTATGACACCAAAGTGATCGCCGTACACAAGTTATGGCACTTGTGGTGTACTTTTGCTGATTTTCAAGTGACTGACGATGGGATTTTGAAATTTCGAGGGCGTTAGTATGTACCCGATGATACCGAACTTAAGGAAGAAATCCTAAGAGAAGCTCATCGCAGCAATTACAGCATCCACCCTGGCAGCACGAAAATGTACCAGAATTTGCAGTAGCATTATTGGTGGAATGGAATGAAGAAGGACGTGGCCAAACATGTGACTAAGTGTTTGACATGCCAACAAGTAAAGGCACAACACTGTAAGCCTGGAGGGCTGCTGCAACCGTTGAAAATTCCAGAGTGGAAGTGGAAACACATCACCATGGATTTCGTGACAGGGCTATCGAGAAGCCAGAGAGGACACGACTTTATATGGATGATAGTGGATCGACTTACTAAGTCAGCGCATTGTCTAGCAGTGCGAAAGGACTTCGAATTCGAAAGGTACGCCGAGCTATATGTACGACAGATCGTTCGTCTGCATGGAGTACCAGTGACGATCACTTCGGATCGTGACCCGAGATTTACGGCTAACTTTTGGAAGAGTTTGTAGACGGCCTTGGGAACGAAAGTACAATTCAGTACGGCCTACCATCCGCAGAAAAATGACCAATCTGAAAGAACAATCCAAACACTTGAGGATATGATAAGAGCCTACGTGTTGGATTTTCAAGGCAAATGGGAAGAACAGCTGCACTTGGTAGAGTTCGCGTATAACAATAGCTACCAACAGAGCATCCAGATGGCACCATTTGAGACCTTGTATGGTAGGACGTGCAGGATGCCGGTGTGTTAGGACGAAGTAGGTGAGCGAAGTATTACTAGCCCAGAGTTGGTACAGCGAATAGTGGAAGCTGTCGAGATTATTCGGGAAAGGCTAAAGACAACACAAAGTCGCCAGAAAAGCTATGCCAATCGGAGACGATGACATTTGGAGTTCCAAGTCGGAGATCACGTATTCCTCAAGGTGTCGCCTATGAAAGGATTGTCCCGATTCGGTAAGAAGAGAAAGCTGAGTCCGAGATTTGTCGGACCATTTGAGATTTTGGAGAAGATTGGCAATATGGCCTATCTATTGGCATTGCCGCCCAATTTGTCCCAAGTACACAACGTGTTCCACGTGTCGATGTTGAGGAAGTATGAACCAGATCTGACCCACATTCTAAGATACGAAGAGATAGACGTGAATGACAGAGTGTTAGACGTAGAGAGACTAGTGCGGATCGAGGATAGGAAGGATCGCGTCTTTGAGGAACAAGACGATCCCGATGGTCAAAGTCGTATGGGAGCACCATGAAACGGAAGGTGCCACGTGAAAAAAGTGAAGAGGCCATGCGACGTCAGCACCCCCACTTGTTTAAGGAGTAAGTGCAGATTTCAAATTTCGAGGACGAAATTTTTTTGTAAGGGGGGAAGAGTTGTAACATCCCGAATTTCAACCCATTTTCGGAATCAATAAAGCGTATATTAATTCTCATTTAATTTTAGTAAGTCTCGCTTGGACTTGATCAATCGCGAGATACTAACCCAATAGGAATGGCTAACTAGGAAACGATACGTGGACCGGGGACCCTATCGCGAATTGGGCACCGATTTCGAGAAACGTCGAGGAAATATTTTGGGCCAATGCGTGCCGATCTTAGGAAAGTGACGGATTTGATTTAGCCAACGACGTACGATCGGATCATGGATGATTCTGCATGACTAAAAGTACACGTGGCGAACGAATCCCGAATTTAAACCGAACAATCATGACCTCTGGAACTAGTGATAATTCCTCGCGTTCTCCTGAAAATCGAGACCATCACGACTCGGGCAACCCTAGGTCGATACGCGTAACCCCTAAACAGCTGCCCATTAGTGAGAGGCTCTAAAATTTTGAAATGAGCAAATTTGATCGCAAAATTGGATCCGAACTTCGATGTCGAAATTTCGTGGATGTTTGCAACTATTTTGCGAGGCCAACGTCATTTTTGAGTGGCCACACCTATTTAGGGTTGGTACGGTCGAAAAATGGAATCTCGACCCGAGACTGAAAAATTACCAAAATGCCCTTATACCCTATTTTTATTATTCAGAATTTGGGCTGATTTTTGGGGTTTAATTAAGGAAATTATTAAAGAAATTACATTAGCCTAATAATTGAGACATTGGACAAAAATGACCTTGCATTATTGGAGAAGGAGGAATGTAAGCCCTTGGATGAGGGGTAAAATGGTCCAACCCCTTGGATTAGTGATACTTGGATCCCACTCACTTATATTTGACCCAACTTTGACCCCATTCTCTCTCTCCTTTCATCTCAATTGGTCCCTCTCCCTCACGTTCTCTCTCTCTCCCGTCGATCACCCTTCTCGGCCACTCACCGTCGGAGCGCCGTCGCCGACCGCCGCGCACCACTCAAGCCGCCGATGTGCCGCCGCGCCGCTGCCACTCCGTCCGCCCACCCTCACCCCCCATCGTCCACCCCTTCTTTCTCCTCCTCTCTCCTTGCCATTCGAGCAACCGCCGTCCGCCGGTTGTGGATCACCACCGGCCGCCGTCCCCGTCGCCGTTGATCACCACCGTCACCACCACCATCCGGCCACCGTCTCTCTCTCTGTCCCTTTCTTTCTTTCGTTCAGGCCAAAGGGACCACCGAACCAGCCCGTGGCCGTGAGGACGCTGGCCAAGCCACCGTCGTCGCACACCGTCTGCCGTTCGTACGACCGCCATTTGTCGTTGTCGCCCATCGCCTTGCCATACCACCACCTGGCCACCATCGATCATCATCATCACCGCCGTTCGTACACCGAGAACCGCCGTCCGTACGCCGAGGACCGCTGTCCGTATGCCGTGCCGCCATCCGTACCATCGGAACGCCGCCGCCGATCTTGCCGTCCTTTGGTGATTGGTCGCTCGTTCCCATCGACCCGAGTTAGATTAGGCGAGTATTAATTCCTAAATGTAAATTAGTCTAGATTGCATTTCTAAATAGGTGGATTTTGGGTTTAATTAGACTAGAATTTAATCTAATTATGGGTTGTTAAGTATTAGATGATTATGGGGGTACATTTGGGAATCAATAAGCTAATTTGGAGGTGGATTGGTGCCCTAAGTTGGGCAGTTTTATGACTACCCCTTATAGAATCGAATTTAATTAATTTTGCTAAGTTGGGGTTCAATTAGGTCATTGCCGTGATTGTTTGAATTGATTGATTCAATGATTAATTGGTGTTTGATCGTGATCAAATGTGTGGTGCCACGTGTATACTTAGTGGCCGAGAATGATTTGATAGTGCCGGGCCTTGATTGTGCAGGTTTGTGTGCACTAATTATGTGAATTACATGTCGTGTCGAAATGTATTAAATGGCATAATTGGGCATGCCGTGGCTGAATTGATTGGACATGTTGAATCGCTCGTTAATTTGGCCATTTGATGATTATGTGCTCTCGAGAAATTTGGCATTCATTGTGCATGGCATTGTCGCCTGAGTGTGAGAATTGCATGGCCAATAATTCGTATGTTAAGGAAAGTTACGAGTTGTTATATTCGTTGGCCTTCGGGTCGGTTTATCATTGTTGGCCTTCGGGTCGTTGGCCTTCGGGTAGGTTTATCGTTGTTGGCCTTCGGGTCGTTGGCCTTTGGGTCGGTATATTTGTCGGCCTACGGGTCGGGCCCAAAGCGTTCGCGCGGGTCGGAATATCTATTGGCCTTCAGGTCGGTTTATAACTATAAACGAGTTGCGTGCCGGAGTGCATTGCTTGAAATGATTTATGACCATGGCAAATGTGTGCCGAAGTATGTGAACCGTTGTACGTGTTCGGTGAATCGTATGTGAGGCAGACATTAATAAGCATGAGCATGCGTGTGGCGTACATGTGCCTAGTGTGTGCACGTATGTGCCGTGATTATTATTGTAAAATGCCTAACCTGCAGGGTAGTTGTATGAGTGATCTGGGTCACGAGCCAAAGACAATGATTGTGACATTTGTGGTATACTGTTATGAGTGTTTTATTCATCTATCAGGAGGTACATGTTAGCCTAGTTTAGGTTTAGGGGTTATTACTTGCTGAGATTCGTCTCACGGTTGTTGAAAACCGACATTTTAGACCCCCGACAGTGAGGATGGCAGAAGCGCCAATCCGTTTTGGGATTCCCCAGCACATCGAGAAGATGATGGCGGTATTTTCGGTAGGCAATAGGGAAATGTACATTAGGTATTATACTTTAGTTTGGGTAGATGTGGGAGAGACACACTACGAGACCCACGAGTATGTGGCATGGTGTTTTAGAGATGCGAGACGGAGTGGAGCGGGGACCCCTTCGGACGTTTGATGTTCCATTTACGGGGCGGGCCGGTTGCCCGCGGTGCCCGGCAGACAAGTGATAGACCCCGGCACCTCGGACGAGGAGAGTATGAGCTTCAATGGCGTACTAGTGGAGTACGAGATTGATGAGGTCGAACAGAGATGGACATGGAGACAGAGATGAGGATGAGTTAGATCAACCGATGGAGGAGGACCCCGAGCTCGAGGAGATGGACACGGAGGACGAGCCGAGAGGCCGAGTGCGAGTTAGACTCGTTGGATTCGATGAGGAGCTGCCGGCAGGTTCATCTTCGTCGAATCTTACGGTTCGACCCGGACGGGTCTCCTAGGTTGACCCTGACCATAGATAGAGCGGGCTGCATCTTTTTTACTGAAGCCCGTTTTAGCTCAGTAACCTTTGGCCACTGACCCTTTCTGACCTTAGTGGCCTTTGATCGTTTTTTGTGGTAGTCTGTACTCCTCGTAAATGGATATTATATCTACTTTTAATAGTAATGAAATGTATGTGTTTTAATCGTATTGATTTCTCCCGTTGTGCTATCCTTAGTCATGTCAATTGATTTGTACGGGTGTATATATATATTTATATACGTTGTTTCCGCATGTGATGTGATCTCTGATTCGGGTGTTGGGTCGGTGACGTGACCTGGGAACGTTGCACCAATATCAGCCAATACGTGGGATGTTTGCGCTACGTGGAGCGCGGGGCGTGATAGTAATAGATCTTCTATCATCTGGAGACCCTGCCTAATCAGCATTAGAAAATCCTTCAACTCTACTATGACCATGATTTTGATAAATAATGCCTTTCCCTGGAGTCTTCTTCAAGTACCTTAAAATTCGAATTACTGCATCCCAGTGAGAAGTACGAGGAGAAGACAGAAATTGGCTGACCACACTAACTGGAAAAGGCAATGTCTGGTCAAGTAATTGTGAGATGATTTAGTTTGCCTACCAATCTTCTATATCTCTTGGGACTATCGAATAGCTCTCCTCCTTCGGCAACCAGTTTAACTCCTTGTTCCATGGGTGAATCAAGAGGCTTGGATCCTAACATGCCTGTCTCAATGAGTAAATCTAAGACATATTTTCGTTGTGACGAACAATACCCTTCGTGGCTTGTGTCACCTTAATTCCTAAGAAATACTTCAATTTTCCTAGGTCCTTAGTCTGAAACTGTTTCTGAAGATTGATCTTTAGTTCATCTATACCAACTAAATCATCTCCCGTGATAATAATATCATCCACATAGACAATCAAGAATAATTTGCCTTTCCTTGACTGTCTATAAAAGAAAGAGTGATCATTGTCACATCTAGACAGTCCAAAAGAAAGTACAGCTTCAGAAAATCTTCCAAACCATGCTTGAGGAGACTACTTCAAACCATACAAAGATCTTTTTGATTTGCAAACCATTCCTCCAAACTTCCCCTAAGCAACAAACCCTGGAGGTTGCCCCATATAAACTTCTTCATGTAGAGTACCATGCAAAAAGGCATTCTTAACATCAAGCTAAAATAAAGGCCAATGATAGGTGGCAGCAAGTGATATCAAAATACGAACAAAAGTAAGCTTGGCAACAAGAGAGAAAGTATCCGGATAGCCAATCCCATACACTTGAGCATACCCTTTTGCAACAAGTCTCGTTTTTAAGCGAGCAAGAGAACCATCGAGATTAACTTTGACAGCATACACCCATCTACAACCAATAGCAGTTTTGCCTAAAGGAAGAGATACCGAGTCCCAAGTTTGATTTACCTATAGAGCTTGTAACTCTTCTTCCATTGCTGTCCTCCACCCAGAAATTTGTAATGCCTCAGATACAGACTTGGGAATAGGATATGATCGAAAAGAAGGAGACATAGAAGAGTATGAGATAAAATTTGCGATAGAATGTTGTGTACAAGCACGTGTACCTTTGTGATGAGCTATTGAAAGATCAAGATCTGACACATGAGGAGAATCGACTAATGGTGGATGCAGGACGGAAGATGACGCGATCGTGACGGGAGGAAGGGGCGGAGTATGAACCCAAAGACGCCGAGTATAAACTCGTAGAGGAGGTGGTTCCTGTGTAGACGTAGGTGAAACAAGCTGGAGCAGAGTGGAACAGGTGAAATAGCTAGAATAGTTGACCAAATTGTAGTCATGTGTAATTCTTCATCCAACTCAGACATAGAAATTGGAACATCATGATATGGAGTGGATTCGAAAAATGAGACATCAGCACTTATGAAGTATTTGTTCAATAATTGAGAATAACAATGATAACCCTTTTGAGTACGAGAGTAACCAAAAAACATACACTTGATAGCCTTGGGATCAAGTTTGAATACTCCAGGTCAATGATCACGAACAAAATAGACATAACCAAATACATGAGGTGGTAAGGCAAATAGTGGCTGATTTGGAAACAAAGTAGAAAATGGAATACCACCTCGTAGAACAGAGGAAGGCATGCGATTAATGAGATAGCATGCAGTCAAGACAACATCAGACCAAAAGACTTTAAGGACTTTCATCTCAAATAACATATATCTAGTAACTTCCAACAAATGTCTATTCTTCCTCTCAGCAACACCATTCTGATGTGGTGTATCAGGACATGAAGATTCATGAATCATACCATGTTATGTCATAAAATCAAAAAAAGGTGCAGAAAAGTACTCCTTAGCGTTATCAGAACGTAACACTTTAACATGCACACCAAATTGAGTAAAGATTTCAAATATAAATGCGTGAAATATAGAAAACAACTCAGAATGATTTTTCATTAGATATAAACAAGTAACTCTGGAATAGTCATCAACAAAAGTAACGAAATATCTAAAACCCAACTTGGAAGTCACATGACATGGATCCCAAACATCTTAATGAACTAACAAAAATGGAGACTCTGTTCATTTAATGACTCGAGGCGGATAAATAACGCGATGTAATTTGCCAAGTTGGCATGATTTACACTCTAAACTAGAAATAGATTTAAAACTGGAATTCAATCTCTGAAGACTGTGTAGAGAAGGATGATCAAGACAACAATGGATCTGATGTAGAGAAGTAACACCAGAACATGCAAAGGAAGTTGAGTCTTCAAGCACATACAGTCCCCCTTCCTCACGTCCTTTACCAATCGTCCTCTTCGTAGCCAGATCCTGGAATATACAAGAATCAGGATAGAATGTTACCGAACACTAAAAGGTTTTAGTTAACTTACTGACTGACATGAGATTAAAAGGAAATTGTGGAAGATAAAGCACTGAGGTCAAAGGCAGTAAAGGAGTTGGATGAACTGTGCCAACTCCCTTAGCATGTGTAGATGAACCATTAGCTAAAGTAATGGTGGACGATGATGGAGTAAGAGAGGAAAATATACCTGAAAGACCTGACATGTGATCATATGCCCCTGAATCAATGACCCAAGAGCGAGAACTAGCTGAAACGCATGCAGTAGCATTACCTGTCTAACTAGAGTAGCAGTGGAAGACGAAGTAGATAGTGAAATCTGAGACTGGTTGTATCATGCAAATTCCTCATCAGATATAACAACTACATTGCCTTGTGAAGGCTGTGGTAGGGACAAAGAGTCAATGCCAAATGCCGCATTTGCAAATTGTTGTTGTTGTCCTGGTCTACCATGTAACTTGTAGCAAAATTTCTGAATATGGCCAGGTTTTCCACAATAATGACAAGTTTGAATAGTTCCTGAGCTCTCAGCAGTAGTTTGGGGTGATCCATAAAGCCGCCTTTGTCCTTGGCCTCTTCCTATTCCTGTGCCATGGCCACCACGACCATTATACGCTCCACGATTTCTTTCGTCACCCCTACCTCCACCAGTTCGATATTGAGAAACAAGAGCTGAATTATCAACCACAGCTGTGGTGCTTTGAGAAAAACCACGGGATGCTCGAAGAACTCGAGCATATCTATCCCTAAGTGACACAATAGTCTCTCCTCCAAGAATCGGAGACCTAACAGTATCATAGGGTGGACCAAGACCTCCTAGAAAATTCATTACAGCCAACTGTTCTCTTTGGAGTCGCATTTGTTCAGCATTAGAAGAAATAGGAAGGAGAGCATTCAATTCTTCATACATTCTATTAAAATCAGTAAAGTATTGATCAATAACAAGCCCTTTGCTATTAGATCGGTGAAACTCCTGTGATAGTTCATATATCCTAGAAATATTGTTCTGGCCAGAATACAATACATCTAAGTACTCCCACAAGTCCTTGACCGTATCAATATGAGTTACCAAGTCTACAATATTACTCTCCATGGAGTTCAAAAGCTGACCCATAAGATGTGCATCAATAACATCCCAATTTGCATCATTAGTAGGTATAGTTTCAGTCAAGTGCATATGCTGATTTCTACCTATCAAAACAAACTTAACAATCTTCTTCCATTATTGAAATTGGTAATACCCTCAAGCTTCTTGTCAGTAATTCGAGAAGATGAAGAGGAAATTACCTCAGTCGTCACGATATCACTCTTTCTAGAACTACCATCAATTTTACTTTGATCACTCATCCTTAACAATTCAATAATCCACCACAATTGAAAAAATATCGCATCAATCCACCAGAGCCCCAAATAATTAACTCCAAAATTCACCTAATCAGCATCGCATAAGTTCCGAAAAACATTATCCACATCTCTAATAAAGCGCTACCCACATCATTATCAAGCCTAATCAACAAATAACGCCTCAAAATTCTCTTTGTGAAGCTTAGTAACTATCAAGCCACCAAAAAATCAAACCCGTGGGTCCTAACCGAGAGAAATGGGTGCTGAATCTGGCTCACTGACAATGGGCGATGCCTCACTGATGCTGGACGACCTCTCTACAAGACTGCCCGATGATAGACAACGCTGGATTTGGACTTGCTGGCCTCGGTGACGCTGGGTGACGTCTCTACATGGGTCCCTGGGTCTTGCTGACTCCAAATTTGGCCTCGCCGGGCCTAGGCGACATTAGGCGATGCCCTGGCAAGGCTCGCCGGCTTAGATGACGCCCCGGCAAGGCTCGCCGGATCTCGGTAACACTCGATATGAGCTCGCCGGGCCTGGGCAACGCAAGATCTAAAGAGTCCGGTGAGAAGGGGGTTGATTGGTGGTTGACGGTGGATGGTTCACGGCGGCGACTAGTGGTAGACGGTGGTAAGCGGTTGTTTAGGGTTTAGAATTTTTGTGGGTCTGATACCATCTTAGACAGGGAAAAATTATCGTATTATTAAGCAAAATACTGTATTTATACAATGGTAATCAAATAAACCCTAAGAGTCCTAAAGACCACTTTGCCCTTGACACTTCTAACACCTAACATATCAAAGATTGACGTTTTTAATGGCAACAACTTCAAAAGGTGGCAAGAAAGAGTTTTCTCCATCCTAGATGTGCATGGTAGCTTTCGCACTTACAAAGGTCGAACCAATTGATACTAAGCTGCAAGAACAATGAATACATGCTAATAAGGTATGTAACACAATTATCGGTATGCTTTCTAACAAATTGTTTGATGTCTACTGTCCGTACAAAGAAGCCAAACAAAGTTTGTAAACTCCTTAAATCATTATATGGTTTGAAGCAAGCACCAAAACAATGGCAGTAGAAATTTGATCAAGTTCTAGTTAATGATGGATTTTCCTATATTGGAATAGATAAATGTGTGTATACCAAAACCGTTGATGATGAATCCATAATAATTAGCTTATATGTTGACAACAAGCTTATTTTTGGTAACTATATTGATGTAGTGAAAGAAGCACAATGTTTTTTTACTTCAAAATTTGATATGAAGGACATGAGAGAAACCAATGTTATTTTGGGTGTTAAAATTATAAGAAGTGATAGTGGCCTAATGCTTACTCAAGAGCATCACGTGGAGAAGCCACTTAAAAAATATAAACACTTTGAGTCACACTTACGAGTACTCCTTATGATGCTAATACACAATTAGTGAAAAATAAAGGAGATAATAGTGTGGCTTAGTTAGAGTATGCTCAGGTAATTGGGAGTCTAATGCACATGACACTGACACCTTCTATGTCTGTGCATTGTGATTGCCAAGCGGCAATTACTATTGCAAAGAATAAAATTTCAATGGTAAAAATAGACACATCCAATTAAGGCATAAAATGGTAAAGCAACTGTTTAAAAATGGAATTATGTCCATCGATTATATAAAGTCAAAAGTGAATTTGGTCGATTCTCTGATTAAACCCTTGGAAAGAAAATTAATTTATGATACATAGAGCGGAATGAGATCCAAGCCAGTTGAGAAAAATTAACAATAATGACAACCCAACCTATGTGATTCGCAATCCCATGAAGTAAGTTCATATGGGCTAAAAAATCATTTGTTAATCTAGTGAAGCACTATTGAAAACTATTGTCCCTTCCAAGGTGAGAGTAGTGTAAGACTATAACAAAAGAGTGGTTGAGCTAAGTTTCTAATGAATTATATGTCCATTATTGTTGGTGCATTAAACTGTAGTTTACACTTGATGAAATGACCTACATAAGTGTAGAGTGGGGTCACTCCTGTGAAAATTTTGGCAAAATCTCTAAAAGTACTTATGAATAAATTAGGCATATGCATGGTCTATTAGAGAAAAATTGTGCTGAGCAACAAAATTTGTGGGGAAGTAACGTGATCGATGAAAATTATAATTCACAAAAGAAATTCTTGATTCATAGAAGTTTCAGACTTCACCAATGCTTCATGAATTATGTGGTCTTTGTGCAGCAACTGGAAGATTAGGGCAGGAATCCAAATTGCGAGTCAATGACGACGAGCAAGGAATGTTGATGAGAAGAGTGCGACGACCCGCAAGCTACATTGAATGTAAGCAATATTAAAGCCGCGATGGTGACTGCTTCAAACTTGAAGTGGCTGTGAAAAGACAAGTTATGCCGTATGAGGAAGCACGTTAGTACAAAAGAAATGTGTTTGCTACTGGAGTAACCGACACTTTTGAAAGTCGAAAGCGGCCTTTTACCATCCCCCTAAAAGGAGAGAAGAAAAGGATAGTGTTACATGATCTGAATAAACTAGAAACTCACCAAAGTGGCGATTTAGGCTAGCCAAATGCCGCATGAGAACGCTCCTATAGAAGGGTTGTTCTACCATGTCGCGCCCCTGTGCACGGCAATCCGTCGGGCCCGAGCTATAGGTCGACATCAAACATTAGTGATCTAACCTTCGAGATTATTAATCACATTCAGCAGCAGCTGATTTAAATCACTTTGATTCGACTGCTGATGTCACGCCTACTTTTCCGTGCATCAGGGCACTATATTATAGAAGTACACTCAAGTAATAGGTAGCACTGCCCCGCAGGTGTGAAAAAAACATTACCGACTTCGGAAGGGTAGTACTCCTTATGATAGTTTCTTTGAAATATAGTCCAATCAATCATCCACGACAATGAAAACGAAGCTAGCAAATGACCACTTCCAATTGCCTCCCACCCCCCAAACTTTTCCGCTACTAATCACTATTGCCATCTCCATCGCCATCGCCATCATGCTGCCAAACAGGATGGTGAACATGATGTTTATGCTATTATGATGTTCTTAGAGATTCATGTCTACTGCAACTCCGTGTAATAAAAAGTTATCGATCATGCAATAACTATTACTTCATCGCCGGTGGGGGCAGCAGGGATGGCCGGCGACCCTCGCCGGCCAAAGGCGGGGGCCAGTAGGCCCTCGCCGGGGGGGAGAGAGGCGGCGACCCTCGCCCGGATCCGGGCGAGGGTCGCCGCCTCTCCCGCCTCGCGAGGTCTACCGGCCCCTACCGACCATCCCCGCCGCCCCACCGGGTGTGGGGGCGGCGGCCATAGGTGGGGCTGGCCTCCCCCTTCTTTTTTATTTTAAGTTTAGCTTTTTTTTTCATTTTTGAGTTTATAATAAAGGAAAAAAATAATAAAAAAATAATAAAAAAACGAAAATGCCCTTGATTCCGGTGAGGTGAGGCCTATTTTTGAAACTAAGATGGTCACTTCAGTTCCTTATTTGAAATAAGGTTATGTTCATGTCCTTATTTGAGAACTTAAGTCCACTTCAAGTCCTTATTTAAAAAAAGATCACTTTGGATCCTTATTTGAAAATTTTCTACTAAATTATGACTCCAAAGACCTTCGACAAAATCACAAGAACTCCTGGCCCACTGGGCACTTGTTTCGCCAGGCCAAGCAGCAGCTCCATCGAGTCCAAAAGCCCCATATTACTTTAGAAATTGGGCGTGTAAAATAGTACACTCCATAATTGTCCTCCATCTCATTTTTTTCTAAAGCCATCAACTTTATTGACTATAAATTGAAAGCTGCAGCTTCTGTGAAGTTGCCTGTCTGTAATTTCAATTAAATCCCGTGAGTCACGCAATACAAACGTCCAAAATGATGTCTCTGACCAACAAAAGTGGCATCGGACTTCGGGCATTCAAATCAAGAAATTTATCATTTATATCTTACAATAAAGATCCTTTTATCCTTTTCTAATGTAACACACTCGTTCTTCTTTTGTAAATTTCTGAAGGAGGATGATACGGTGGAGAAGCTTTTCCCATTAAGGCTCCGTTCGTTTTGCGGAAAATATTGTGTTTTTGGAAAATGTTTTCCCGGAAATCATTTTCCTAGAAAATATTTTTCCGGAACACAATTTTCCGGTGTTCGGCTGAAATATGAAAAATTTTGGGAAAATATTTTCCGGTGTTCGGCAATGATCGCCGCGGGTTGTGTTCTTTTTCCTTCTTCTTCTCCGCGGGTGGCCGGCCACGGCCACGGGCCGACGTCCGGCGACCGGCAGAGGCGAGCTCGAGCGTTGCCACGGGCCGGCGAGGCCCGGCTCGCTCGCCCGGCCGGCGACACAGGGTGAGGTCACCCGATTCGGCGACTGGGGCGAGGTCGAGGCTCGCCCGAGGTCGCCGAATCCGGCGACTGGGTGAGGTCGCCGGATCTAGCGAGGCCCGAGCTCGCCGGCCGTGCGTAGCCGGGGCCTCGCCGGATCCGGCGACACAGGCGAGCCTCGACCTCGCCCCGAGGTCGCCGGATCCGCGACACAGGCGAGCCTCGAGCTCGCCCGAGGTCGAGCTCGGGCGCGGTCGCGATCCGGGCGACACAGGGCGAGGTCGAGCTCGCCCCGAGGTCGCCGGATCCGCGAGGCCCGAGCTCGCCGGCCGTGCGAGCTGGGGCCTCGCCGGACGTCGGCGAACCTCGCCCGAGGTCACCGGCGAGGCTCTGGCCAGGCTGAGCTCGCCGGTCGCCGGCCGCCGACTGGCTGAGGTAGAAGAAGCAGCAGCAACAAAAAAAAAAAAAGGGAAGAAGTCTGAAGCTTAGACTTCCGGAAAATGACTTCCGCTTCTCAGAAGCGGAAGTCATTTTCCTCAAAATTGTGAAGAGTTTGGGGGTGGGGTGGGAAAATGTTTTCCCACGGAAAACATTTTCCGCCCCCGAACACCGGAAAACCCGGAAAATATTTTCCGGAAGAATATTTTTCCGGAAACGAACACAGCCTAAGAAAGTAAATAGAAGCTCCTCCCATTAATGAATGTAATGTTATTGTTGCTAAAATGTCCGATCCAATATAATGGTGGGAATTTCATGAACAAGAATCAGCGCACTCGAAATAAACTGAGACAAAATCGGGCTATGATACATGTGAAAATATCCAACCCATTAACTTGATAGGGAAAGGGAGACCAGATGCATACAAATAGAATGTAAATCGTACAAACAACCAATGTGGGATACTTTAATAATTTTTATTATACTTCTTTTCTTTGTTTGAGGATTTCTACTCATTACTTCAAATTTGAGGACTTTTTCAAAATATTATGACATTCAAATTTTGAATTTTATTTAGGGTTAATACCACAAAAAACCCCAAACTAGTTCACATGTGATAATTTTACTCCAAATAAATTGTTTGACCACAAAAAACCCCAAATTTGTATATCTGTGACAAATTTATCCTCCATTAATTTCCGTTAAATTGTACAGTTAAATTGCTAAGTTTGGTGATGACCGTACTAGTTTGGGGTTTTACCACTCTGTTTATCATATGTTAATCAATTGTGATTTTTCGTGGTATTAATTCACTATAACATAGGGTAAATTTGTCACAAGTGTACCAGTTAATAGATTTTTTTGTGGTAAAAAATTAGTTTAGGGTAAAATTGTCACGAGTGTACTAATTTAGGGTTTTTCGTGGTATTAACCCTTTTATTTAATACGAAATAACAAAACGTATCAAAACATAAAAATATATACATGTTATCAAGACTATTTCGCTATAAATATGTGAAATGTAATGTTATTTTATAAAGATCTCACTAACGAGTGTCATAAAGGCATTCGTTAAATTAAACATCATGCAAAATATCTAAACAGTCTCCTAGAAGTCTCAAAAGTCTTCGTCAATCGTCATGGCTTTAACATCAGAGTCCTCGACTTGTATTCGAGAACCGCGAGCCTTTCTGCGAAATTGCGTAGAAGACCATTGATCAATCTTTAACATCGGCGGTGGCCATCATCAAACTTCTTTTCCTTTTCTTCGGCTAAGCATAGTTGTTTCTTATGGTCAAGAGACTCAAGACCATTGACCGGCCATCATTACAATTCCTCAACAATAGATAGTCCATTTCCGAAAAAAGGTAAAAGATTTGCACAATCATTTGATTTTTAATAGAAAGGCACATTTTATGAGAATATTTGAGTGATTAAAGGTAATTAATTATAATAAAAGGTAGGTCTTTAAGGCGAAGAGATAAAAACAAATATTTCATAATGAGTAGGAAGCATATGCTTTAGTAGTGCTTAGGTGAAGCACTTTTTGTGGTGAATGCAGCAAATCCAATTTTCTGTGATATGAAGGAAAATTTTCTAATCCAGAGTTCCACGTGTCATAACGAGAGGCGATTCTTTAGGAACTTTTTCTTATTATTGCATTTATATAGATAAATTGTGAATTTACAATACTGGATTGGAATTTTAAGTAGGGAAAATTTCAATTAAGGACCCCAAGTGGGGTCAAATTCTCAAAAAAGGGTCCAAAGTGAACATTGTGTCAAATAAGGGTCTGAAGTGCTCAATCAGTCTCAAATAAGGACCCGAAGTGCCCAAAAAATCTCAAATAAGGACATGGGTCCTCGGCCGGCCAAAATACTTGCCGGCCGGCGGGAAAGTGCTTGTTCGGCACCGGAGCAAGAACTTTTAAATTTTTTTATTATTTTCTTTCTGTTTTTCCTTTTGTGCTTTTTTTTCTTTTCCTTTTCCTTTTCTTTTTTTTTTTAGTCGTCTCAATGGCTTGGGACTACATCGTCGTTTGGAAGCTCGTCGACAGACCCCTCCATGTACTCACTTCCGACCCTGCTTCGATTCTAAATGAATGCTCTCTGTTCTCGCTTTGCGTCTCTCGTCACTCTACCGATTCATCCAAAATGGTAATGTTTTTCTTTTCTTTTATTTTGACATACTTGCAGCTTCATTGAATAAGTGGGGGTGCTGTTGCTTTGGAGGAACGAACTTGGATGGTATCAAAGAGGAAAAACAAGAAGTTAATGGTGCGTTTGTCTTGCGAAAAAGTAAATGATTTGAAAAACTTTTTCCTAAAAATCATAACTTATATTGCTTATAAAAAATAAATGAATAAGAAATATTGTCATTATTTACGAAAATATTTAGGGATAAATTATTAACTAATTATTTTAAGCAATATAAATTATTATTTTTAAGAAAATATTTTTTAAATTATTCATATACTATAAAACAAACGGAGCATAAGCTTAATCATTTAACTACAATACTTTGTAGGGACCTTCGTAATCACCTTCCGATGAGGACGAGAGCTTCTGAAGTCCTTGCTCTTTACCCTTCTACTTTCTCTCTTTTCTGGGTAAAAGTCACTTTTCATTTTCAGAAACGAAGAATGGAAGCGATAATCATCCACTCATTTGATTGAATTTCTTGAGTCACAAAACATTAGAAAAATTTATGATGTCTAGGGTCAAGATTCACGGTGGTGATATCGAAGCAGCCCAGGTGGATTCAGAAGGCAAGCGCCTCGTACTCAAATTCTATTTAGATGAAGGAAAAGAAAACGAAGAAAAAAATTTAGAAAATTTAAATGAAATTGCAAAAATCATTCACTTCAGCCATCGGTTGTCCAGCTATGCCATATAATACGGCAAGCACTAACTGAACTGTCACGTCAAAAATTTTCGACCAAAATTGGTAGGATGGACTATATTCGAAAATCGTTATAATGTTTAGGTCTAAATTTGCCAAATTGAAAAGTTTAGAACTGCATTAACCGCCGTGCAATAAGTTTATGACTTTTTGAACAATTTTTCTGTCTATCAACAAGGCTTAAATCCATTAATGCAATACTTCAAGCCTTCAAGATGAAATTGCCTTTCCAAAAAGAACGGTAGCTCGCTCTACAAGTACATTAATTTCACTCTACACTCAAGGCACTTTGTACAATAATTACATCAACAATCTCTTAGAGAATTACGAGTAGAATCGTTGTTAACACCTATTTTTAATTACCCAAAATTAATTATTAAAAAATTTAGGAATTAATGTTCTTAATTCCTAAAATCAAAAAAATTTCAATTTTAATTACATTGCATATAGACATAAGTACATTTTCCATTATTAGAGTGTATTTTTTTTCTTTTAATTAATTTAAAAAAAAAAGAAAAAGAGAAAAAAAAGTGGATCGGGCTGGGTCAACCTGGCCTTCTCCTTTTTCACCCCTGCGGGCCAGCCCGCTCCCTTTTCTTCTTTTCCTTCTGCGCGAGCTAGGCCCGGCTCGGCCCGGCCCGGCCTAGCTCCTTCTTCTCTTTCCTCCCACCAGCCCAACCTCTCTCCCTCTCTCCTCCTTCCTCCCTATCGCTGTAATCGGCTGCCTAGGATAGATGCGGAGAAGCCGCTCCACCGCACAAGTCTGGCCACCAAAGTCAATGGAGCAAAGAGCAGTTAAGAGCACTTAATGGAGAAGACTTCCGGGGCAAAAGCAAGTGGCCGGTGGCCGCTATATAAGCTAGCGAAGAGGAGAGAGAGGGGGTCGGCCAAAAAAACAGAGCAGGGAGAGTGAGAGAGATTTTGAGCGATTTTTGAGAGGGAACAGAGAGTAAGAGAGTGAATTGAGTGTTTGCAGGGACTGAAGAGGAAGCCAGCCAACCTCGCCATCACCCGCAGACCGCCGGCGACCCCCCTGATGCGTCTTCACAGGTGCGGCTTCTCGGCACCCCCTATTTATCCCTATTTTTGTATGCAGGTTCGCCGGGACTCGCGCTGGCCGTTTCGCGCGTATCCCGGCCCAACTGACACCACCCTCGATCCAGAATCGCCGTCGAAAGTGAGTCGTGGTTGCTGGAGTTGGCCAAGGCCTCGAGAGAGGTCGGAAACCTCCTGTTTTAGTCATGCACTCCACGCGTTCAACCAAATGCCCACATGAAATCAGTTTTACTTAAGTCCTGCGCCGGGGATACCGAGCCGATCGGCGGAGTCTCGGTCCCTTTGGTGGCCTTGTGATGGCCGTTGGAGGTCGGATGTAGTCAAAGTATGACTGGGTCGGCCAGCCAAGCTCCGATCGACGTTTGGGCTCAACGAGCCCTAGTCCGAGCTTTGCCGGGGACCATCCCGGTCGGCCGTCCGGCGGTCCGTCGCCCCCAATCTCCTCAGCTTGAAGAGCTAAAGAGAATGAAACCCTCGGCCGGACGAAGCAGCCAACAAATCTTCGGAATTTTGTCCAGTCAAAGGTCCCCGACGCCTAAAGCGCATTAAGCCCGGCTAAATCGGTCCTGTTTGACAGGACCGGCTTGGTTGGACTGGCGATTTTTGTCCGTTTTGAACAGGCCGGGCCCTAGCTGGGCCTAATCCTGTTCGAAACCCGGTTCATTAGCCCGGGTCAGTCATTGCCCGATCCGAATCTGATAACCCGACTTGAATCAGCCAATTCGAATCGGTTTTGCGAATTCGGGTTAGTTCTGACCATACCCGGATCCAATGACCCGACCCGGAGCTGAATATTTTATTATTTTTATATTTTAAAAAATAACAATTAAAAATTAATTAATTTTTTATTTAAAAAAATTGAAAACTAGGAAATAGTTTAGAAATTAGTATTTTCTAATAATTTTCTAAATTATGTAAATTATTTTGATTAATAATTATGTCTAAATCAGATAAGCCTATAGGACTATACAGTAGGATTTTGCATCTTATCTTTATTACTATTGTATTATTATTATGCATGTTGTTTCGAGTTAGAATATAATTGCACAAATGGTCATGTTTTGAATGTTGTCGCCTTAGTTAGGATTAGAAACTTAGGCTGCATATCTATCTTGATTGCTAATCGTTAATGATTGTGCATTCGCTTAATCACTTTACATGTTAGGAGATAGGTCCTAAAATCAATCCAAACTGTTTGACAAATATTTTCTCAAATGAACAGGATAAAAGGTACCGAAAGGGCACTAGCTATTCAACTAGTGTAATCAAGTTCCCGAACTTATTTAATCTCTGGTTTGCAAAAGTAAGACAATTCTCCCATTGCTTTACTTGGGTGTCTAATTGACCCACCATAAACTGATTAGTGGCGACTCCTAGATAAAAATCACTTGTAGGTTAAAAATCTAAACCACAAGTCATGATATGGTATGAGCTTGGGAGAGCCCGAGTTAAGTCCCAAACCTAGACTTAGCGCGTACCAGGCTACGCCATTTTCCCTCTCCCAGAAAAAATCTGGCGAGTCGTGACAATTGTAATTTTTTTTTCAAAGAATAAGCAAAGAAGTAAAAAAAAAAAACCTTGAAAGCATTTTGTTCAACTCGGCCAACCTTCAACAACCACTTTGATGCAATATATAGCCCTCCAAACTAGATCAACATGTTGAAGTATTCACATAGGTCATGTAGCGCCTTGCCCAACGTTCTGAGCTCCGAGGTTTTGTTCTGCAGGAGGAGCAGCTATGTAATTGAAAAAGGGTTTTGGAAGTTTTGGGCCATTTCTAGGGTTTTATTCAAAGAAGGAGATGAAGTGGTTACCAATCAATTTAAGAAAATTAGGCTGATCATTTGCGAGAAAACGAAAGACAATTGTAGTAGGGGGGTTCATTTATGTGTGGGGAGGGGTTAGACTCCCCACAACACTTTTTCGATGCCACATTTTCCAATTACGTCCTTTAAGTACAATTCTCGAATAATTCCTCACATTATTGATGTGACTTATGATTTTTTTGAATGACACATATATTAATTAATTGGCTTCATTTTGTGATGACCCGGTAGCCAACCAACTCTTGTCTTAATGGGAAATTGACAGCCTTATTCAAGCTTATTGACAGCAAAATGATGGAGACAACTGAGACAGCTCTGCTGACAACACTGAAGAAGGATTCTGCAATGAAATAGGTATGTGATATGTTTGTGAGAGTGTCAGTGTTTCTACTTTAAAGATGCTTGTACTACTTATTATATAAGAGGAATCCAATGCTTCTATAACCACACCAAGGTATGCCTATACAAGGCAATGTATTGTGCTAAGAAGGGGCAAGACTTAGCCACGAAAATAAAATCATGTTGTATTCAAAATCATGGCTCCCTAAGCTCTGTCCTTTCTTCTCCTAGAATGATCTCTTCTAATTAGGATCTTGCTATTAATTCAGTATGGTGATATGATTAAAGTATGCTCTCCACTTGCTACAATGTGGTGCCTATGAATCAGAAAATTTGGAACTTAAATGATCGTTTTTGAGAAGCAAGTAAGAGACTATAATTTAGTCCCCTTGGAATGGCTAGGTGTGCCTGTTGGTTTTGGGGATAGCATACCTATCTCACTCGTTTCTTTCAACTCAGCCATTTTGGTAAGAAGAAAACCTTTCTAAATAAAACCTTTAAGAGGAAATTTCCAATCTCCTTTGTGCAGCCCTCATAGCTCTCTATCACATCAAGAGCTCTTCCTGTTCGTATTTAAAGAGGAAATTCAGCCGAAGAAAATAAAGAAGAAGAAAGGAAACATGAGTCATAATAAGAGGCGATTCTTTAGGAATATTTTGTTATTATGCATTTATGTAGATAAATTGTGAATTTACAATACTGAATTGAGATTTTAAATATGTCCAACTATAGATATAGGTATAGAATAATCATAAATGATTTAAATGTTTGAGAATCTTACTTTTTTATAATCCAAAAGTTCAAAAGCACAAAGCGAAAAGGACGAAGAAGAAACTCAAAAGACATTGGGCATGTTAAAATGTACACCTCCATTATTGTTTTCCACCTTATTAATTGTAAATCCACCTACTTTATTGACTATAAATTGGACGTTCCACCGAAGTTGCGTTTAACTTTCAATACAACCGTCCCTATAATAAACATCCTTTTTCTCCTTTTCTAATGTAGCGGCCTGGTTCTCCTTTTGTAAATTCCTGAGGGAGGATGATCTGGTGGAGAGAGCTTTTTACATTAAGAATGTAATAAAGGCTTTTCACATTCGAGGACCGCAAGGCTTTGTGCGATTTTGCTAGTAGAAAGTATTTCAACAGTGTCTGTTGGAGACACAGAGAGAGGGCTCACCCTGCTAAGTGCGAAGTGAGCTCCTATGGTGAGCTCAGAAACCGGAACGAGCACAAGCAATACATATGGAAGTGAGTATCAGGTGTTCCTGAGTTTTAGAGGACCCGACACTCGTTGTGGATTCACTAATTGCCTCTACGTTGTCTTGAAAGACGCCGGGATTCGTGTTTTCATCGATGACGAGGATCTTCGATCGGGTGAAAGAATTAGTGACAATCTTCTGCGAGCGATCGATGATTCCAAGGTCTACATACCCGTCTTCTCCAAAAACTATGCTTCAAGTCACTGGTGCCTTCGAGAGCTGGCGAAGATGGTGGAGAACACCTCTAAATCTAAAGCTGGGAATAAGAAAGTCATATTGCCCATCTTCTACAACGTGGAACCTGATGACGTGAAGTTGAAAACCATGTTGTACAACGAAGCCATATTGAATTTGGAGCAGAAGATAGAGAATCAGAAGAAGAAGTTCAGCTCCAAGGATATAAAGATGTGGCGGCAGGCTCTCAAAAAAGTTGGCGGCATTAAGGGATGGAAGCCGAATAATTATTCAGGGTAACTTTCTAACCATGATTGTGAAAATAATTTTGTAAAATCGGACCATAGTTCTTATAAAAATTCATTAATTATATTCAAACTCTAATTTCCCTCTTTTAAACAGAAAGTTTCAAATTCTTCTTTTAGTTTTTTTGAACCACGAGATATCCAAATTTTTTTCTGACCGAATAGGGTTATTTAATTTCGTTTTTCACTTATTTTCCATCATGTAAAAAATTTGGCTTTGCTTCATCTTTTTTACACTAATTTGATCCATGTATGTATTAAGATTCCTATTGTATACCAGAGAACTTGATTAAGGAACTGTTGCCTTTGCAAAGTTCTTTTCCACGTCGAAAGAAATAAGTAAATCTTCTATTACTGTAATTCATTAGATGTTTATATTTGGATTCTTCTACCCTTTTTTGCCAGACATTCTGATTCTTTTGCTTGATATAAAGATCAAACATTTCTCTTTCTCTATTCCTTTAACTTAAACTTGTAATGGATTTTCAAGTTCGTAATTCATCATGTTCCTCAAGCTTTGGGGGTAACGTTGAACTTTTTATATATCCTAAACTTGATCGCGTTCCCACCCAGTCGCTTAGTAGATGATTGGTCAACATGCAAATTTGTCACCTTTTCTCAATTGAAACTTTTCAACTTCGTGGCAGCGATGGGGAACTTATCCAGGCGGTTGTTGAAGCGGTTGTGGTCAGGCTCGAGACAAGAAAAAGACGAGTGACCAAAGATTTAGTTGGAATGGAGGATCAAATAGCAGCCATGAACGATTTATTAGACATTAACTCCGGTGGTGTGTGGCTCATTGGAATTTATGGGATGGGCGGTATCGGTAAAACAACCCTCGCCAAGATTATCTTCAACCAACTATGTCCTCACTTTGGGAGAAACTGCTGCTTTCTTGATGACGTGAGGGAAACGGCAAAAACCAAGGGCTTAGTCAAGCTGCAAAAAAATTATTGTCCCGTATCTCTTCCTATAGTGTGGCTCCTAACATTTCTAACATTGATCATGGGATCAATATGATTGAAGAAACAATTTGCAACAAGAAGACGCTAATTGTATTGGATGATGTTGATGAGGCCGACCAGATCCAATATCTAATCGGAGAGAAAACTTTGTATCCAGGTACTAGAATACTTGTTACTACTAGGGACCAGAGCGTTCTGAAAACCAGGGGTAAGAATAAATTTTGCTGTTATGAAATGATGGGGTTGAGCGACGAGGATGCACTTAAACTTTTTTGTAGGCATGCCTTCAATGACAACTCTCCTGCAGCCAATTACCACACTCTTTCAGAAAGGATTGTCTATACTGCAGATGGATTACCTTTAGCTCTTGCAGTAATAGGTTCATCGCTTTATCAGAAAAAGAGAGAAATATGGAAAGAGTGGCTAGGGAAGCTAAAGAAAACACCTCATAAGGATGTCTTGGCAAAGCTAAGGATTAGCTATGATGCCTTAGAGCCAAATCAACAAGAGATATTCCTCGATGTTGCATGCTTTTTCATTGGTGAGAATAAGACTAATCCAATGTACGTGTGGAAAGATTGTCAGTTTTGTCCGGAGGATGCCATCGAGGTCCTTAGTGAGAGGTGCATGATAAAGGTTTTAGGTGGTAATAGGTTTTGGATGCACGATCAGCTTAGAGATCTTGGAAGGGTAATTGCCAAAGAAGGGCACACCAGATTGTGGGATAAAGAGGACATCATTTACGAATTAAGATCAACAAAGGTAAAGTATGGCCAAATCTGAATAGAAAATTGCCTATAACCTCTTCTTAATCGAGGATTCACGTTTATGAATTGGGAGCTACTCTTCTGTTTCGTTTTTTCTTTTCTTCTACGAAATAAAATTGTGGGATATTGACAAATTCCTGCTTCTGCTCCTCAATGTCATTAGCAGACCCAGGAAAGCGTTCAGGCACTCCGTTCGAGAAATCTTGCAACTATCACTTCGGAGCAAATAAAGTGGTTCCCACATTTACGGTTTCTTTGGTTGTCTTGGGAAACCTGCAAAGGTGACTTTACAGGCTGTCTTTCCGAGTTGAAATGGATCAGTTTGAGTTTCAGTTATTCTATTCGTGGTGGCCCTAGTCAATGTTTGGAGGCAACCAATTTGTTGCATCTAGAAAACGCGGTTGTGGTGAATCTTACTGGGCTTGATATCACGGAAGATGTGTTCAAGAGCCTAATCGAGGTACGCCGGTTTCCTTCTTAGTCTAATTTTCTCATTCAATGAAGGACAAAATTTGATGGATTTATTATCTAATTTTCTCATTGGTAGCCTAAATCCACATTCATTTCTTGTCTGTTCTGAAGTTTCATTGGCTTTTGTAGCTGGCAAGGAAATTGGAAGTTCTCACCATTAAGAGTAATCGTACGATACATCGGACACCAACCTTTCCCAAGTACTCAGCTTTAGAGAAGTTGACTATTTCTCAATTTTTGTCTTTGATGGAAATTGATTGCTCTATTGGAAAACTGATGCGACTGACTGAGTTGAGTTTTGAGTCATGTTCTGAACTTGAAAAATTGCCTGCACAAATTGGAGAGTTACGGAAGCTGCAGCACCTCTCTCTTAGGAGTTGTAATAGCTTGAGTGAGCTCCCCAACTCAATTTTGAAATTAGAGTCGTTAACGAAGTGGATCTATCATGCACGGGAATTACAAGATTACCGGATTCCATTAGTAAACTATCAAGCCTGTCATCTGTCGACGTATCAGTCACACCGATTGAAAAACTGCCCAGTACAATGAGCAAGCTTCTTCAACTCCATACACTTCGTTTGAATCATTGTGATGGGATACAAGAGTTGCCGGAGCTCCCCATAAGTTTGACCACTCTACAGCTGAGATCTACATCGTTGCCGACTGTCCCTAACCTCTCATTCCTTACTAATCTAGTTGAACTGGCCCTAGCTGATGGCTCTAAATCTATGGCCAGATTAGATGGAATTCAAACTTGCGACTTGCATTGGATTGGGAGTTTATCCAAATTGAGCAAGCTGCAATTTGGCTTTTCAAATGTCCGTGCACCAACTACAGAGTTGGGTTCCCTTTCTCAGCTGAAAGAACTTACTCTACATGGAGTAGATGTGCCAACTTTTAGACAACTTCCGTCAAAGTTGATAATTCTAGAGCTCTATGACACTCGAGGGAAACAAGTACGGCTTCCTCCATCGGAGAAGGAGACTGTATTCGTTTCATCAAGTTCGAGACAATCAGGAGAAAACAAGGCGTTACAGCAACTTGAACTTGAATTTCCCGAAGACTATGGATCGTTAGAGAGGTTGGTTTGTCTGCGGGAGGAGCCGGGGTGCATTGAGGTACAAGCTCTCGAGTTGATTGATCATTGGAGGGGAGCCTTCCATTTCCCAAGCTCCCTACAGAAGCTTCAAAAATTCGTTCTGTGGGGGTGCCCAGGGCTACAGGATATTCAATTTGTTTTTACGTTGGAATTATTGTTAGTATTTTCCGTTGGAAGGTGCACTTCATTAAAAAGGTTAGGCGATTTGTCAAACTTGAAGAACTTGATGGAGTTAACTCTTAAGCGGTGCCCGAGCCTGCAAGTTGTCGAGGGCATCGATGAATTAGAGTTTTTGGATCAGTTGAAAATTGATGGGTGCAGATCACTGGAAAGGATTTTGGACGCATCGAGCTCAAAAATACCTAATGGGAGCCAGATAAACATAAAAGATTGTGAGAAGTTACCCAACACTAGTCCAGATCTTCATTTCGAAAATTGGGAGTCTTACAGAGAGAAGATTCTGAATGGAACAAAGCAAGCGCCAGACTCCGAAACAGAAACAATGGACTCCGAAACAGAAACAGGGGATCCCCTGCAGAAAACGGTGCGCCTTCTTTCTATTCATAGATCATCGCTGTTTCTTCTGCTTTGCTTGCTTTCTATTTCTGCTTTATTCTAGCGAAGAGAGACAATGAACCGATTCTAAAACGTGCAACCAAGGACAATCTCATTAAAAATGCCCCATCTTACTTGGAATCTCCATATGCTCTGTGTGTGTGTGTGTGTCAACTTCGGCGGTGAGGTTGGGGGATATTACGATCCCTCACCATCTAATAACAAAAGGGACCTCAAACTCACCTTATTATTTCCTTTTGCAGAACCAGGGAAATAAAGAGAAGAAAATAGCGAGAAAGACAGAGTCGGCAAAGGAACAAGGAAAACGAAAGAGGAGAAGACTTCAAAAAAGGGCTTGGGTGCGCGTGTTTCACGGAAATTTCAAGATTTGGAAAACATTTTCAAAAAAATACTCATCTCTTAAAAAAAAATAATTGAAAAATATTTTTATTATTCATAAAAATAATTATGTATAAATTATTGTTGATAATAATATTATTTTCCGTTGGCTAATTTTTAAAGCAATTTCTAAATTTCAAGTTTTTCGTTAAAGAAACGCGGAGTCATTTTCTCAAGAAAAAGCATGAAGTGACTAAGTCAATTTCAAATAAGAGCTATATATGAGCTCGTCCGTCGACCAAATGTTCATCGGCCGACATTTTCCGATGGCTAAAACAACGGCAATATTTGTCCGAAATTTGAACAAAATCTCGAATTGAATTGGGATTAGGGTTCTCTTTCACGTTGTCTTCTTCCTCTCTCCCGCTGCTCGAGCAAGTTGCTGTCCCCCAATCCTCGTCGCTACTCGCTCGCTCCTCGCAAGCTTCAGTCCGTCGTTCGCCGTCGTCTCTTCTTTCCCAGGTTCTGTTGTCCGCGAGCTTCAAGTCCGTCTTCGCGAGCTTCAAGTTCGATGTCCGTGAGCTTCAAGTCCTTCTTCACTGCCACTTTTCGCTCGCCTGCTCATGTTCTTCTTCAGTGCCGATCAGCTGGAGGAATTTGGTGCTACATGAGGCTCCGATGGTTGCACTCATTAACTCCATCAGTGGCGAAAGGCATGGGCCTGAACTCAAGCTCTGGAATCACCAGCTAACCGCTGAAGAACAGGCACGGATGGTGTGGCAGTTGGTGTTTAGTTGAATGTAATCGTGTGATTTATCTTTGCGTAGTTAAGCATGAGCTCGATCTCTAGCTTCATATGGTAATAGCTGTATAAGGGTCTGCTTTCTTTTCCAATTGTTTGACTACTGGAAAACTCAGTCTAGTTATGTTGCTATGCTTCTGTGGACTGCTCGATTGCGTGTAATCATGTGCCGGCGTGTTGTGCATCTGTTAGTTGGGGTGGTACAAGAATTATGTGTATTTGTGAGCTGAATTAATATTAGAAAGTTGCATAATTTGGGAAACAGAGTTTATTACAGCTTTGATGGAGAACGGTGATGTAAATCTTTTGAGTCGACCGTCTGAGGATCGAACCATTCCCATGAATGTTGATGCAGAGCGCACAAAGCTTTCTACACAGGATGTTGAGCATCTTCTCATGAAGAGTTTGTAAGTATATGAAATGGTCTCTTTAATGAGTATCCACTGTCTCTTTATTGCCTGTGAGGAGCTCTCAATGATTGAAAATGAAGCAAACAATGCTTCTCTTTTCGGTCCTTCATACAGAATTAAATGGGATAGCCAGGTTTGTTTTTTACATATTTTGGGCAGTTGTATTTTCCATTGGGAATTTGAGGTCTGCTGCATATGGTTGAAGGGGCTAGAAGTTCGTGGGTTGGCTGCACGAAATGTGCCTGAAGTGACTGCTGTGAACTTGCGCCCTATTAATAGACTTAGCTTGTATTAATCAACCATAAATACTTTTATACAACAAGTGCGGGTGTAAAGGATGATTACTTTGAGTTATTCATGCTTGTAGACTGACCGCCACTATTTCTGGTGTAAGAACAGAAGAGCTTCGGATATGCATCAGTGTGCTGTTGCTAAAAATCTAGAGTACAATTTCCTTTTTTTGCATTCGCCGTCATGGCAAATACTTGGATGTTGTAGTTGCTTACACCTTCTCTACTCTAGCATAAGTAACGAAAAACCGACATTGAAGCATTTACCTTATTTTACAGTAGTCTAATCATTAGAATCTCAACTTAGGTTCATCTTAATGAGGGCATATAATCGATCAAGTTGAGTGGACAGTATATATTTCATGGGTGCATCCAAGAGCTTTGGGGATTCCACAGGTCAAATTACTGCGTGACTGACTGGACAATTGGCTGGACAAAGTACACACGGCTTTGTTATATGTTCAAGCATCCGTTTTTGCAACGATCTTCTGATTTGAACTGAAAGAAGAGAGATAGATGAGACACTTTGTAGCAAGGTGCTTGGTCAGGCAGTTGTGCATCTCAATTTACTTCCTTAGTGCTTCACTGTCTCATGCCTAATTCCTTCCTACTTTCTCACGTCTAAGATGAGTCCTCTTAAAACTCTGGCAACTCGGTTTATCCTTTGGATGTGGTCATTGGAACACGTATTGATTTCTTTTTGCTCAATTGTGTCCATTTTGATCCACCGTCATGTGGATGGTGCACATTTAATTGCCGAAAGCCCAGGTTTCCTTCTCACTCTAAAACGATATACAACGTTGGTTAGATAGGACCTAGAATGGAATTCTTCACCAGCATAATTGGGAGACCACCATGTATTTAAGCAAATACATGACTTACTAAGCACCAATCAAATATTTGAAACCAGCGGAAGAGCTCCAGCATAAGGTTATCTGACATGAGACTCTGCACCAGGAGTGCTACCAAACCCGCCATCCAAAGTTTTGCAACTCACTGTATATCTCGCAGCCTTCTCCACGTCTGTCGAATCCAACCGTTTTAGTATTGCAATACAGCATAGAGCACAATAAGAGAACCTTCGAAGGGAAATAAAGGGGTGAAAGGGATGTCAATTATTTAAGTAACATCCTCAAGAAGCACCAAAATTGTAATTGATCAAAGGCGAGGACAAGACACCAAGTATCGACTTCTCCCCACATATCACCAGAGAAAGATTCATCTTCATTTTGCAGTGCTCTTGTTGCGGAAGCCAAGTGATCGAACAATAAAATTAACAGAATAAGAAAATAAATCGGACACCAAATTTACGTGGTTCGGTCGTAGTGACCTACGTCCACGGGGAGAGCAGCACGGAATTCCACTATAGTTCAAGCGATACAACGGAGATTACAACCACACTCGAGTCACTCAAACACTTTAAGTGTTTCCCAAGCCCCAATTACACCCAATAACTCACACAGTGTTTAGCCCCACAATTCCTCACGAAATAATCTCTCAATCTCGCAAAAGAATTGTACACAAATCTTAATACAAGATTTAATCGCTACAAACACTTGAACTCTTGGTGTAATTCCACGAACAAAATCCTATACCCATTGCCAAGCACGCAGCACCTATGGATGACACTAGCACTCCCACGGCACTCAGAGTAAACGGTGCTTCCCCGAACTCCAATCCTCTGCCACGGCATATATATATATATAGAAGCAAGACCGAAATGTACCCTTAGAATCATTAATATCACCGCCACGGAAGAAGTCCAGTTCGGTCAGCACATATTGGTCAGGAAAGAAATCAAAGTTGACCGAATATTGTCCCCAGGTGGGACTTTCCAATTTCAGTCCAAGAGCCCAACATAATATAGGAAAGTTGATATTATCTTTGCAGCTTTAACATGCCCAACTTTGATTCTCGATTAAGATTCCAAATCGTAATCTACTTTGCTTAATCTCAAACTTTCCTATAATAAACCGAGCTTCTTTATAATTTATCTCGAATCGGGTTTCGTTCACTGGTTCAAACTCGAGACATATTTTCAACAGCTTTGATGTCTGAATCATAGTTCAGGCACAACAATGTTTGGCTAGCAATATACACATTAAAAAGTAAGTGTAAACAAAATTCCATAATATGACATAATCCGATCTCTTACATGCAAAACAGAGCCGAAGGTAAGTTTATTACTCTCATGATGTTGAAAACTAAAAAACATATAATAACACTGATGAACTTGCATCTATGGTAAGAGTTTGAAGATCTAGGGCGCTTTATTCCAAAGGATACAATTTGTCACCTTATTGATGTCAAGAACATCTAACTTGTCAAAAAGGGCCAAAACTTGCACGGCACAGAGTGTATACAGCAGATGCGGATCACGTCCAATATTTCCCACCAAATCCGCCTGCACATGCAGCCCTAAGTGACATTCGTATTTTGTTCTTAAGGGTGAAGTTTTAGAATATAAATAAATAAAGCAACACTAATCACTCCTAAGACGTGGTCATCATTGTAATAGATGGAATTTGTTAATCCCAAGTTAAAATCTTAATCATACTGTCAAATAAGAAAAATTTGATTGAATGTGGGGTGGAGGTTCCTGTTAGCTGCATGTTTTTCATGGGTAATCGCGAAATAGAAGCCAAGACAAGAGACAAATAAATACAAACCAGACTTGTGCTGGCATTGCAGGATCCACGAAACTTCATTCGAATCCACAGTGTCAAGTTTTCCAACAAGATCTAGAGTGGTCAATCCTCAAAATATGCCCCAGTCAATGTCAAGTGCTCCATAACCACCAACTCAAAACCATCCTTTTTCTGAGTGCAAGATATAACCCAAAAACTCAAATCAGTGAACTCCAACATGCTGAATAGCAGATCCAGATAAACCAAGTCATTTTCAGTAACCGGTAGGAGGTGGACAAGAGAACAAGATGAGAATTGTAAAAATTTCATACCTACATTTTCAACAGACAATATGTACTTGACATGTTTATTGCCGGCGAGCTCCCCCATCTCTCGATAAGAGACTGCATTTTTATCAACATGGAATTAAATCTTACACATACCACCTAAGAACACAGCAAAGGAAGTGCAAAAAGCATATGATTACGAAGTTTTTGTGAGCTCATCAAGGATCGTAACAATCCTATAAATTTAACAAGCCCTAGTTTCATTTCAAAATATTTTAATCAAATAAGTCCGCTTATCGATAATAAAATGATAGAGCAATGATCTCAATTGTAAATTGGTAATTTGTAAATCCAAGTACTAGCACTTACCAGTTATTGAGGACGATTATGCACAAAAGTGCGTAGTTAAATGCTTATGCACGAAAGTGACGCAATTGGATTTATCGTATGTTTCATTTTTTCTTTGATTATTCCAGTTAAATTTTTTTAAAATACTATTGCAATTTGCGTGTGTTATTTTATACCTAATACCCATGTTAAATGCAATTTGGGGAGACCTACTTAATTTTAATTTGGGTTACTTACTTTTTGTAAATACTAATATTTTCCATAACATATTTTTCCTTATTTCAAGAGTTTAGGTAAGTAGTAAGAATCAAATGTTTTTCCCCTTTCTCAAATTAAAAAAGTGGGTTTTCATAATTTTTTATCACAAATATGAATAGACATACTAAAACTTTCGGACCAGTCGGGGCCATTTGAGATCCACCATGTGAAGCCTGAATTTTGGGCCCGGCCTGAACAGAAAATAAAAAGGGCTCGAAGACCGGGTCGACCATTTCGGGCATGTGAATTCTGGGTTGGGCTGGTTCGAATTTTCGGGCTTCCGGTTAGTTGTTTAGAAGTAGGTAAGTGTGTTCGGCTCGTATCTAGGACATTACTTAATCTTTTCACAAATAGTTGGGCTTGTACTTCGGTTCTGTTACGCCCCGCACTCTACGAGCTCGCAACATCCCGCCTGGTCGTTAAGTATGCGACTTCCTAGGACTAGTCGCCGACCCGATACAAACGAACTAAGAGTAACACATGCGGAAGCAACTCGAACACTCCATTCAACATTCAACTAAAAGGGATAGTAAAGAGACAAATGAAACAGAACAACAAGCCACTTTATAAACATAATGTTACTTACAACGGCACACCAAACAAGCCTTACTAGAGGCCTCCACTACAAACCACACACATACTCAAAAAGGATCGGGTGATCGATCTACTTAACTTCTCTATCAAAAGAGGGCATCCAAAAGACAGGATCCCTATCTTCACCAACCGGAAACTCCGCCAACATATGCTCCAAATCCATTAGTATCCCAAAATGTTGCAGAGGGCCGTTCATGTTCATGGTTGAGGGTCTGAAAGGTTTGAGTTACAACAATGAGAATAAATCTCAATAAGTAAACTCCCTAAGCCTCGCTTAGGGTAACACGTACCTCCGGATCACCCTAATCATACGATCCTACTAACATAGCAACTCAATAGCAAAAACCTTTCCTTGGCACAACCAACTTGCAAAATATAATATATGTTCTAACAAACACTCAACGGTTCACCATACCACACGTGGTCACCAAACACAAACAAATCATGGCATTGCATAAACATGCATATCGACAGTTAATAATCCAGACATGCTCAAATATCACTCTTGAACACAAAGCATTCCCCAATGCAATTAACACTCGTAGTTGTCCAGATTATTAATGACCCATTGGGCCACACCGAACCCCCGCCGGTCTTCCGATCTAGCCGGTTATCGCCTTGCTACTTCGGGCGTGGCAACGTTGGGGATCAAACACCCCCCCCCCCCGCGACAAGCCGGATACCTAACGGCATTCCAATAAGGAGCATCGATCCGGCCTCCACTGCGATCGGCAACGTCTAGAACCCCCGCCTAGACGGCATCCAAACTCCCGCCGGGCATCGTCTAGAACTCCCGCCTAGACGGAACTTGTCATGGCCATGCACGCAAACAATCTTCATCTTTCTTAATTAGCCAATGTAAAGTGTTTATGACGTGTATTTTCCTACGAACGAACATGTCATGAATCGCACTCATAACCATATCAAGCATCATTATCTAGTCATAAATTGCCATGATACACCAAGATTAGCCATGATTAATCACACGATCCATATCAAGCCACAAGATCAATGTTCAAGCGTAAGATCCACCATTGATCATCTATTTCGGCCACATGATTGTCATCACAGCCACACGATCAAACATTAATCACTTAATCAACCATGATTAAACTAATTAACCACATGATCATCAATCATAACCACACGATCAAACATCGATCACTTAATCAGCCATGATTAAACTAATTAACCACATGATCATCAATCACAACCACACGATCAAACATTAATCACTTAATCAACCATGATTAAACTAATTAACCACATGATCATCAATCACAACCACACGATCAAACATTGATCACTTAATCAGCCATGATTAAACTAATTAACCACATGATCATCAATCACAACCACACGATCAAACATTAATCACTTAATCAACCATGATTAAACTAATTAACCACATGATCATCAATCACAACCACACGATCCACATTAATCACTTAATCAGCCATGATTAGACTAATTAACCACATGATCATCCATCACAACCACACGATCCACATTAATCACACAATCAGCTACATGATTAACTATGATCACATGATCAGCCAATCTAAACCACATGATCAAACAATTAGGACATGATCAACCACATAAGCCATATGATTAACATTAAACCACATGATTATCCACTATCAGCCATACACTAATCAACCCTAGATCAGACCACAATTAGCCACTAATTAGCCCACAATTAACCTCTAATCAGCCCCTAAATTAGCCCATTAGTCACCCATCAACTTAATCAAGATTTAGGAAGTTACTTACCACTAATCCTAAGCTCAAAGTGTCACTAAACCAACTGCAACAGCCCCCGGAGTGCAGCAGCTACTCTGGCGAACGGCGGAACGGCGAAGGGTGGTTGACACGGCTTGAATGGCGGCTAGGGGCGATGGTTCACGGTGAGGTGAGGGCTAGATGGTGGCATGATGGTGGCTGAGATGGCTTGGCCAAACCAAAAAGAAAAGGGAGAGTGAGAGAGTGAGTGAGTGATAGAAATGGCTGATCTGAAAAATGATGGGGGAGAGAGAGAACGGCTGAATAACATCATCCAAATAAAGGGTTGAGATCACTTCTTGGTCCCCAAGTCAAGATCCAAAGGCTAGGGTTGATTCTTGAAAAAGTTTCTAGAAAGGGCAATTAGGAAAATACCAAAGCAAGAAGGGCAAATCTGTCCAATGAAATTTGGAATCACTAGGGGGGTACAAAAACCAACATGCCCTTCCACTCAATCAAGAAGTCCTAGAACACTAAGGGGTGAAAGGGTCTTTTCCAATTCTCAGGCCAAAATTTACTTTTTCAAGAATTTCCGAGTAAACCAATAACTAAGCGAGCTTAATGAGGTAACGTCCAATATGATAGTTTTGATATCCTTGAAAGTTCGATACCCAAGTTTAGATTCCAATTCATGGCCAAAATCGATCAATTGCGACTTTAGTGTATCTCAAACTAGCGGGCGGCTTTTAGGTGTTACGCGTATTCAACTCGTGGTTGATTCGATATCAAGCTACATTTACGTTTACTCAAATCATGGTGACCCCGGTTATCATGTAATTGCGAGGGTCAATCATTAGCTCCGAAGGACACAATCGTTAGAAATTGGTTTAGGAATGTTCGTAATTCAAATAATAGCCAAACGGAATCACCCGCGACCCAATTGTATAACATTGGCAAATCATTCCATAACCATCCTTGGATCAGTCTATAATGACCCAAAATATCCCATCGTCAATCCTTATGGTCAAAGTGTCAATCCAGAGTTGAGTTCTTGGGTCGTGCGTACTTAATTCCTAACTAATCATTCCCTAACGGTTAGTCTTCTCATAAGTAATCAATTCAGAGTGAGATTTAACTGAAAGTGCATCGATGAGATAATCATTTCATAAATCCCGAAAATGGGTCGAAATTCAAAATGTCACAGGTTCAGTTCACCCAAATTTCACCTGGTTGTGCAATGATGAGAGGGATAAAGCCATAGTAAATTCTTGAACTTTTTCGATTCGTGTAATATCATCCCTAAAACTTTCTTTGAGTGTAGTCATATCATTGATTTATCTGTTTCTTTGTTCATGTTAATCCCTCTGGTAAAAATTCGGATGGAAATGTTGAATTGGTCGCCCACGTTAGTGCCACGCAAACACTATTTTCCTATCAAACATATAACATGGGGAAAGAAAACAAGTAAACGGGGACATGCTTAAAAAGAAATTATTTTAAAAATCACAAACATAGAGAGAGAAGTGGGAGGGAAGCTTAGCCTCGGTATAGGCAAGGTTGCGATCCTTGCCGCCGTGTGCCAAGGACCTTCTGGCGACAGTGCACTTGACGGCAAGGGTTGCTTGCCTAGATCCAGGGTGATGGCAACACTTAGAATCTTCACCTGCTCCCTCTCTTCCGATCTCATCGATTTAACTCAATCATTATTGCAATTGGAATCGACATTTGGGACATAATAATTCTGAGACTGTTTTTCATCCGAAGGACTTACTTGGAAAGAGCATCAGAAGTGCGATCCCCCTTCTCTGCCCGACTCTTTGGTCTTAAGAATGCTGAAACATTATGATAGGTACAGGGAAGCCCAATCTTCCAATTCTGGTTTTATTTTGGCAGGCCGAGCTCTCAATGGGAAAGACGCAGTTCTGGTGTACCAGTTATCACGCCCACATTAAACGCTTGGGTAGCCGAGTGCGGAGCGGAATCCTCCCAAATGGAGAGATAGTTCGAGAGGTGAGGGATGCTGTATTTCGCGGCCCTCGCCACCGGCGACCCAGCATTCGGTATACTTGGAAACTTGTAAGATGGTGGATGATTTCATCCCGATAAATCACACAGGTTAAGTGAAAAAACACCCAATCGCCCTAAATACAAATCGCATAATCAATCTAGTAACACATACAAGATACTCATAATAGCCAGATTTTGTGGTCGTCGAGACGACACTAGAAAATCGCCGCCTAGGGCACGGTTTGAGCTAGTTTGCACTAAATACAGTCGCTACCTCGTCGCTAGAGTTGCCGAAACCTCACCGCCATGCGCTGTAACGTCCTGAATTCGACCTACTTTCGGGATTAATGATATGGGTGTTTATTTCTCATTTCATTTTAGTAAGTCTCGTCCGGAACTGATCATTCTCGGGATACTGACCAATAGGGAATGGCTAACTAGGAAAACGGTACGTGGACCCAAGAACTCGACCGTGAATTGAGTCCGATTCCAAGAAATAACGAGGAAATATTTTGGGCCAATGTGGGCCGATCTAAGGAGGGTGACGGATTTGGTTTAGCCAACGACGTACGATCGGATCGCGGGTGATTCCGCACGACCGAGAGTACGCATGGCGAACGATCCCGAACTTATTCCGGACAATTGCGACCCCCGGAACTAGTGATAAATCCTCGTGTTCTCTTGGGAATCGAGACTATCACGACTTGAGTAACCCTAGGTCGATACGCATAACCCCTAAACAGCCGCCCGTTAGTAAGAGACATAAAATCGCATTTGAGCGAAATTGGTCGTTGAATTTAATCCGGACTTGGGCGTCGAATTTCACGGACGTACGCGACTATTTTTGCGAGGACGACGTTGTTTTAGTGTGGCCAACTATATTTGGGATCGGTACGGTCGAAAAATGAAAATTCGGCCCGGAATCGGAAAATTACCATTTTGCCCCCAAGCCTTACCCTTGTGTTTCTAATTTTGGGAAATTATTGGAGGGCATTTGGGGGTTTAAATTTGGACTAATCAGCCCCCTCATTGCCGAAAATAATGGACAAGTTTGTCCCTAGATATTTAGATGAGATTCAATCATAACCCTTGGATTGAGGACATGATGGTCATTTGTGGGGAAGTTAGCTCAACCACCCCACTCACACTTAGCTTAAACACTCATCTCTCTCTCTCTCCCTCATTTCTCACCACCTCTCCTCCGGCCAACTTCTCCCCCACGCCATTCTCTCCTCTCTCCTTCCTTCCCCTCGGCTGCGTGTAAGGAGCCATCGCCGCCGCTCGCCGGACCGCCGTGCGCCCGTCACCACCGGCCACCGTCCGCGCAAGCCGCCGCCGTTCCACGCCGCCGCGCCGCCACCCTCACTCCTCTCTCTCCCTTTCCCGACCGCCACCGACCAGCATTACCCTCTCCCCTTCGCCGTCGTGATCACCGCCTTGGACCGCCGTGATCACCGCCTTGGACCGCCGTTCAACGTCGCCGCTCGCGCTGTCGCGGGAGCCACCGTCCGCCGCCATGAAACTAGCTCGGCCGCCCGTTCCCCCACCTGTACAGCCTTGTTTGGGAGCTTAGGAATTAAGTGAGTATTAACCCTAAATGCTAATTAGACTAATTAGCATTTCTAGATAGGTTTTGGGTAATTTATGGGTTAATTAAGGTGATTTAGGGTTGATTAATGGGATGTTGATTAGTGGCTGGTTTAGTGATGATTTGAGGAGCCTAATGAAGCATTTTGAGGGTAAATTATCGGCCTTGACGAACCTGATTTGTGGCTGTCCCTATTGGATTAAATTGGACAAGTTGGCTAAGTTGGGCTTAACCATATAATTGCCGTGAATGCCTCATATTGTCCGATTAGTGGCTGATTCGTGCTCGATTGGTGATTGTTATTGTGATGCCATGATGTATGCCTAATGTGGTCGCGAATGAGGAGGCATGACGGGCCGTGCATATGCGTATTTGGATTGCTCCAATTGCATGGAAATTGTGTGCCAATTGTGAGCCGTGTTCGAATTGGATTGAACGGATTAATTGGGCATGTCAAAGTGATATTCTGAGCATGCTAAATTGTGAGCTGACCATGTCATGGCTGAATTGAGTTATTGGATTAATTGGGCAAGTTGGTTCGTGGTATTGAGCATGTTGAGACGCACATCGAATTAGCATTAATTGATTGGGTGCCTATGTGAAATCGAATACTCATTGTGGATCATATTGTTGCCCAAGTGCGAGATTTCATGGTCACGCATTTCGTATGCTGAGCATTGGCCTGATATGAGAATTGTGAGAGTATGCGTGCCTGACATGAGCATGTGATCACCTAATCGCCCTGATGCGTTTTACGCGGGGTTCAGATAAAAATTTGGTGTGTGTACGTGTGATCACATAAAGCCTTGATGCGCGTTACGCGAGGTATTGAACCCGTCCTGATGCGTTTTACACGAGACGATGCCCGGATTGTCGGAAGACGGCCAACCTGATGCGTTTTACGCGGGTTCGGTCCGTATATGGAGATCGGTGTTGCGCCTGATGCGTTTTACGCGGGCTAGAGACACTGGGCCTGATGCGTTTTACGCGGGCCAGGAAGTGCTGGATATTGTCAGATCTGATGCGTTTTACGCGGGTCGATTAATAAATGAGAATTGGCAGTGTGCAAGTGTGATTATTGAGCCGGATTATGAGCACGAACATATTGATGGCATATGTGTGCAAGAGTGCATTGGCAAGTGTGTAGGCATGTGCATAGCATACGTGTGGCTAAGTATGATCGCGTGTGCACCATGCGTGGGTTCTGCACTTCTACTGCTATTATGAACTGTCTAACCTGCAGGGTCGTTGTCGCGACCTAAAATTTCTCAGGCTGATGGATTATTAAGACTAAGCTTAACTCGGGCCCTCCCAAGCCCTACCAATTCGCAACTTAGGGTTTAAGTTTTTAACATGCAAAAGTTTTCATGCTTGGAGTCGCCACTAATCTATTTGTAGTAGGTCAATTAGAAACCTAAATAAAACATAGAGAGATATGTTTTATTTCTACGAACCAGAGATTCTAAGCTCGGGGACTTGATTACACTATATCTAGTCTAACGCCCTTTCGGTACCTTTTTTTTTCAAAAAATGTTTATGCAAGCAGTTTGTATCCATTTTATTACCTAATCACTAACATGTGAGGTGTTCATGCGGGTGCGCAACCATTAATAAAACACCCAATAAAGCAAAGCAATAAATAAATCGAAAGGATGGATAGAAAATACTTACCTTAGAGCAACGAAAGCATCTGCAATGTTAATTAGAAAACCACATCAACAACTCTAATATGATTTCTAATTAATACGCAATTTCACTCACATTTTTTAGGAGTTTTCGCTTATTTAATGAAAAAACTAAACTATATGTAATGCATAATGCTAGTCTAATACAACATACAATTACCTAAATGTCTTAATTCTAGCAACGATTAAATGGACTATTCTAATATGGCACACAAATGAACCTAGACGTGCAATTTCTAATGACACGCGCGCAATGACACATGGCAAGGTATGAATGACGTGGCAAGATGACATGATGCGACTAATCTATATGACATGCATACGATATTTTTGTATTTTTTTTTATGGAAACACAATCAATTCAATTTAAACAAAATAGAAAGAAATAGCAATCAAATTAACACGACACCAAATCAAGAAAAATTGTATCCATATCCATTTAAATTTAGAAACAATAGATTGACAAATCGTATCCCGGGCATGAGGATTGGATTGGCCAGTTTTTCACACAATCGCGAATCATATCTCGGGCGGGAGATCGGATTGACGATTTTCCGTGCGATCGCGAGTCATATTTCGGACATGAAATCGGACTGTCGATCATATGCACGTTGTGAAATTAGGAAATAATTCCTAATTTAAAGGCTATTTGGGGACGTAATGGATACGATAATATCATTTAAAGATTCACACAAAATTGTAATATTGTAAACAAGGAAACAATATACTCGAAAGTCAAATTAGATGATAGTTACGTACTTGCAGGCCTTAAGATTATCGCCTATTATCCTTCATGTGACCAAATCTTGGTAATATAACACCAATAGACTGGGCCAAATTTTCAATCCATGCAGGCTTAGTCCAATTTCAATAAGTCCGGAGCCATTCATTTAAATCCATCCAACACCGGTCCAATTAATATGCAAAATGTAATTAAGCTATATGATAAATGCTCCTAAAAACTAAATGCAGTTTAATTATTATTTTTGCTAGGTGTCGGGATCGACTCCTAATTTTCCTATGCAATTGTTCCTAAATGGGTTGCCAAAAATTTAAGTGTCAACAGTCGTTTATATGATCGATCTGGGCCCGAGGGCCTAGGTCAATTGGTTGTTATATTGGTATGTTCGTGTGATTGTTTGCCTGTCAGGAGGTGCATGTTAGCCTAGTTTAGGTTTAGGGGGTTTACTCGCTAAAATTCGTTCTCACGGTTGTTTAAAACCCACATTTTCAGACCCCCGGCCCTGAGGATGTCAGAAGTTCCAATCCGTTTTGGGATCCCGTCCCGGATAGACCGGGAGGTGATCGAGTATCCCGTAGGGAACGGGGATACGTATATTAGACATTTTACTATAGTATAGGTCGACGTGGGCGAGCAGCACTTTCAGGCCCACGAGTGCATAGGTTGGTGTTTCAGGGACTACACCGGGACTTTTGGACCTCTTAGGACCTTTGATGATCCATTCAACGGGCTAGGTGATTTAGATTCCCAGTGTGCCGATGGAGATCTGGCGAGCCCCGAGACCTCATTCGGAGAGGATTTTGACGACGGACACGGACCCGTCATTTAGGAGGTCGACGAGCCAGACCCGATGGATGAGGAGCCGGTGGACTGGGATTCTAACCCAGACCCTATGGAGTCGGATAGCGAGCCGGAGCCAATGGAGCAGGACCTCGAGCCGGAGAGCGAGCCGGAGGAGGGCGATTCTGAGGCCGAGTCCGAGCTGGATTCCATGGACTCCGAGATCGAGTTGTCTGACAGCTCTTTCGAGTCTTCGGGATCTGATCCGGACTGGGTACCTTAGGGTTTAGCCGTAACCCTAGTTAGGTTGGGCCGATACCTTTTTGACCGGAGCCCTTCCTTAGAGTAGTGTTTAGACTGACCGCCCGTGCCACCTACCCCTTTTGATGTTAGTGGCCGTTGACCCATTTTTGGCTGATGTATATTGTTGTGAATGGATATTGTAAATCCATGTTATTAATTGTGACATTCCGAATTTTGGCCCATTTTTGGGATTTATAAAACGGGTATTTCGTCAGTGCGCTTATAGTAAAAATCTCGCCCGGGAACTGATCACTCCCGGTTATTATTTTTAAACCTTGAGATTTCGCTAGAATCGCATTCGATCGAATTTGGCCGTTATTTAGACCCGACCTTGGCGATCGATTTTCGAGAGTATCGGGACGAAATAAATTGGACGGTGTCGATATTATTGTGGCCGCCGTCGAGGCGATTAGGAATAGTGAGAAAGTGGATTTTTGGACCGGGTGCGAATTTGGGTGGTAGACCTCCTCGTGGTGTGTTTTGGCATATTTTATTTTGGCCATTTTCCTATATTATTAATTAGGATTATAGGGGACCGTTAGATCGTTTTCGGGTTTGAACCGTGTCCGTTGGATCGCACTCGAGTGAGAGCTTTGACTTTGAGTCTCACTCTCTCTCTCTCTCTCTCTCTCTCTCTCTCTCTCTCTCTCTCTCTCTCTCTCTCTCTCCTCCCTCTGCCGCGCTGAGCACGTCCCCTCCGCGCACGTCCCACCCCCTGCCATGCGCACGTTTCCCCCTTCCCATGCAACTCTCTCTCTCTCTTTCTTTTTCTTTTCTTTTCCTTTCTTTCTCTCTTCTCCGCTTCTTCTTCCTCGTTGGCTTCTTTTCCCCCGGACCGGTTACCTTTCCGCCGTGCCACCTTTCGCCGACCGCCCAGATTCGACCGCCGTTCCGCCTCCGCTGGCTAACGCCCCCCCCCGCCCGATGCCGCCGTCCTCCCCGCGCCGTCGTTGAGCCGCCGTGTCGCCGGTAGCCCCAAACGACTCTTGCCTTCTCCTCCCTCCCGAGCGCGTGAGCTCGGCTCGCCGCTCGTTCCAGTGCCGCGAGCCGCCGCCGCGTCCGCCTAGCCGCCTCGTCGTCGGCTGCCGCTCTGGCCCGTCGCCGGCTTGTCCGGCCAGATCGCCGCCGCCGCCCCCTTCGGCCCCAGCTTCTCTCTCCCTCACCTCGCCCTCACCGCCTGGGCCGACCTCCATCTCTCCTCCCGGCTCGTCGCCGCCGCGTGCCGCATCCTATATACCTGCCCGCTACCGTCGCCGCGGCTGTGCTTGCCGCCGCCGCCGGCCCGCCACTCCCTCGCCCCCTGCCTCCTCTCTCTCTCTCCTCACCTCACCCTCACCCCGGCCACACTCTCTTTCTCCCCTGTTCACTCGTCGCCGCCGCTGTCGCCGTCGCCGGGCCGCCGCCCCTGCCCAATGCAAATTTCTGCCGCTGACTCAAACCCAGCCGTAGTCCGAATGCCCCGCCCACGCGACCAAGCCGCGCGCCCGTCGGCCGTGCCCGCTCCCGAGCCCGTGGCCGAGCCTTGTGCCCGTGGCCGAGGGCCGGCCCATGGCCGAGCGCCGTGGCCGAGCTCGCCCGGCTGCCGTGCCCGTCCGACTGTGCGTCGCCGCCCGTCCGACTAGGCGCGTCGCCCGTCCGTTCGCCCGTGCGCCCCTTGGCACGCCCGCACGGCCATCGCGCCCGCGCGCCAGTGCACGCTGGATCGGCCATTGTGCCCGCCTTGGCCGGCCACCGCGCCCGTTGGCCCGTGCCCGCGCTCAGTCCGGCACTGTTCACCCGGGCCATTTTAGGCCCGAGCCGATTTTCTCCGGGCCAAAACCAAGTAAGTGACTTCCTAAATCCTACCTAGTACTTTGGGTATTTTTAGACTTGTTTAGGATGTGATTAGTACCGGGTTAGGAATTAATTTAGGCATGGGCTAATTAGATTGAGTGTGCCTAATTGATGAATTATTGTGGTGATAATTGTGTGGCTAATTTAGTGATTGACTGAGGTAAATAGCATGACTGAATTGTCGTGGCGCTTGTGGGTGAATTGGAATTTATTGAATGTGTTGACTTGAATGTCGGGTCGGTGGACCGATGTCGGGAGCATGAATTGAGTTGACTGATGTGGCGTGCTAGATTAACATTGGTGAATGGGTGGTGATTGAAATTGATTTATATGACTAAGAGCATGGTGAATTTTGTATTGTGGTGCATGTGCATGAGAAAAGCCCGGCTTGATCTGAGGGCTGACCTGAGGCGCAGTAGCGCGGGTCGTGGGAAAGTGTGAAATGTCCAGTGAGGGACGAAGCCCGGCTTGATCTGAGGGCTGCCAACCTGAGGCGTGGTTACGCGGGTGTGGCTAGAAAGGCAAGTAAGGACCTGAGGCGTGGTTACGCGGGTCGAGAGAAATGTCCTGAGGCGTGGTTACGCGGGGCCGAGCCCGGCTTGATTCGGGGCCGCCAACCCGAGGCGTGGTTACGCGGGTGTGGCTAGAAAGGCAAGTAAGGGACCCGAGGCGTGGTTACGCGGGTCGAGAGAAATGTCCTCGAGGGCGTGGTTACGGCGGGCCGAGCCCGGCTTGATCTCGAGGGCTGGCTCGAGGCGTGTTGACGCGGCCGTGTGAAAGGACCTGGGAGGTCGTGAGAAAGTTGCTCGGCCACGCATGCGAATTGAGTGTGATTGAATTGACTGGTTGAATTAGTTGGAGTGATTGAGTGAAAGTGTGGTTGGTGTTTGAGCGATTTGTGATGTGCTATTTAATTAATATTATTGCCTTATCACGTGACGACTAACGTGTAGAGTTGGCATGGACTTGATGACGAGGTAAGTACAATTATGTGAATTTTATATGTTATGGGGTAGATTGCATGTATGACTTGTCTGGGTACGCATTGGCCTACGTGGGGTTTAGGGGGTTGCTTATTGAGACTCGTTCTCACGGTTATTATATAACCATTTCAGATCCGCGACCGTAATCGATTTGGAGACGCCGCCAGAGCACCACAGGGATTGAAGAATAGATCATTTACCCTGTCTTTTGAGTACCTTTTGTAGAGGAGATAAGTTTGTCAACCACCGCCCCCTTTTGAAAACTGTGGTTCTAAATTGATAGCCCGAGTTATCGTTTTGTATAGTGACTATTTTATGATGGTATGCAATTATTGTTTCGCACTATCCCTTTGTCGTTGTTTATTGTCTGGGTTAATTAGTTTCGCTTCCGCTTGCTTTTATTGTTGAGTGTTTCGTTTGGGTCGGCGACGCGTCCTGGGACGTCGCGTTCAATGATCGACCATCGAGGGATGACCGCGCGCTCGTAGGGTGCGGGGCGTGACATCCCCGTTGATTTGGTATCAAAGCAAGGTCAGCTCGAACCAAGATGGTCGAAGCCTGGAGTGATAAGGAGCGATGACTTTGGGGTAGACAGTTAAGGAGATTTGTGTGCCATGCGTACCCCAGACTATACGATTGTGATTGCTGAGTGGTTTTTATGCAATATTATGTGAGGTGCAGGTGCGTCAGGACTTGAGGTAAGTGCATGAACTCTGTTGGTTGTGATTGGGTGTTGTTGTGGTTGGCTGCCTGCTTAATGGAATGTGTTGTGATGCACTGCCTAGGGCTTAGACTGGTGTAGTTGGCCTAGGTTTCTAATTCCTGCGTGGAATTTAGCAGGTGAGCCTTGTGAGGACCGGTAAGATGAGCGGTCGAGGTCGAGGTAGAGGTCGAGGTAGAGGTCGGGGTCGAGGTCGTATAGCCCCGCAGGCCGAAGTTGTGGAAGATCCCAGGTTGGATGAAATCTGGAGGGCGCCTGAGGAAGCGGGATTATTATCGGGTAGACAGACGGGAGAAAGGAGCGCGACTGTCGCTGCTGCAGCTGCCAGTGAGATCATAGGGAATAATGGAAACCAGGGGAATAATGTGATTAGTGGAAATCCGGGTATAGTGCGAGTAAATGCGAAGGCCGATGTCCAAGCTAGTTGAGCAATTTCGAGGTTGAAACCCCGAAGTTTGATGGGAGAGGCGACCCCGAGGCCGCACCAAGATGGGTAGAAGAGCTAGAGAAAGCTTTTGAGGTGCTGGGGTGTACTGAGGAAGAGAAAGTGACGCTAGCAGTCTATCAGCTTCAGAATAATGCAAGTGATTGGTGGAGGGCCACCGAGAGGTCAAGTATTCCCGCTTGGTACCGCCCGAATGGATTGGATTGTTTACCGAGACCTTCAATGGCAAGTATTTCTCGGAAAGTGCCCGAGAACAGAAATTGGCTGAATTTATGGGGCTCCGCCAAGGTCAGAGATCGGTAGATCAGTATGAGGCCGAGTTCGCAAGACTGTCCAAATTTGCCCCCAGGATGGTGGAGGACCCGATGGACAAAGCGAGGAGGTTCCGGGATGGGCTGAAGCCGGACCTTCGCAGCCAGATGATCTCGTTGAACTTAAGAGGCTACAATGAGATATATGAAAGGGCTCAGGCAATTGAGCGAGACCAGACGGATCGAGCTGCCGCTTCTGGATCGCGGTATGCCCCGACTAGGGACAACCGTCAACTGGGGAAAGGACCCATGACGGGAAATAGTCGCTTCGTTCCACCCGCTCGGAGGAATATCGGGAAGCCAAACCGTTACCAGAACGCCCCGTGTAGGTTGTGTGGTGGAAAACACGGGAATGGACCTTGCCCAAATAGGGGCGGAGCATGTTTTACATGTGGTGGAAGGGGCCATAAGATGAGAGAATGTCCAAACAACAAGCAGGCCGGGTCACCTGCACTTCTGCCGCCGCCGCCCCGGAATGGAAATCAAATTAGAGCTATCCAGCCGGCCACTCAGAATCGGCTGCCGGCCCAAGGACGGGTATATGCAATGGCAAGGAGGGAGGCTCAGGACGCGCCTGGCGTGGTCACAGGTACGGTCTCTCTCTGTGATCATGCTGCTTATGCCTTGTTTGATCCGGGGGCGTCGCATTCATTTATATCGAGCGATTCGTTGAATTATCCGGGATTGAGCCAAAATTGCTTGATGTTATCTTTGTGTGTGACTACTCCGGAATGATAAAGTGCTGATTACGTTTGGGTGTCCCGATTGTAAAATAGTGATTGGTGATAGAGAAGGAAGGATAGATTTGGCGGTATTATGTATGCATGACTTCGATGTGATTATTGGTATGGGTGGCTAGTCAAGCGAGAGTACATTATGGATGTAGTAGCGGGGTGATCCGGTTTAATCCGATTGGACATCCTAGATTTGAGTTTGTGGGAAACCGAGGAGGAACCTCGATCCCCTGGATTTCATCGCTCGAGGTAACAAAGCTGTTGGATGAAGGGTGCCAAGGATTTCTGGCAAATGTAATCGATTCGACGGCTGGAGAGCCGAGACTAGAAGACATAGCCGTGGTGTGCAACTTTCCCGATGTCTTTCCTCAGGAATTGCCGGGACTGCCACCTGATCGAGAAGTGGAGTTCGCGATTGAGTTAGCCCCAGGGACGGAACCGATCTCGAAAGCACCCTATAGGATGTCACTGTCGGAATTGAAGGAATTAAAAGTCCAAATGCAAGAGTTGTTGGACAAAGGCTTCATTCGCCCTAGTGCGTCTCCATGGGGAGCGCCAGTGTTATTCGTGAGGAAAAAGGATGGATCCTTGAGGTTGTGCATTGACTACAGACAATTGAACCAGGTGACCATTAAGAATAAGTATCCGCTGCCAAGGATTGATGACCTATTTGATCAGTTGCAAGGGGCGTCGGTGTTTTCAAAAATCGATCTGAGGACTGGCTATCACCAATTGAGGATCAAGAAGGAGGACGTGCCGAAGTCGGCATTTAGGGCGAGGTATGGACACTATGAGTTTACGGTAATGCCGTTTGGGTCGACGAACGCCCTGCGGCCTTTATGGATTTAATGAATCGGGTATTCAAGGAATTTTTAGATCGGTTTGTGATCGTGTTCATAGATGATATTCGGTGTATTCAAAGAGTTCCGCCGAGCACGAGGTACATTTGGAAAAGGTTCTACGGACCTTAAGGGAACACGCACTCTACGCTAAGTTCGGTAAGTGCGAATGCGGCTTCACCAAGTGGCGTTCTTAGGACATGTGATATCCGGAGAAGGAATTGCGGTGGACCCGACAAAGATTGAAGCCGTCACGAATTGGCCGAGACCGACAACAGTAACCGAGGTTCGGAGCTTCCTCGGACTAGCAGGTTATTATAGACGCTTCGTGGAGAAGTTTTCGGCATTAGCGACGCCGTTGACGCGGTTACTAAAGAAGGAGATGAGGTTTGAATGGACGGATAAGTGCGAAAGGAGCTTCCAAGAATTAAAACGAGAGATTGACGACCGCGCCCGGTGTTAACGATCCCGTCGGGCCCGGGAGGATATGAGATTTACTGATGGCGTCGTTGAGAGGATTAGGATGCGTGCTAATGCAACACGGGAAAGTAGTGGCATACGCATCGCGACGGTTGAGGCCACACGAGCGGAACTATCCGACGCATGACTTGGAATTGGCCGCGATTATTTTCGCTCTTAAGATTTGGAGACACTACACTGTGGGAGAAATTTCAGATTTATACGGACCATCAAAGTTTAAGGTACTTGTTCTCCCAAAAGGAATTAAATATGAGACAGCGCCGTTGGATGGAACTCCTTAAGGATTACGATTGCGAGATTATGTATCACCCTGGAAAAGCTAATAAGGTAGCGGATGCAGAGTCGGAAATCGAGCATCGCGCATATGATGGTCAAGGAGTGGACTCTGTTGGAGGGAGTTCGGGATTCGGAATTTAAGTTTGAAGTGAGTCATGTCTCGAGTCTACTTGCGGCGGAGGATTGAACCGAAATACGGACTAAGATTAAGACTTTACAATCGACGGACCCGGAGACTCAGAAGATTTTGAGTATGGATGCCACAAAAAGGAAATCGGATTTTCAGGTATCCGAGGATGGAATTCTAAAGTTCCGTGGACGGTTATGTGTACCCAGTGATACAGAACTGAAGGAAGAGATTTTGTCTGAAGCACACCGTAGCAATTACAGTATTCACCCGGGTAGTACGAAAATGTATCAGAACTTGCGACAGCATTATTGGTGGAACGGCATGAAAGTGGACGTAGCCAAGCACGTGGCCAAGTGTTTAACATGTCAGCAAGTGAAGGCACAACATTGTAAGCCGGGTGGTATGTTGCAGCCATTGGAAATTCCCGAGTGGAAATGGGAACACATCACGATGGACTTTGTAATGGGATTACCGAGAAGTCAAAGGGGTCATGATTCGATTTGGGTGATAGTCGACCGATTGACAAAGTCAGCACATTTTCTACCTGTACGAAAGGACTTCGCCTTGGAAAGGTATGCCGAGATTTACGTGCGACAAATAGTCCGTGCACGCACGGAGTGCCGGTGACAATCACTTGAGACCGGGATCCTAAATTTACTGCCGCCTTTTGGAAAAGTCTTCATGCGGCATTAGGAACAGAGATTACTGATTTAGCACGGCCTATCATCCCCGGACGGATGGCGATCCGAAAGGACGATTCAGACCTTGGAAGACATGTTTGCGAGCATGTGTTTTGGATTTTAAGGGTGGTTGGGAGGAACAGCTACATTTGGTGGAATTCGCCTACAACAATAGCTACCAGCAAAGTATCAGAATGGCACCATTCGAGGCACTTTATGGCAGGGCTTGCAGAACACCGGTTTGTTGGGATGAAGTTGGTGAGAGGAGCATCACAGGTCCCGAGTTGGTTCAGCAATCAGTCGAAACAGTCAAGATAATTCGGGATAGGCTTAAGACCGCTCAGAGCCGCCAAAAGAATTATGCGGACCGGAGACGTAGGCCTTTGGAATTTCGAGTGGGGGACCACGTTTTCCTCAAGGTATCGCCTATGAGAGGATTATCTCGGTTTGGTAAGAAAGGGAAGTTGAGCCCGAGGTACGTGGGCCCATTCGAGGTCTTAAAGAAAATTGGTACCCTGGCCTACCGTCTCGCGCTACCACCAAATTTGTCTCAAGTGCACAACGTATTCCACGTGTCAATGTTAAGAAAGTATGAACCGGACCCGACCCACGTGCTGAACTACGAAGAGATAGAAATGGACGACAGAGTGTCATATGTGGAAAAGCCAGTACGGATCGAGGACAGAATAGAAAGAGTGCTGCGGAACAAGAAAATTCCGATGGTCAAGGTGATTTGGGAGCACCATGGAACTGAAGGTGCGACGTGGGAAAGTGAAGAGTTGATGCGACACCAGTACCCTCATTTGTTTGAATAGTTGGGTTGAATTGTAAATTTCGAGGACGAAATTTTTGTAAGGGGGGAAGAGTTGTGACATTCCGAATTTTGGCCCATTTTGGGATTTATAAAACGGGTATTTCGTCAGTGCGCTTATAGTAAAAATCTCGCCCGGGAACTGATCACTCCCGGTTATTATTTTTAAACCTTGAGATTTCGCTAGAATCGCATTCGATCGAATTTGGCCGTTATTTAGACCCTGACCTTGGCAGTCGATTTTCGAGAGTATCGGGACGAAATAAATTGGACGGTGTCGATATTATTGTGGCCAGCGTCGAGCGATTAGGAATAGTGAGAAAGTGGATTTTTGGACCGGGTGCGAATTTGGGTAGTAGACCTCCTCGTGGTGTGTTTTGGCATATTTTATTTTGGCCATTTTCCTATATTATTAATTAGGATTATAGGGGACCGTTAGATCGCTTTCGGGTTTGAACCGTGTCCGTTGGATCGCACTCGAGTGAGAGCTTTGACTTTGAGTCTCACTCTCTCTCTCTCTCTCTCTCTCTCTCTCTCTCTCTCTCTCTCTCTCTCTCTCTGCGCCTCTGCCGCGCTGAGCACGTCCCCTCCGCGCACGTCCCACCCCCTGCCATGCGCACGTTTCCCCCCCCTTCCCCATGCAACTCTCTCTCTCCTCTTTCTTTTTCTTTTCTTTTCCTTTCTTTCTCTCTTCTCCGCTTCTTCTTCCTCGTTGGCTTCTTTTCCCCCGACCGGTTCTGCTCCGCCGTGCCCCTTTCGCCGACCGCCGCCGTTCGACCGCCGTTCCGCCTCCGCCCAACGCTGCCCCACTGGCCGCCGATGCCGCCCGTCCTCCCCGCGCCGTCGTTGAGCCGCCGTGTCGCCGGTAGCCCAAACGACTCTGCCTTCTCCTCCTCCCGAGCGCGTGAGCTCGGCTCCGCCGTCGTTCCCGGCTGCCGCGAGCCGCCGCGTGTCGCTCTAGCCGCCCCGTCGTCCTTTCTCGCCCGTCGCCCGGCTTGTCCGACCAGGATCGCCGCCGTGCCCCCTTTCTCGGCCCCGGCTTCTCTCTCCCTCACCACTCGCCCTCACCGCCCAGGCCGACCTCCATCTCTCCTCCCGCTCGTCGCCGCCGCGTCTGCCGCGCATGCAGCCCGCCCTACCGTCGCGCGGCTGTGCCGCCGCGTCGCCGCCGTCCGCCACCCCGCCCCCGGCCTCCTCCTCTCTCTCCTCCCCTCACCCTCACCCTCACCCCCGGCTCACTCTCTTTCTCCCCCGGCTCGTCGCCGCCGCGTCGCGCTGTGCCGTCGCCTTGCCCGCCCGGCCAGCCCCGGCCCGACCAGCCCGGCCCAGTAGTAGCCGGCTCGTCGCCCACGCGACCAAGCCGCGCGCCGTCGCCGTGCCCGTTCCCGAGCCCGTGGCCGAGCCTTGTGCCCGTGGCCGAGGGCTGCTGCCCATGGCCGAGCGCCGTGGCCGAGCTCGCCGCGCCGTGCCCGTCAAACAGGGCCGTCGCCCGTCCGACTAGGCGCGTCGCCGTCCGTTCGCCCGTGCGCCCCGCCCAGCACGCCGCACGGCCATCGCGCCACGCGCCAGCACGCCATGATCGGCCATTGTGCCCGCCTTGGCCGGCCACCGCGCCCGTTGGCCCGTGCCGCGCTCGATCCGAGCCTTGTTCACCGGGCCATTTAGGCCCGAGCCGATTTTCTCCGGGCCAAAACCAAGTAAGTGACTTCCTAAATCCTACCTAGTACTTTGGGTATTTTTAGACTTGTTTAGGATGTGATTAGTACCGGGTTAGGAATTAATTTAGGCATGGGCTAATTAGATTGAGTGTGCCTAATTGATGAATTATTGTGGTGATAATTGTGTGGCTAATTTAGTGATTGAGTGAGGTAAATAGCATGACCGAATTGTCGTGGCGCTTGTGGGTGAATTGGAATTTATTGAATGTGTTGACTTGAATGTCGGGTCGGTGGACCGATGTCGGGAGCATGAATTGAGTTGACCGATGTGGCGTGCTAGATTAACATTGGTGAATGGGTGGTGATTGAAATTGATTTATATGACTAAGAGCATGGTGAATTTTGTATTGTGGTGCATGTGCATGAGAAAAGCCCGGCTTGATCGAGGGCGACCTGAGCGCTTGATAGCGCGGGTCGTGGGAAAGTGTGAAATGTCCGAGTGAGGGACGAAGCCCGGCAATCTGAGGCTGCCCAACTTTGAGGCGTGGTTACGCGGGTGTGGCTAGAAATGCAAGTAAGGACCCGAGGCGTGGTTACGCGGTCGAGAGAAATGTCTGAGGCGTGGTTCACGCGGGACGAGCCCGCTTGATCCCGAGGGCCGCCAACTTGAGGCGTGGTTGCGCGGGTGTGGCTAGAAAGGCAAGTAAGGACTGAGGCGTGGTTACGCGGGTCGAGAGAAATGTCTGAGCGTGGTTACGCGGGGCCAGCCCGGCTTGATCCGAGGGCGGCTGAGGCGTGTTGGCGGGCCGTGTGAAAGGACCCAGGAGGTCGTGAGAAAGTTGCTCGGCCACGCATGCGAATGAGTGTGATTGAATTGGTGGTTGAATTAGTTGGAGTGATTGAGTGAAAGTGTGGTTGGTGTTTGAGCGATTTGTGATGTGCTATTTAATTAATATTATTGCCTTATCACGTGACGACTAACGTGTAGAGTTGGCATGGACTTGATGACGAGGTAAGTACAATTATGTGAATTTTATATGTTATGGGGTAGATTGCATGTATGACTTGTCTGGGTACGCATTGGCCTACGTGGGGTTTAGGGGGTTGCTTATTGAGACTCGTTCTCACGGTTATTATATAACCATTTCAGATCCGCGACCGTAATCGATTTGGAGACGCCGCCAGAGCACCACAGGGATTGAAGAATAGATCATTTACCCTGTCTTTTGAGTACCTTTTGTAGAGGAGATAAGTTTGTCAACCACCGCCCCCTTTTGAAAACTGTGGTTCTAAATTGATAGCCCGAGTTATCGTTTTGTATAGTGACTATTTTATGATGGTATGCAATTATTGTTTCGCACTATCCCTTTGTCGTTGTTTATTGTCTGGGTTAATTAGTTTCGCTTCCGCTTGCTTTTATTGTTGAGTGTTTCGTTTGGGTCGGCGACGCGTCCTGGGACGTCGCGTTCAATGATCGACCATCGAGGGATGACCGCGCGCTCGTAGGGTGCGGGGCGTGACATCAATGCAAGCTGTATTTATTGTATTACTGCTATCCTTGGTCATGTTGTTTTATATTGTACGGGTGTTTGTTGCTTCCGCATGTGCATTGTTCTCTGTTTTGGATTTTGGGTCGGCGACGCGTCCTGGGACGTCGCACTTGGATCGACCTCGGTTGGGTTGTCGCGTGCCGTAGGGTTCGGGGCGTGACATGCGCCGAAGGCTGCTGACACCACCGAAGCTCTTGCAGCTGCTGTTTGGTTCCAATCACATCAAAAGTTGAGCCTTAGAGCTCGCTTGGACGGGGCATTTGCGGAAGGAAGAAGAAAAAGAGAAGATGACAGAGAAAAGAAAAAAATTAAAGAAAAATGCCCCTTGACGAAAATGCCCTTGATTGTGGCTTGGAAAGTAGCATGTGAGAGGCACGATCTAATTGAGGCCCTTATTTGAAACTCTTATTTAAAAATAAGTTTGTCACTTTATGCCCTTATTTGAAATAAGATTCACTCTGAACCCTCGTTTAAGAAAAGATGTATACTTCAAGTTCTTATTTGATATTTTCCCTTTTATTTATAATTACAACAAGATACGCTCACATGCAACTCCTTCTCAAGCATAGAAGGCGAGGATGGTGTCGATTAGAGGGAATAAGCCCTAGAATGTCGAGTAGAAGAAGAGTAGTTTAATCTGCGAAAGTGGGAGCAATAGTGTCGTCGCTTAAGGTATTGGTGGTCCGAATTGAACTTGATGTCTTTCATTTTTTTTTTCAAATTTTCCTTTATGAAATAAATTTAACTTTTGTTCATTTTTAGTTTTTTCCAGAGTTAAATAAGCACGTAGGAGCCATGCGGTAGCCGGAGCCAGCATGCCATTTAATAGCCACTCAACAGTCACATAAGCATTTAACAAAGGTGTAATGTGAACGTACAAACCTTAGTTCAAGAATTTGATTGCAAAAAAATAAATAAATCAAGGACCACATTACACAAATCAATAAAATGGGGATTTCCGATAGCTTTATTTCATAATAAAATGATAGTTTACCAAAGAAAAGTGGGAAGTTTTTGGCATTTGTCGTCTAAACTTTAGCCTCACCATGAAACATTTCTCTGGATGCTTAAGAGATGCATTGTATCTCACGGACATTGACATCATTTTACTAGTGGAGACCGCAAATAATGCGCAAATTGGAGAATTTTCTATATATTTCAGTATATAAAAAGAGTATATGGATAGCCTATTATATGTTTTATTAGATGACTATATAAGGTAATAAGATCAACACAATATCAAATATAATCAGTCAAGGATATGCACTATTAAACGAGATCTATGCATAATCCTGATCGATATGCAGAATCAAGTAAAATTCATAATCTCACTAACATGTCTGGTCATGCCAACAATTCAAAAGTTTAGGCAAAGGATTAATTAAAGACATGGTCGGACTTGAACAAAACATTATGAATAAGCACCACTTTCGTGAAAGTTGACAAATGTGATGATCAACTACTAACAAAATGAAAACCATTGGGTAAAAGATATCGCATATCTTTTTTCCGTTATTCTCTTATTTAAAAGGACTATAAGAGAAGAGAATATAATGGAATGGTTAATACTTTGTCCGTTCTTCCTACTTGGCTCGACTACATTTTCCATTACGCAGGGGACATAGCAAAAATCATTCTCAACTTTTATTATAATTTATTCCACGTCTTCTATGATTTCGAGCATGCATTTTCCGCCTTGATGTCAAAAAAATGTCTAAATTCTACATCTTTGAGTCTAACAAACTATGGAAATTAGATTGTGCAAAGTGTAGATCTTTTGAAACCCCTTGTTGCAAAGTGTGGATAGATTTCGAAATTAGCTGATGTGAAATTAGTATTTGGGGTGAAAATCAAAGATTGGTTTTTTTGTAATGGAAGAAAACGTTTCCACCCGTTCTCATGAGGGAAATATCAACGAATTAAAAGAATAGCATCTTGACATCACTCAGTTGCATTGGATGAACTAATGTTAGAGGTAAAACATATATTATTCAAGGCCATTTCTCTGCAAATATGGTGCCCATGAAGGTCATTTCTCTGTTAATTTACCTCTCTCACTTATGTACCTAATCAACGATCTTGATCATTCGTACTTTCTTCTTTTGTTTTTGGGTAATAGCATGGGTGAATTTTTCCTTAGTACTCAATTTTGTCCAAGAAACTTTTGCGTTTCAATTTAGTCCTTATACTTTTTAATTTGACCCAATAAATACTGAGGAAAATTGTTGATGTTGCAGTTAACACCATTAACTAGTCATTTAATATGTCGACCAGGACACCTATGTGGACATCGCAAATTATGCGTTCAGATATGAGGCCATGTTGTGTGACCCAGATCTGTGCTCGAGCACCTCCATCAATTGAAGGTCGCGTGCAGGGGAGAGAGAGAGAGAGAGAGAGAGAGAGAGAGAGAGGGGCTTGATGAGGCTTGATGGAACGATGCCGATAGCAATGGCTAGGCGGAAGGGTTTGACATTGGGAGTGACGGAGGTGAGGCACGATGGGACCACACCAGGGATGACAAAATGCTCTCTGGTATAGTGATGGCCAGCATTGCAGAGTGACCAATGATGGTGAGAATAGATGAACAGAGAAGAAGAAGAAAACAAGGAAAGAGAAAAGGAGAAATTTTTTTTTGAAAAAATAATCAAATTTAATCGAGTTGGTCACTCCACATCAATTATGCATGATTTCCCAGGTTCCGTCGTCCACGAGCTTCAAGTTCCATGTCCGTGACCTTCAAGTCCTTCTTCAGTGCCACTTTCCACTCTCGTGCACATTTTCATCTTCACTGCCGCTCAGCTGGAGGAATTTGGTGCTACATGAGGCTCCGATGGTTGCCCTCATTAACTCCATCAGTCGCGGGAGGCATGGGCCTGAACTCAAGCTCTGGAATCACCAGCTAATCGCTGAAGAACAGGTACGAGTGGTGTGGCTGTTGGTGTTTAGTTAAATGTAATCGCGTAATTTATCTTTGCGTAGTTAAGCATGAGCTCGAGCTCTAGCTTCATATGGTAATAACTGTATACGGGGTCTGCTTTCTTTTGCAATTGTTTGACTATTGGAAAGCCTAGTCTAGTTATATGTTGCTATGCTTCTGTGTGGACTACTCGATTACGTGTAATCATGTGCCGGCGTGTTGTGCATCTGTTAGTTGGGGTGTTACAAGAATTATGTGTATTTGGTGAGCTGAATTAAGATTATAAAGTTGCAAAATTTGGGAAACAGAGTTTATTACAGCTTTGATGGAGAACGGCAATGTGAATTTTCGGAGTCGACCATCTGAGGATCGAACCATTCCCATGAATGTTAATGCAGAGCGCACAAAGCTTCTACACAGGATGTTGAGCATCTTCTCATGACGAGTTTGTCTGTAAGTATGTTATAAGGTTCGAATAATGGTCGCTTTATTGAGTATCCACTGTCTCTTTATTACCTGTGAGGAGCTCTAATGAGTGAAAATGAAGCAAGCAATGCTTCTCTTCTTGGTTCTTCATACGGAATTAAATGGGATATCCAGGTTTTTTTCTTTTAATATTTTGGGCAGTTGTATTTTCCGAAGGTAATTTGAGGTCTGCTGCATATGGTTGAAGGGACTAGAAGTTTGTGGGTTGCCTGCACAGAATGTGCCTAAAGTGACTGCTGTGAACATGTGCCCTATTAAGAGACTTAGCTAGAATTTATCAACCATAAGTAGTTTTATACAACAATTGGTGGCTGATGTGAATCAGCATTTCTTTTTATTCTTTTAACGTTGATGCTAAGTTTCATAATTGGGGGGCTGTAAAAGATGATTACTTTGAGTTGTCAACTTCTCCCCACATATCCCCACATATCCCCAGAGAAAGATCCGCCTTCGTTTTGCAATGCTCTGATGTCTGAATCATAGTTTAGGCTCAACAATATAAAACATTTGATACCAGATATTATCCAACGGTAGCAACTTCAATCTCATAGATAGAGCCCCCTTATCAATGTTTGGCTAGCAATACACACACTATAAAGTAACTGTAATCAAAATTCCGTAACATGACATAATCTGACCTCTTACATGCAAAACAGAGCCTAGGGTAAGTTTATCACTCCCATGATGTTGAAAACTTAAAAACATAAAACAACACCGAGGAACTTGCATCAATGGTAAGAGTTTGCAAATCTAGGACGCTTTATTCCAAAGTATACAATCCGTCACCTTATTGATGTCAAGAACATCTGACTTGTCAAAAAGGGCCAAAACTTGCACGGCACTGAGTGTATACAGCAGATGCGGATCACATAAATAAATAAATCAACACTAACCACTCCAAAGACGCGGTCAGTATTGTGATTGATGGATTTTGTTAATCCCAAACTAAAATCTTAATGATGCTGTCAAATAAAAAATATTTGATTTAATGTGGAGTGGAGGTTCTGTCAGCTGCATGTTTTTCATGGAAAATCGCGAAAAAGAAGCCAAGGCACAAATAAAATACAAACCAGACTCGTGCTGGCAATGCAGGATTCACGAAACAACTTCATTTGAATCCACGGTGTTTAAGCTTTCCAAGAAGATGTAGAGTGCTCAATCCCCCATATGCTCCATTCAATGATACGGGGCACCAATTTAGTCAGCAGGTCAAAGCACCGAATAACGCCACGAAAAATAAATAAATATGGCTAGGCTCTATCCGATCTTCATTACTGCTACTATAACCATTCAAATTCCAAAGGATAATATTCATAGGGATTTTCAATTTCTCATGAAAAATTTATTATGAGATGCGATATGAAAATGATTTATGTTAAATCATCCTAATAAAAAAATCTATCACTAACAAATGTCGTGAAAATCTATGTCCGATCACGTGAAACCGACTTATTTAATATGTCAAGGTTGTAGTTGCAAATTTATGGTCTCTTAATATGTTGCGTCGAAAACTAAATAAATAAAATATATGTGACCATGAAATCATGGAAAATGAATAAAGGAAAGCCAAAGGTACACACGGGCTGGCGTGATTCAATGTACAAAATGGCAATAAAAGACCATCATCACTATGCATTGTCAAGGGGTCTTAGAAGAAACAGGTCGGGTAGATTGCTTCGAATCTCGTCTTTATGATCGGAGTTATTGTTAGGCTGGTGGCGGGACAAATTTTATCATCAACCACGAGTTTAAACTTGTAAATATCGATTAATATCTTAAGAAAATAAAAAAATACTTTTTTATGCATTTATTCATGAATGCCTGATGCTGGTCGCATTGAATATCTTTTAGTTTGGTTTCACTTTTCTTCAAACCATATTCCTTATTGAAAAGAAAAAAATAAACGATCAAATAAAATGCACAAAATAAGGAAATGAATCGAACATTAGATTTATGTGGTTCATACGTTCATACAGGGAGAACATTATAAGACTCTACTATAGACCAAACGATCCACATTCAAGTCACTCACATACTCTCGGTATTTTCCAACCTCAATTACATCCAATAACTTACATAATGTTTAGTCCTCACAATTTTTCTTGAAATAATATCTCAATTTCACAAAGTAATGACACAAATCTTAATACAAGATTTAATCGGCTTGTGAGTGTAATTTCACGAAGAAAACTCTCTGAATTATACTTCTCCCCAAGGGGGACTCTCGGCACACTTTTCAATGCTATGCTCTGTGCAGCCTTCAAGGCTCTCTTTTGACATTAAGAGCTCTTCCTGTTCGTATTTAAAGAGGAAATTCAGCTGAAGCAAATAAAGAAGAAGAAAGGAAACAGCGAGTGGCCGACATTAATCTCTCGTTTTCCCATGCATCAGCTGAGCAAAAAGTCGTCTCTTATGGCCAAGACCATAATGGTTTCTCTTGCTTTCTTTCCGCGCTCAGAGGACATTTATATAGAATAGTTGAGTGGTTAAAGGTAATTAATTATAATAGAAGGTAATAAGTCTTCAAGGCGAAGAGATCAGATCAAAAATTTCCATAGTGAGTAGAAAGTATATCCTTAGGTGGAGCATTTTTTTTGTAGCGAACGCGGCAAATCCAATCTCTGTAATATGAAGAAAAATTTTCTAATTATCCAGAGTTTCATATGTCATAGTGAGAGGCGATTCTTTACAGATATTTTGTTATTATGAATTTATATAGATAAATTGTGATTTTATCTATGTAAACATGTTTAACTATAGATATAGCTATAGAATAATCATAAATGATATAAATGTTTTGAGGATCAAGATTTTTTAATCCAAAAATTCAAAAGCACAAAGTGAAAAGAACCAAGAAAAAACTCGGAGGAAATTGGGCGTGTGAAAAAGGTAGGCCTCCATTATTGTCCACTACCTTATCAAAGTGTAAAGCCATCAACTTTATTGACTATAAATTAAAAGCTCCACCTACTATGAAGTTGCCTTCACGCGTTTCTTATGGCAATTGGCAAATGGAATCATATTCAAATATGTTAAATGTAATGTTTTCTGCACTTGCTGCGAAGTTGGCAATACGCGTTTTTCATGGCAAATGGTTGTGGAAGAAGATTTTATAGTTGTGAAAATATTTGTTTCCCTTTATATTTTGTCAATTCCGATATTTTTTTGAAACCTTTTTTGCGACAGGGCAACTAAAGTAAACCCCGTGAGTCACGCAATACACACGTCCAAAAGTCTCAAAAGTCTTCCTCGTGACTTTAACATCGAAGTCCTCTACTTGCATTCGAGAACATCAAGGCTTTGTGCGAAATTGCCTAGGAGAAGTATTTCAGAAGTATCAATCAGAGAGAGACGTGTGAAGGGAGCTCCTATGGCAAACTCAGAGTCAGGAGCAAGCACCAGCAATACATTAGGAGGTGAGTACCAGGTGTTCCTGAGTTTTAGGGGGCCCGATACTCGTCGTGGATTCACCAACAGCCTCTACCATGCCTTGGTAGATGCCGGGATTCGTGTTTTCATAGATGATGAAGAGCTTCGGCCGGGTGAAAGAATTAGTGGCAACCTTCTGCGAGCAATTGACAATTCCAAGCTCTACATACCCGTCTTCTCAAAAAATTACGCTTCAAGTCACTGATGCCTCCGCGAGCTTGCAAAGATGGTGGAGAACACCTCTAGATCTAAAGAAGATGGGAAGAAGGTCATATTGCCCGTCTTCTACGACGTGAAACCCGATGACGTGAAGCTGAAAACCCCGTTGTACAGCAAGGCCATATCGAATTTGGAGATGGAGGATCGGAAGACGAAGTTTAGCTCCGAGGATGTAGAGACATGGCGGCAGGCACTCAAAGAAGTTGACGGCACAAAGGGATGGGAGATGGAGAAATATTCAGGGTAACAATCATAACCATGATTGTGAAAATTATTTTATACAGTCTGGTCATAGTTCTCATAAAACTTCATTAATTATATTCTAACTCTAATTTCCCAAAAATTAAATAGAAAGTTTCAAATTCTTTCTTATTAAATCACGAGATTTCCATATTTTTTTCGAACCTAATAGAGTTATTATAATTTCGATTTTCAACTAATTTCCATCGTATAAATTGCTTCATCCTTTTTTATACTAATTTGATCCATGTATGTATTATGATTCCTATTGTATGTTATAGAACTTGATTAAGGAACTGTTGCCTTTGCAAAGTTCTTTTCCACGTCAAAAGAAATAAGTAAATCTACTATTACAGTAATTCATCATACGTTTATATTTTGATTCTTCTTCCCATTTTTGGCAGAAATTTTGATTCTTCTACTTGATATGAAGATCAAACATTTCTCTTCCTCTATTCCATTAACTTAAACTTGTAATGGATATTCGAGTTTGAAATTCATCATGTTCCCTGAACCTTTGGGGGTAACGTTGAATTTTTCTATATCGTAAATTTGATCACGTTCCCACCCGATTACTTAGTAGATGGTTGGTCAACATCCAAATTTGTTACCTTTTCTCAATTGAAACTGTTCAACTTTATGGCAGCTATGGCGATCTTATCAAGTTGGTCGTTAACGAGGTTGTGGTGAGGCTCAAGACAAGACAAAGACAAGTGACCAACGATTTAGTTGGAATGGAGGATCGTATAGTAGCCATTAACCATTTATTAGACATCGACTCCGGTGGTGTGCGGCTCATTGGAATCTACGGGATGAGCGGCATTGGTAAAACAACACTCGCCAAGGTTATCTTCAACCAACTATGTTCTCAATTTGGGAAAAACTGTAGCTTTCTTGATGATGTGAGGGAAACGGAAAAAACCACGGGCTTAGTCAAGCTGCAAGAAAAATTATTGTCCAATATCTCTAATTCTAGAGTGGCTTGCAACATTGATGATATTGATCATGGGATCAATATGATTGGAGAAACAATACAAGAAGATACTAATTGTATTGGATGATGTCGATGAGGGCAACCAAATCCAAAAATTAATCGGAGTGAATTCTTTGTATCCTGGTACTAGGATACTTGTTACCACTAGGGACAAAAGCATTCTGAAAATCAGGGGATTTAAGTATGATATCATGCCTTATGAAATGGAGGAGTTGAGCCACAAAGACGCACTTCAACTTTTTAGTAGGCATGCCTTCAACGACAACTCTCCTCCTGCCAATTACTACACTCTTTCAAAAAGCATTGTCTCTACTACAAATGGACTCCCTCTAGCTCTTGAAGCAATAGGTTCATCGCTTTTTGGTGAGGAAACAAGAGAAATATGGGAAGAGTGGCTACAAAAGCTAAAGAAAACACCTCATACGGATGTCTTGGGAAAGCTAAAGATTAGCTATGATGCCTTAGAGCCTAATCAACAACAAATATTCCTCGATGTTGCATGTTTTTTCATTGGTGTGAATAAGACTAATCCAATGTACATGTGGAAAGATTGTGAGTTTTTCCCAGAGCATGCCATCAAGGTCCTTATTAAGAGGTGCATGATAAAGGTTTTAGATGGTGATAGATTTGGGATGCACGATCAATTTAGAGATCTTGGAAGCCAAATTGCCAAACAAGAGCATACCAGGTTGTGGGATGAAAAAGACATCATTCGCGAATTAAGATTAACATCAACAGAGGTAAAGTATGGCCAAATTTGAATAGAAAATTGCTTATACCCTCTTCTTAATTGAGGATTCACGTTTTTGATTGGGGAGCTACTCTTCTGTTTCATTTTTTCTTCTCTTCTACGAAATAAAATAGTGGGATATTGACAAATTCCTGCTTCTACTCCTCAATGTCATTGGCAGATCAAGGAAGGCGTTCAAGTTGAAGCACTCCGTTTGCTATCATCATGGGATCGTATAACTGTCACTTCAGAGGAAATTAAGCGGTTCCCACATATACGGTTTCTTTCTTTGTATGACGTAAACTGCCAAGGTGACTTTACAGGTTGTCTTTCCGAGTTGAGATGGATCAATTTGCGTTACCCTTATAGAAGTATTGACGAACCCCGCCGTTATCAACGTTTGAAGGCAACCAATTTGTCGCATCTACAAAACGCGGTTGTGGTGAATCTTTCTGGGCTTGAATTCACAGATGATGTGTTCAAGAGCCTAATCAAGGTACGCCAGTTTCCCTCTTAGTCTATTTTTTCTGATTCAATGAAGGACAAAATTTGATGGATTTATAATCTAATTTTCTCATTTAGTGAGAGGATCATATGACATGTGATACAAATTGGTAGCCTAAATCCATATTTATTTCTTGTTTGTCCTTATGTTTCATTGGCTTTTGTAGAGGGCAAGGAAATTGAAGGTTCTCACTATTAAGCATAATGACTTGATCTATGGGACACCAATCTTTCCAGAGGACTCAGCTTTAGAGAAGTTGGCTATTTGTGACAGTTTTCTTTTCTCGGAAATTGACCACTCTATTGGGAATCTGAGGTGTCTGACTGACTTGAGCCTTGAGTTTTGCCATGCACTTAGAAAATTACCTAAACAAATTGGAGAGCTACAGAGTCTACGACACCTCTCTCTTAAGTTTTGCCGTGGCTTGATTGAACTCCCTGACTCAATTTCGAAATTAGTGTCGTTAACGAAGTTGGATGTATCATGCACGAAAATTACAAGATTACCAGATTCCATTGGTATACTACCAAGCCTGAAGTATGTCGATGTATCATGCACACCAATTGAAAAATTGCCTAGTACAATGAGCAAGTTTCATCAACTCCGAACACTGTACTTGGGTCCTTGTCATGGGATACAAGAGTTGCCGAAGCTCCCCAGAAGTATGACCACTTTATTGCTGGTATCTACTTCATTGCTGACTGTCCCTAACCTCTCGTACCTCACTAATCTAGTTGAACTGGCTCTATCCAATGGCTCTGATTCAAAGGCCATATCAGATATAATTCAAACATGAGACTTACAGTGGATCGGGAAGTTATCCAAACTGAGCAAGCTGTGGTGTTGCTTTCCAAATGTCCGCGCACCAACTATAGAGTTGGGTTCCCTTTCTCAGCTAAAAGAACTTACTCTTTATGGACTGGACTTGCCAACTTTCAAACAACTTCCGTCAAACTTGATAGTTTTAGAGCTCTACAACACTCACGGAAAACAAGTACACCTCGATGGGCTTCCTCCATCGAAAAAGGAGACTGTATTCGTTTCATCAAGTTCGAGAAAATCGAGAGAAAACAAGGTGTACGAGCAACATGATGTTCAATTACTCAATGTCTTACAATCGTCGGAGAGATCACGTATTCAGGACTGCAAATCTTCCGAGAAGTTGGTCTGTTTGCTAGAGGAGCTGGGGTGCAATGAACTACAAGCTCCCGAGTTGATTGATCATTGGAGGGGAACCTTACATTTCCCAAGCTCCCTGAAGATGCTTCAAAAATTCGTTCTGTCGGGGTTCCCAGAGTTACAGAATATTCAATTTGTTTCTATGTTGGAATCATTGGAAGTATTTTCTGTTGAAGATTGCTCTTCATTAAAAAGCTTAGGCGGTTTGTCAAACTTGAACAATTTGAAAGATTTAAGTATTATCCGGTGCATGAGCTTACAGGTTGTTGAGGGCATTGAAAAATTAGAGTATTTGTATCAGTTGAATATCAAGGAGTGCAGATCAATGGAAAGGATTTTTGATGCATCGATACACATAACATGTAGTGCTTCTTTTTCCCAACTTGATTGGGCGGTCCATCGTCCTCACGATCCGTCATCGATTCCGAGATCGTCAAGTACAACAGCAAGCAATGATGACCCAAGACCCCTAAAGATGCTTAAAAAATTCCTTCTGTCTGGGTGCCCTAAGGTACAGGATATTCAATTTGTTTCTACGTTCAAATCATTGGGAAAATTTTCTGTTCGAGAGTGCTCTTCATTAAAAAGCATAGGCGGTTTGTCAAACTTGAAGAACTTGAAGCAGTTAAAGATTGACCAATGCCCGAGCCTGCAGGTTGTCGAGGGCATTGACGAATTAGAGTTTTTGCAGTGGTTAGAAATTATTGGGTGCAGATCAATGGAAAGGATTTTTGATGCATCGAGCTCAAAAATACCAAATGAGTGCGTGATAGAAATACAAGATTGTGAGAAGTTACTCAACAGTAGTGCAGATCCTCATTGCAACGATTAGGAGTCTTACAGAGAGATGATTGTAAATGGAACAAAGCAAGTGCCGGACTCTGAAACAGAAACAGGGGATCCTCTAAAGAAAATGGTGCGCCTTCTTTCTATTCATAGATCATCGCTGTTTCTTTTGCTTTGCTTGCTTTCTATTTCTGCTTTATTCTAGTGAAGAGAGACAATGAACTGATTCTAAAACGTGCAACCAAGGACAATCTCGTTAAAAATTCCCCATCTTACTTGGAATCTCCATATGCTCTGTGTGTGTGTGTGTCAACTTCGGTGGTGAGGTTGGGGGACAATACATCCCTCACCATCTAATAACAAAAGGGACCTCAACTCACCTTATTATTTCCTTTTGCAGAACCAGGGAAATAAAGAGAAGAAAAGAGCGAGAAAGACAGAGTCGGCAAAGGAACAAGGCAAAAGAAAGAGGAGAAGACTTCAAAAAAGAGTTTGGGTGCGCGTGTTTCACGGAAATTCCAAGATTTGGAAAATATTTTCCAAAAAATATGCATCTCTTAAAAAAAAAGAATGATTGAAAAATATTTTCATTACCCACGAAATTAATTAGGCATAAATTATTATCGATAATAAAAATAGTTTCCGTAAACTAATTTTTTAAGTGATATAACTAATTATTTTTCGAAAAATATTTTTCTAAATTTTAAGTTTTTCGTGAAACAAGCACCTTTAAAGTGAAGTCATTTTCTCAAAAAAGAGCTAAGTTGATTTCAAATAAGGACCTGAGCTCGCCGGTCGATCAAATGTTCATCGATCGACATTTTCCGACGGCTAAACAACGGCAGTATTTGTCTGAAATTTGTAATTTGAACAAAATCCAGAATTGAATTGGGATTAGTGTTCTTTTTCAAATTGCTGTCCCCCAATCCTCGGTCGCTCCGCGGCCAATCCTCATTCGCCCCTCGCAAGCTTCAGTCCGTCGTTCACCGTCGTCTCTTTGGCTGCGAATGATAACCATTCTGTTTCAAAAATCAATTTCTGACCAGAAATTGATTTTTCTATTTCTGTTCCTAGAAGAGTTTCTGAGCAAAAAAATACGTTTGATAACAACACAAAATTTCTATTCTAGAAATAGAAATTTGTTTGATAACGGCACAAAATTTCTTCCTCTCGAGTGGCTGGTGAGTGGACTGCAGCGGTGGATGGCGGGGAGAGGCGGCGGCGGGAGGAGGGTGGCCGGTGGCAGGAGACGGTGGGCGGTGGTCGGCGGGCGGCGGTCCACAGTGGCCGACGGTGGGTGACGGCTGGAGGAGGGCGGCCGGAGGCGGGAGCGGTGGCCTGTTGGACGGCGGTCGGTGGCCCACGGTAGCCGGCGGTGAGAGGCGGGCCACGGCCAAAGGTGGGCGACGGCGGGAGGAGGGAGGCCGGCGGCAAGAGATGGTGGCCAGCAGTGGGAGGCAGGTGGCAAAGGGAGGAGGGCGGCTGGCGGCGGGAAACGGTAGCCGGTGGACGGCGGGTGGCAGCCCACGGTGGCCGGCGGTGGCAGGCAGGTGGCGGGGGGATTCAGGTGGCGGCGGGAGGAGGGCGGCCGGCGGCAGGAGATGGTGGCCGATGGACGGCGGGCGGCTGTGGGAGGTGGGCGGCGGCCGGAGGCAGGTGGCCGCGAGCGGTGGTCGCCAGCAAGTGGGTAGCGGATGGGCGACCGACTAGTAGTGAGGGTGAGCGATGAAAAGAATTTTAACTTCTCTATTTCTGGAGAAGAATTTTAACTTCTCATTTCTGTTCCAGAAATAGAGAAGCAAAAAATTTTAACTTCTGATTTCTGTTCCAAATCTATTTCTGGAACAAATTTTTGTTCCAGAAATAGAAATTAAAATTGCGTTACCAAACGGATTTCTGTTCCAAACCTATTTCTGGAACAGAAATAGAGAAACAGAATGGTTATCATTCGCAATCTTTGTTTCCCAGGTTCCGTCGTCCGTGACCTTCAAGTCCTTCTTCAGTGCCACTTTCCACTCTCGTGCACATTTTCATCTTCAGTGCCGCTCAGCAGGAGGAATTTGGTGCTACATGAGGCTCCGATGGTTGCACTCATTAACTCCACCAGTGGCGGGAGGCATGGGCCTGAACTCAAGCTCTGGAATCACCAGCTAATCGCTGAAGAACAGGTACAAGTGGTGTGGCAGTTGGTGTTTAGTTGAATGTAATCACGTGATTTATCTTTGTGTTTAGTTGCTTTCTTGCAATTGTTTGACTATTGGAAAACCCAGTCTAGTTATGTTGCTATGCTTCTGTGTGGACTGCTCGATTGCGTGTAATCATGTGCCAGCGTGTTGTGCATCTGTTAGTTGGGGTGTTACAAGAACTATGTGTGTTTGTTGAGCTAAATTAAGATTAGAAAGTTGCAGAATTTGGGAAACAGAGTTTATTACAGCTTTGATGGAGAATGGCAATGTAAATTTTTGGTGTCGACCATCTGGGGATCGAACCATTTCCATGAATGTTATTGCAGAGCACACAAAACTTTCTACACAGAATGTTGAGCATCTTCTCATGAGTTTGTCTGTAAGTACATTCTAAGGTTTGAATAATGGTCACTTTAATTTGAGGTCTGCTGCATATGGTTGAAGGGACTAGAAGTTAGTGGGTTGGTTGCACAGAATGTGCCTAAAGTGACTGCCGTGAATATGCGCCCTATTAAGAGACTTAGCTAGCATAAATCAACCATAAATAGTTTTATACAACAAGTGGTGGCTGATGTGAATCAGCATCTCTTTTTACTCTTTTAACATTGATGCTAACTTTCCTAATTGGGGGGGGGTGTAAAAGATGATTACTTTGAGTTATTCATGCTTGTAGACTGACCGCCACTATTTCTAGTGTAAGAACAGAAGAGCTTTGGATATGCATCAGTGTGCTGCTGCTAAAAATCTAGAGTACAATTTCCTTTTTTGCATATGCCGTCATGGCAAATACCTGGATGTTGTGATTGCTTGCACCTTCTCTGCTCTAGCATCCGTAATGGAAAACCGATATTCAAGCTTTCTTATTTTACAGTAGTCTAACCATTAGAATCTCAACTCAGGTTCATCTTATTGTGGGCATAATCGTTCAAGTTGAGGGGACAATATAAGTTTCATGGATGCAGCCAAGAGTTTGGGGATTCCACAGGTCAAATTACTGCATGACCTACTGGACAATTGGCTGGACAAATTACACACGGCTTTGGTATCTGTTGAAGCAGAAACACCGGATCTTGTCGCTTCATGATTACTTCCACGTTCCCATTCTCCATTTTGCGATAATCTTCTGATTTGAACTGAAAGAAGGGAAACTGAGACGCTTTGTTGCAAGCTGCTTGGTCAGGCAGTTGTGTATCTCAATTTACTTCCTTGGTGCTTCATTGTTTTATGCCTAATTCTTCTCCGGAATCAGCAATTCCTTCCTACTTTCTCACGTCTAAGGTGAGTCCTCTCAAAGCTGTGGTGACTCGGTTTTATCCTTTGGATTTGGTCATTGGAACATGTACTGATTTCTTTTGCTCAATCATGTCCATTTCGATCCACCATCATGTGGATCGACGAATGCCGTGGGAGATTTTTTTGTAGCTTATGACTTCCAGAATGAATATATTTAAATGAATGCACACCTTCTTCGTCGCTGATTGCGGGGGTGCTTATGTACCTGTGCACTGATGCATTGAATGGTAAGTTCAATGTGCCCATCGCTTAAAACCATGCAAGCCTTATGTGGCTATATGAGAAATGAGAACCTTCGAAGGAAGGAATTAAAAAAAAAAAAACCTCGATTAAGAATGAAAAAAAACATGCTCATCGGTTTCATGGAAGATGAGATTCTTCCAACTCCCCCAAACCAATGGCTTCCTTGCGTTACAAGCTTCGATCTTCTGGGGAACGAAAGTCTTTGGTTTTCCCAATTGGGCCACCGCCGCTTCGAAAGTTTGAAGCCGGTCGGGCGGGCTCCTGTTGGAAGAGATTTCAACCTCTGTCCTCACTCCAGCGATCAAACTTGAACACTGCCCATAGATTGCTTTTGGTGGTGCCATCGCTCCTGGCGGTGGACCACTCTGTGGTCCGGTAGGAGAGATTCGAGAGATGAGGTAATATTATTTCTATGAAAGTGCCCTTGACATCACTTTTTGTATCTTTCGGAAAAGGCCCTATCAAAACAGAAGATTAGATAATAAAAGAGACAATACTGTAGACACACATGTTCTAGTGGTATGTAAGTTTGGCATTTCAGGTTACTCCATTGATCTCAACTTCCACCATTTACAGATTTAAACGAGACATAGGGAAACTGATCTCTCCATTTCAATGTCGTTCTTTCGCCCTTTGAAAAGGGCGACTAATAATTGTGCGTACAAGCGTACACGAGAGCTTTTGTTTCTGCTCACCTTGTTCATTAGGTGGCGGAGGAGGCTTGGCTGACGAGCTATGGATGGGCCAAGGAGGTTAAAGAAAACGGTGCCGCTCTAGTCTGCTCAACTGCAGAAACCTTTAGACTGACTGTGGAGATAAAAAGAAAGTTCCTTCGGCGGATGTTATACACAATTTCTTTGAATTTTCCAAAAACTCGATGGTCAATATACAAATAACCTAAAGTTCTAGGGACTGAAATTAGAAGCAAACGAAAAACGTGGGTCGGTGAAAAGTTTTTTCTGTCTTTGTTTTCAACCTTCTCACAGATCGTGGGAGAGAGTGCTATTTATTTATGGATGACCGTGAGATGACCCAAACGTTGATTTCTCGGCCTCTAAGAACATATCATATGGGATATGACGTGATTTTTAGGACAAGCAAAAGCTTGAGATTCGCTCGCACGTCTTTGTCTTTCAAAGTAACAAGAAATGGTTGCACATTGGCCAGCTTTGGGCCCAGAATTGGTCCCCGATTGAAGTGGTTTCTATGTTCTGCTTATGAACATGTAAGAGCCTTGGTAGGGCGCCCTCTTTTCTCTCTCTCTCACACACGGTTGAAGTACCTATCCAAGTAGCGCAGTGGCCTGATGTTTAAAGGGGTCACAAGATCGAGGTCGTATTATGAACCGATCTCGGGACTCAACGACTCCCTGACTTTTGGCTCGTCCGTATGAGAGCAAAAACGCGTTTGTGTTTGCAAATGTCAGGAGTCGAGATGAGAGCTCGTAGCCAAGAAGATGGGGGTGGCAACTGGTCTCATCTGCTCGTACCCAAGTATTTTAGCGAAGGAACTTCCCGTACTTGCCGAATTTACTTAAGCAGCAAACTCAGAAAAGAAATGAACTTGTAGCGAGATGAATGCGTTTGTTTTTGCAAGTTACTTCTACATGTTTTACTCATCATCCTGAATCTTCAAGAAACATTCCCTAATTAATGAAAGTTACTCCGGTCAAACATGAACGTTGGAGTTACGTGAATGGATAGGTTGGTGTGGTGATGGTGTCTGCCTTCGCATCAGAAATTCGTCCCGATGAATCTCAGCCGTCCGATCCCCTCTCCTTCTCGCTCGACCCACTTGACGGGCATTTTCGTCTTACAAACGACAGCTTTGGGCAATAGAGATACCGACATCACTCCCGAAAAAAGGAGCAATCGACACCCGGCCCCCCAAAGGAAAACAAGAAATTCCCAGCATTCCAGACACCACCACGACCAGCATTGCCGCCGTGTTCACATCGCCGGTGAATCAAGATCGGCGGCCATCATGGGGCTGCTGCAGAACCTGTAACTTGCTCTTTCTGGCTTCTTCCATCTCCATTTCTGTCTCTTATTTTTCATGTTTAGATGGATAAAGTTTGAAACTTTTCTTGCGGGGTAAACGCAAAGTTTGAAGCTTTTCTCTGTGTGTGGTGTGTGTTGTGGTTGTAGGGGGCGGAGAGAGAGGGGGAAGGTGGAGGAAGAGGAGCAGAGGAGGAAGAGGAGGAGAGAGTGGAGAAATCAGGCGGTGAGGAATTGAAGGATGTGGAGAGAGAGAGGGGAGGTGGGATTTCAAGGAGGAGTGGCTGGTTCTAATTAGAACCCGACAGAATTTCATGCTTCGATGTTGCAGAGGTTGAACCCAACGAACCCTTTGAGATTGTCACCAATGGAGGGAGGAGAGTGACTACTCCTTCTCCTGCTCATGCTTCCAAACCTCGCTCCTCACAACTAGATAAACAAACTAAGGTTCATATACCTGTCCAATGTAATGCAAAAATATAAGTAAGATGTTTGATCAAAAGCAGAGCCCTTTTACTTACTCGAATTTGCTATTTTTGGCTATTCTCAGACAGAAATTTCAGTATCATGGAGCTGGTCATGGCAACCCAAGAAGGAAGATTGAAATCAAGCATTGCTGATTACAGTCTCTGTATCTAGTCTAATTGCTTGTTATTGTCAAAAGGAGCAATCGACAAGGATCCCCTCAATCAGGATAAAAATTTTCATCACGTCACCATCAATTAAACCAAGTGTTCACAATTATCCTTGAAGAGCATGCCCAAACAGGAAGATAACCGGCACAGGAACTTAAAGAAACCCTCCGATCTCCTCAAACATCTACACATGACCAAACATTGCACAAATAGAATCGCTAAAGCTCATACTAATCATGCTTTTATGAAATCAATCCAATTCGCTACTCTCCTACAAAAATGAAAACGAGCAACAAATGTACAACCCGCTTCATGTAAGTGTGAATGACCTTCATCAGCTTCGTTGCGAGGCCGCTCTGGCGATGATGCTGCAACACCGCAATGGACCTGATGTAGGCGCACAATACGCCGGCCTTCTTGTCAATCTCCGCCATGACATACCCAATGATGCGGCCGCAAGAGTCCGGCGTACTGGAGCTGAGGCCATGTAAGGATGGAGTAACGGAACTGCCGCACTGAGTAAGTACCGTACTCGGGGAAGCAACTGGTTGCATTCTTGTATTTGGAAGAGATCCTCTATTGGCCCTGCCGATGGCAACCATTGTTGGTTTGGGAGATCGTCTTCAGGAGCGCAGGAAGATTTTGGTTTTTTTGGGTGGACAATGAAGAAGAAAGAGAGCTGGGCAGAAAGGTCGGTGGTTTTGCCGAAATAAAATTGGAAATAACTGGGTTTTAGTTAAAAAAAAAACATTTTTCACAAGTGATGCCTCAAATTTAATGCAATCCATCAGTGGAAGATTTATATAAATAATTATATGGATCAACACGAAAAATCTCAAATCGGTGCATTTGTGATAAATTTATCCTAAATTAATTTTTTGACCACAGAAAACTCCCAAACTGGTACACCTGTGATAAATTTACCTTTCTGTTGGTTTCCGTTAAATTTTACCGTCAAATTGCTAAGTTGGATGACATGTAATAATTGACGGTGTATAAATTTGGGGTTTTTACCCTCCGTTTGTCATAAGTGTATCGATTTGGGATTTTTTGTGGAATTAACTTGTCATAAGTGTATCGGTTTGAGATTTTTTGTGAAATTAACTCAATTTAACGGAAATTAACAAAAGGTAAATTTGTCATGGGTGTACTAATTTGCGGGTTTTCCGTGGTCAAAAAATTAGTTTTGGGTAAATTTGTCACGTGTACCAGAATGAGATTTTTCGTGATATTAATTCTAATTATATTTACTAACTTTTCGCTATATATCGAAAAACTAGATATTGATCTATTTCTTATCAGTAACTTTTCTAGAAAAATCTAATCGGCAAATTGAGAGGAAAGTCAACGAGTAGTCAAAAAGACCGAATATGTTTACATGATCAATAAGTTTCCATTCCAAAAAGTAATTCTCGACAGTAACTAGTGAAATTACAAGTCCGTATGTGTCATGTCACGCCCCGTACCCCACGAAGCATGAGCATCCCGCTTATAGGTCGAAATAATAGCGCGACGCTTCCAGGTTACGTCACCGACCCGAAAACCAAAATCAGAGAAAACACGCCACATGCAGAAACGACGTATATGTAATAAATATACATATACACCCAGACAATTTAAAAGCAACCACGAGTGGCAAGAGAAAAAAAAAAAATAAATTACGATTGATTAAACCCCCATATACATTATCCGTCTACAAACAAAAAGGTACATCAAAAGGGCCACGAACAAAAAGGGATCGGTGACCTAGGGGTGTCAAACTAACTACCGGAGGGGTACGGTCAAAAAGTGTCGACCCTCACTCCTATGCTGATATCTAACCTACGGTACCCAGTCAGGATCAGAACCCGACGACTCCGAAGAACTCTCGAGTCGCTCTTGATCCTCCTCAGAACTCATGGCCTCCAACTCCATCTCTGGCTCAGGGTCTTGTTCTTCGTACTCGTCTACGTCCATAGGCTCAGGGGCTTCTGCGTCCACCTGCTCTGGAGCTGGATCGACTATCTCCGGCTCAAAAGCTAATCCACCAAGCTCCTCGTGCTCTTCCTCTTCTTCCACAATCTCGTACTCAACCTCAGAATCAGGATTGCCCTCCATATCGACATCTACTATATCACCGTCTGGACATTGAATATCTAGCGAGACCCTCTCCCACAAACGGAACGTCGGCGGACTGATGGGACCGAACTCTACTCCAAAACGATCCGGAAACACCAGGCTAGATACTCGTGAGTCTCAAAGTGAGCTAAGCCTACGTCTACCCATACTAAAGCATAGTGTCTATAGTACTTCTCCCGTTCCCCACGGGTGCACGCAGGCCGTACGCTCATATGGTGGGGAATCCCAAAGCGTAACGGTGCGTTGTCGAAGTTCATGGCGGGAGATCTGAAAAGTCGGTTTTACCACAACCGTGAGAAAACTCAGCAAGTAAAACCACTAATCCTAAACTAGGCTAATGTGCACCTCCGGAGGGTAAATAAAACACATATATAAATAAATAAACCAGTACAACAATCAATAAGCTCACCCGGGCCCACAGCCCAATTCACTACTTTGTCCTGCAGGTTAGACTTTTAATGTAAATATAAAACATATGCGAGTAAATCGACCCGAAGGCCCGACCCGAAGGCCACAATTTCTCCCGACCCGAAGGCCCGACCCGAAGGCCACAATCTCTCTCGACCCGAAGGCCCGACCCGAAGGCCACAATCTCTCTCGACCCGAAGGCCCGACCCGAAGGCCACAATCTCTCTCGACCCGAAGGCCCGACCCGAAGGCCACAATCTCTCTGACCCGAAGGCCCGACCCGAAGGCCACAATCTCTCTCGACCCGAAGGCCCGACCCGAAGGCCACAATCTCTCTCGACCCGAAGGCCCGACCCGAAGGCCACAATTTCAATCACTTCAAACATGTACACCAATGCGTCCAATATTGATAAATCAACGTCACGAGAGATGAATACAAGCCAAGGCACTCAAGGTTAATCGCCCACACTAATGTACCAAGCATACTCATTCTCGACTTAGACGCATTCAACTCATCCTCAAAACAATCAATTTACTTCCGTTCTCACCCAATCCACCCGACATTGATTCGCACCTTTATTACCATTCAATGTAATGCACCTAAGGCCCGCCTTGGGTAATTCAAACTTAGTCCTCATTCTCATTGGTACGGGGTCACAAGATAGGATTTATATAAGTCCTAAGTAACCTCTAAAAATGCATAATTCCTTGCCATTAACCAATGACTCAACTAAGTATTCAACTTGGATAAATTGCACAAATTCGGTATTCAATGAACAGTACCAGGGGAGGACACATTTTGCCCACTAAACCACAATTAAACACCCTCATTAGGCTCCAATCTCAAGCTCCAATCACCCAACAACCAAATCCACTTAAATAAGGTTCAAACAAGCCTAAATAATCCCCAAAATGTCCACTTCCAAGTCATTAGCACTTGAACTCAATTAGTGAAACACTTAGACAAAATTTCACAAATTCGGTGCCCCATGAACAGTACCAGGAAAATCAACACTTTGGCACTAAACCACCTTTAAACCAACTCATTAGGGCCTAATCACTTACCCTAATCATTCAACCACTAAATATACATAATTAAGCCTCAAATAAGTTTAATTGATCCCTACAATGACCAATCCAAGGTCATTATCAATTGAACCCAAATAATTTCACACTTAGACAAATTGCACAAATTCGGTATTCAATGAACAGTGTCGAAACGGAACTCCAATTAGGCCATAATCCACCTCTAACTTACTTCATTAGGCACTAATTAGGCCCCCTAATCACCCCACACCACATTAGGCATATCTAGACCATGATTAGGCTTAATTAACCCCCTAATTACCCTCTAAAATGCACAAATAAACTAATTAAGGGTTTAGGGGTTTATACTCGCCTAGAATCGACTCGAGGCGACGGGAGCGGGCGGTCGATTACCGACACGCGGTGAGAATCGACGGCGGCGCTCCGGTGGCAAGCCGGCGGTCACGGCGGCGCCGGTGTGATTCACGGCCACACTCCCAACCGGAACGGGGAGCTGGCTGGGCGTACGAGGGCTGAGGATGGTGGAGAGAGAGACGGTGAGGGTGAGGTGGTCGACGAGGGCGGCGCACGGCGGTGGACGGCGGCGTGGTGCCGGCGAGGTGAAGACCGGCGGTGTTTCTCTCCCTCCCTCGCCTGGAACAGCTGCTGTGGGGCGGACAATGCAGAGGGTGGGGCTGGTCGACGGGGGTTGGGGCAGTGCCAGGGGGTGCTGTGCGGCGGCCAGAGGACAGCAGCCCCGGCGGCGCGGCTGTTCCGGCGTGAACAGTGGCCGGCGGAGCAGAACGACCGAGGAGTGGCGTGAAGAAGACGATCGTGAGGACGCTCGGGAGAGAGAGAGAGAACGTGAGCTGAGAGGTCTGAGGAGAGAGAAGAAACAAGTCAAAAGTGGTCAAACTTGGGTGAGTGGAATCCAAGTGTCAACAATCCAAGGGTTTGGACAATTTGCCCTTGAATCCAATGGCTTAGGTTCACTTCTCTCCAATAATTCAAGGGTGAGAAGGTCAAATGCCCCTAACCAAGGCTGACCAGGTCTGGTTTGGTCCACTTAACCTTAGTTAGTCCCCAAATTTTATCCAAATTTCGGAATAAGTTAAAATGGCCTAGGGGCATTTTCGTAATTTTCCGATCCCGGACCGAAATTTCAATTTTTGTCCATACCGGTCCTATATGTTCATGGGAGACTTAATACGGTGTCGGATTCGCGAAATTCACTTTCTACGCCTTCGAAAATCGCCTGCGAAGTCCCGGAATAAAATAATATTATTTTTCCAATTTTTGCCGAAATTCCCGTTTTGTCCAAAACCACTCTAAATGTACGTGGCCACTCCAAAATGACCTTGGCCGCGAAAAATAACCTCAAACGGCCTCCGAATCCCGCCCGGTGCCCACGGGGCAAAACCGTAATTTTCCCAATTTTGTCGAAATTCCTATTTTCAGCCGATCTTGTCCCAAACTTACTTGGCCACTATAAAATGACGTCCGTCCTATAAAATAGTCATAATTACCCTTGAAATTTTGATATCGGAGTTCGGCTCAATATCGCGATCAAAATAACTCGTTTTGAAATCTTAGGATCTCTCACTAACGGGTGGCCATTTAGGTGTTACGCGTATCGACCTAAGACTGTCCGAGTCTCGATAGTCTCAAATCTCGAGAGAAGGTGAGAGATTATCACTAGTACCGGGGGTCGCGATCGTTCGGATATAATTTGGGATTTGTTTGTCAGGCGTACTTTCGGTCGTGCGGAATCACCCGCGATCCAATCGTACGTTACTAACTATATCAAATCTATTATCTTCCTAAGATCGGCCCATATTGGCTCAAGATATTCCCTCGACGTTTCTCGAAATCAGTGTCCAATCGCGATCGTCTTTCTCGGTCCACGTACCTGTTCCTATTTTAGCCTTTCCCATTTGGTTAGTATCCCGTGATTGATCAAGTCCGGGCGAGACTCACTAAAATCACACGAGAATTAATATACGCTGTACAAGGTTCCTATAGCGGGTCAAAATTCAGGATGTTACAACTCTTCCCCCCTTACAAAAATTTCGTCCCCGAAATTTGTACTCTAAACTTGTTCCTCGAACAACTGGGGGTGTTGACGTCGCATGGCCTCCTCGCTTTCCCATGTAGCGCCTTCCATCCCATGGTGTTCCCAGACTACCTTGACCATCGAAATCGTCTTATTCCGTAGTACTCGATCCTTCCGATCTTCAATTCTGACTGGTCTCTCCACGTACGATACCCTGTCGTCCACGTCTATTTCTTCATATCTTAGGACGTGTGTCGGGTCTGGTTCATACTTTCTCAACATCGACACGTGGAAGACATTGTGTACCTGGGACAAGTTAGGTGGCAGGGCAAGCCTATACGCCATATCGCCAATCTTTTCTAAGATCTCGAACGGTCCGACAAACCTCGGACTCAGCTTCCCTTTCTTGCCAAATCGGGATAACCCTTTCATAGGTGACACCTTGAGGAATACATGGTCTCCAACTTGGAATTCCAAATGTCGTCGTCTCCGATCGGCATAGCTCTTCTGGCGACTTTGGGCTGTCTTCAGCCTTTCTCGGATAATATTGACGACTTCCACTGTCTGCTGGATCAACTCGGGGCCAGTAATACTCCGTTCACCTACTTCATCCCAGCACACAGGAGTCCTACATGCTCTGCCGTATAAGGCTTCAAATGGGGCCATCTGGATACTCTGCTGATAGCTGTTATTATACGCAAACTCTACCAAATGCAGGTGTTCTTCCCATTTACCTAGGAAGTCCAATACACAAGCTCTTAACATATCCTCGAGGGTCTGAATCGTCCTTTCTGATTGACCGTCAGTCTGTGGATGGTAAGCTGTACTGAACTGCACTTTTGTTCCCAAGGCCGTCTGCAGACTTTTCCAAAAATTCGCCGTAAACCTCGGGTCACGATCGATGTAATTGTTACTGGCACTCCATGCGCCTAACGACTGTCTCACATACGATTACGCATACCTTTCCAACTCGAAATCCTTTCGTACGGCTAAGAAATGTGCCGACTTCGTAAGTCGATCCACAATCACCCAAATGGAATCATGCCCTCTTTGGCTCCTCGGCAATCCGGTTACAAAGTCCATGGTGATGTGTTCCCATTTCCACTCGGGAATCTCCAACGGTCGCAGCAGTCCTCCAGGTTTACAGTGTTGCGCCTTTACCTGCTGACATGTCAGACACTTAGCTACATACCTGGCCACATCTGTCTTCATTCCATTCCACCAATAATATTGGCGTAGATTCTGGTACATTTTCGTACTGCCAGGGTGGATACTGTAATTGCTGCGATGAGCTTCTCTTAGTATCTCTTCCTTAAGCTCAGTATCATCAGGTACACACCATCGCCCTTTAAATTTCAGGATTCCATCCTCTAATACTTGGAAATCTGGCTTCCTTGTAGCGGCATCCATTTCCACGATTTTCTGAATTTCCTGATCCGTGGACTGCAGCGCCTTAATCTTGGCCTGGATCTCCGGCTCGATTCTCAAAGTAGCCAGCAGATTTGACACATGGCCTAATTCAAATTTAAATTCTGAATCTCGAAGCTTTTCTAATAACGTCCACTCCTTGATCATCATATGCGCTATACTTGATTTGCGACTTAGCGCATCCGCCACTCGATTCGCCTTCCCAGGGTGGTACATGATGTCGCAATCATAATCTTTCAGAAGTTCCATCCATCTACGCTGCCTCATATTTAGCTCTTTTTGCGAAAACAGATACTTGAGGCTCTGATGATCCGTATAAATCTGGAACTTTTCCCCACATAAATAATGCCTCCAGATTTTAAGTGCAAAAACAATGGCAGCCAACTCTAGGTCATGCGTCGGATAGTTCGACTCGTGTGGTCTCAACTGACGTGACGCATATGCAACTACTTTTCCATGCTGCATTAGTACACAACCAAGTCCTCTGAGTGAAGCATCACTGTAGACCTCAAATCCACCAGGTCCAGATGGAATAGTTAAGACTGGAGCTGTTGTCAGTCTGTGCTTAAGTTCCTGAAAGCTTCGTTCGCACTTGTCATCCCACTCAAACTTAACCTCCTTTTTCAGCAATCGCGTTAATGGCATGGCTAGCGACGAGAATCCTTCCACAAAACGTCGATAATAACCGGCCAATCCCAAGAAGCTCCTGATTTCCGTCACTGATGTCGGTCTGGGCCACTTAAGCACTGCTTCAATCTTAGTTGGATCCACGGATATTCCTTCTCCCGATACAATATGTCCAAGGAATGCTACCTTGCTAAGCCAGAACTCGCATTTGCTGAACTTCGCATAAAGTGCGTGCTCCCTCAACGTCCGTAATACTTCAGTCAAATGCACTTCATGTTCTTCTGGACTCCTCGAGTATACTAGAATATCGTCGATGAACACAATGACGAACTGGTCCAGGAATTCCTTAAAAACTCTGTTCATCAGATCCATGAAAGCTGCAGGGGCATTCGTCAAACCGAATGGCATGACTGTAAACTCGTAATGCCCATACCTCGTCCTAAATGCAGTCTTGGGTATATCCTCCTTCCGAATTCTTAACTGATGATACCCGGTCCGTAGATCAATCTTGGAGAACACTGACGCTCCTTGCAATTGATCGAACAAGTCGTCAATTCTGGGCAGTGGATACTTATTCTTTATAGTCACCTGATTCAACTGCCGATAGTCTATACATAATCTCAACGTCCCGTCCTTTTTCCTTACAAATAGGACTGGCGCTCCCCATGGAGACGCACTAGGACGAATGAACCCTTTATCCAGCAGTTCCTGCATTTGGACTTTCAACTCCTTTAACTCCGATAGGGACATCCGATATGGGGCCTTAGAAATCGGTTCGAGTACACTGGGCCAATTCTATTACGAACTCCACTTCCCGTTACGGCGGTAAGCCCGGCAATTCTGAGGGAAAACCTCGGGAAATTGCACACAATAGGGATTTCTTCCAACTTGGATTCCGCTAAGGTCGGATCCTTAACATTAACCAAATATCCTCACAACCTTCTTCGAGCATCTCAGTTGCCTCTACTGAGGAGATCCAAGGGATTGAGGTTCCTCCTCGGTTTCCCTGAAATTCAAACCTAGGATGTCCAATCGGATTAAATTGGACTGTCCTATTGCCGCAATCCATAACGGCTTTCTGTTTCGTTAGCCAATCCATACCGATGATCACATCGAAATCATACATGGCTAACACAGCCAAATCAATCCTTTCCTCTACATTCTCAATCACGATTTTACAGTCCAAGCACCCCAATGATACTAACACCCTATCATGCAATGGGGTCGTCACACATAACATGCTTGCAAGTAATATAGGTTCCAGACCAACCAATCTAACAAACTGTTCTGAAATAAACGAATGGGTTGCCCCGGGATCAAATAACGCATAGGCAGCATGATCACAGAGAGAGATGGTACCTGTGACCACGCCTGGCGCGTCCTCCGCATCCTTACGCGCCATTGCGTATACCCGTCCTTGTGCAGGTGGTCTGCCTTGAATAGCCGGTGGGGGATTTCTGGCATGATTTCCTATTCTGGGCTGCTGATGTTGTCCTGGGGGTCCTAAAGGTCGTTGTTGGGGACAATCCTTTATCTGGTGTCCCAAACTCCCGCAACGAAAACAAGCCCCGAATTTATTTGGCGTCTGGCTGGGTTTCCCTATATTCCTCCTCGGAAGTGGAACAAACCGTCTACTGTTAGCCATCGGCTTCTTGCCAAAGCGACGATTGTCCCGATTCTGATTAAACCTTGAACCCGATGCTGCTGTCCTTTCCATCTGATCTCGCTCCATCGTTTGGGCTCGCTCATACAATTCTCTGTAATCTTTGATATTCAGTAAAAGCATCTGGGTACGAAGATCCGACTTCAGTCCATCCCGGAATCTTCGAGCTTTATCCAGCGGATTCTCAACCATCCTTGGGGCGAATCTGGACAGTCTTGTGAACTCTGCTTCGTACTGAACTACTGTCATCGACCCCTGACGAAGTCTCATGAACTCCGCCATCTTCTTCTCCTGGGCACTCTCTGAGAAAAACTGCCCATAGAAATGCTCGACAAAAATTGCCCAGGTCTGTTCCATATTTTCTGGAAATACTCTATCCTTAACTGCCTTCCACCAGTCGTGCGCATTATCTTGCAGCTGGTAAGTCGCCAACGAAATCTTTTCTGTCTCAGTACATCCTAACAAGTCGAATGCTTTCTCTAACTCCTCCACCCAACGTGGGGCGGTTTCTGGGTCACTTCTACCCGTGAACTTGGGCGGTTTCAGCTTAAGAAACTGTTCCACCAACTGGTGTATTGGTCTAGCTGCTACCATTGGTTGAGCCTGAGCTTGCCGGGCTTGGGCTTGATTCCCATTGATGGCAGCGGCTGCTGCAGCCCCAGCAGCCTCAGCAATGACTGTTGCTCTATCTTGGGCCTGTCTACCCATGACATTCCCTATTTCTCTTAGGGTTTCAATCACTTGTTCCATTCTGGGGTCTACTGCAGTTCCAGCATTGACTCCGGGGTTTCCTGCCGCTCTAACACCCGTCTCGAGGTCTTCCACAGCTCTCACTCGAGCACGACCTCCACCTCTAGTTCCTCTTCCTGTGCCCCTCCTTGGGACTCTTCTCACACTTCCTCCTTCGCTGCTCATCCTTCCAAATCTGAGTGCTCAACTACCTAATATAATTCCGTCCAGGAATTAGAGACCTAAACCAAACAATCCGGTCTAAGTCCTAGGCAGGTATCAATACAAAAACAATGAAACACTCAGCATGCAGCTAGCATAACGGCACATAATTTTCACCCAAGAATTCGCACATTTACCTTGGATCCTGCCGCACCTGCATAATACTGGTTCAAATAACCACCACAACATTCAAACACAAACAATCTGGAGGTACACTTAGCACACTAGGTCACCCTATGGCTACCCATGGTCACTCCTCCTTATCACTCCAGGGCTCGACCAGAATGGACCGAGCTGTCCTTGCTCTGATACCACTTCAAGCAGGGATGTCACGCCCCGTACCCCACGAAGCATGAGCATCCCGCTTATAGGTCGAAATAATAGCGCGACGCTTCCAGGTTACGTCACCGACCCGAAAACCAAAATCAGAGAAAACACGCCACATGCAGAAACGACGTATATGTAATAAATATACATATACACCCAGACAATTTAAAAGCAACCACGAGTGGCAAGAGAAAAAAAAAAAATAAATTACGATTGATTAAACCCCCATATACATTATCCGTCTACAAACAAAAAGGTACATCAAAAGGGCCACGAACAAAAAGGGATCGGTGACCTAGGGGTGTCAAACTAACTACCGGAGGGGTACGGTCAAAAAGTGTCGACCCTCACTCCTATGCTGATATCTAACCTACGGTACCCAGTCAGGATCAGAACCCGACGACTCCGAAGAACTCTCGAGTCGCTCTTGATCCTCCTCAGAACTCATGGCCTCCAACTCCATCTCTGGCTCAGGGTCTTGTTCTTCGTACTCGTCTACGTCCATAGGCTCAGGGGCTTCTGCGTCCACCTGCTCTGGAGCTGGATCGACTATCTCCGGCTCAAAAGCTAATCCACCAAGCTCCTCGTGCTCTTCCTCTTCTTCCACAATCTCGTACTCAACCTCAGAATCAGGATTGCCCTCCATATCGACATCTACTATATCACCGTCTGGACATTGAATATCTAGCGGACCCTCTCCCACAAACGGGCGTCGGCGGACCTGATGGGACCGAACTCTACTCCAAAACGATCCCGGAAACACCAGGCTAGATACTCGTGAGTCTCAAAGTGAGCTAAGCCTACGTCTACCCATACTAAAGCATAGTGTCTATAGTACTTCTCCCCGTTCCCCACGGGGTGCAGGTCAGTACGCTCTATATGGTGGGAATCCCAAAGCGTAACGGTGCGTTGTCGAAGTTCATGGCGGGAGATCGAAAAGTCGGTTTTACCACAACCGTGAGAAAACTCAGCAAGTAAAAACCACTAATCCTAAACTAGGCTAATGTGCACCTCCAGAGGGTAAATAAAACACATATATAAATAAATAAACCAGTACAACAATCAATAAGCTCACCCGGGCCCACAGCCCAATTCACTACTTTGTCCTGCAGGTTAGACTTTTAATGTAAATATAAAACATATGCGAGTAAATCGACCCGAAGGCCCGACCCGAAGGCCACAATTTCTCCCGACCCGAAGGCCCGACCCGAAGGCCACAATCTCTCTCGACCCGAAGGCCCGACCCGAAGGCCACAATCTCTCTCGACCCGAAGGCCCGACCCGAAGGCCACAATCTCTCTCGACCCGAAGGCCCGACCCGAAGGCCACAATCTCTCTCGACCCGAAGGCCCGACCCGAAGGCCACAATCTCTCTCGACCCGAAGGCCCGACCCGAAGGCCACAATCTCTCTCGACCCGAAGGCCCGACCCGAAGGCCACAATTTCAATCACTTCAAACATGTACACCAATGCGTCCAATATTGATAAATCAACGTCACGAGAGATGAATACAAGCCAAGGCACTCAAGGTTAATCGCCCACACTAATGTACCAAGCATACTCATTCTCGACTTAGACGCATTCAACTCATCCTCAAAACAATCAATTTACTTCCGTTCTCACCCAATCCACCCGACATTGATTCGCACCTTTATTACCATTCAATGTAATGCACCTAAGGCCCGCCTTGGGTAATTCAAACTTAGTCCTCATTCTCATTGGTACGGGGTCACAAGATAGGATTTATATAAGTCCTAAGTAACCTCTAAAAATGCATAATTCCTTGCCATTAACCAATGACTCAACTAAGTATTCAACTTGGATAAATTGCACAAATTCGGTATTCAATGAACAGTACCAGGGGAGGACACATTTTGCCCACTAAACCACAATTAAACACCCTCATTAGGCTCCAATCTCAAGCTCCAATCACCCAACAACCAAATCCACTTAAATAAGGTTCAAACAAGCCTAAATAATCCCCAAAATGTCCACTTCCAAGTCATTAGCACTTGAACTCAATTAGTGAAACACTTAGACAAAATTTCACAAATTCGGTGCCCCATGAACAGTACCAGGAAAATCAACACTTTGGCACTAAACCACCTTTAAACCAACTCATTAGGGCCTAATCACTTACCCTAATCATTCAACCACTAAATATACATAATTAAGCCTCAAATAAGTTTAATTGATCCCTACAATGACCAATCCAAGGTCATTATCAATTGAACCCAAATAATTTCACACTTAGACAAATTGCACAAATTCGGTATTCAATGAACAGTGTCAGAACAGAACTCCAATTAGGCCATAATCCACCTCTAACTTACTTCATTAGGCACTAATTAGGCCCCCTAATCACCCCACACCACATTAGGCATATCTAGACCATGATTAGGCTTAATTAACCCCCTAATTACCCTCTAAAATGCACAAATAAACTAATTAAGGGTTTAGGGGTTTATACTCGCCTAGAATCGACTCGAGGCGACGGGAGCGGGCGGTCGATTACCGACACGCGGTGAGAATCGACGGCGGCGCTCCGGTGGCAAGCCGGCGGTCACGGCGGCGCCGGTGTGATTCACGGCCACACTCCCAACCGGAACAGGGGAGCTGCTGGGCGTACAGGCTGAGGATGGTGGAGAGAGAGACGGTGAGGGTGAGGTGGTCGACGAGGGCGGCGCACGGCGGTGGACGGCGGCGTGGTGCCGGCGAGGTGAAGACCGGCGGTGTTTCTCTCCCTCCCTCGCCTGGAACAGCTGCTGTGGGGCGGACAATGCAGAGGGTGGGGCTGGTCGACGGGGGTTGGGCGGTGCCGAGGGTGCGGTGCGGCGGCCGAGGAGGCTGGCCGGCCCGGCGCGCGCAGGCTGTTCCGGCGTGAACGAGTGGCCGCGGAGCGAACAACGAGGAGTGGCGTGAAGAAGACGATCGTGAGGACGCTCGGGAGAGAGAGAGAGAGAACGTGAGTGAGAGGTCCGAGGAGAGAGAAGAAACAAGTCAAAAGTGGTCAAACTTGGGTGAGTGGAATCCAAGTGTCAACAATCCAAGGGTTTGGACAATTTGCCCTTGAATCCAATGGCTTAGGTTCACTTCTCTCCAATAATTCAAGGGTGAGAAGGTCAAATGCCCCTAACCAAGGCTGACCAGGTCTGGTTTGGTCCACTTAACCTTAGTTAGTCCCCAAATTTTATCCAAATTTCGGAATAAGTTAAAATGGCCTAGGGGCATTTTCGTAATTTTCCGATCCCGGACCGAAATTTCAATTTTTGTCCATACCGGTCCTATATGTTCATGGGAGACTTAATACGGTGTCGGATTCGCGAAATTCACTTTCTACGCCTTCGAAAATCGCCTGCGAAGTCCCGGGAATAAAATAATATTATTTTTCCAATTTTTGCCGAAATTCCCGTTTTTGTCCAAAACCACTCTAAATGTACGTGGCCACTCCAAAATGACCTTGGCCGCGAAAAATAACCTCAAACGGCCTCCGAATCCCGCCCCGGTGCCCACGGGGGCAAAACCGTAATTTTCCCAATTTTTGTCGAAATTCCTATTTTCAGCCGATCTTGTCCCAAACTTACTTGGCCACTATAAAATGACGTCCGTCCTATAAAATAGTCATAATTACCCTTGAAATTTTGATATCGGAGTTCGGCTCAATATCGCGATCAAAATAACTCGTTTTGAAATCTTAGGATCTCTCACTAACGGGTGGCCATTTAGGTGTTACGCGTATCGACCTAAGACTGTCCGAGTCTCGATAGTCTCAAATCTCGAGAGAAGGTGAGAGATTATCACTAGTACCGGGGGTCGCGATCGTTCGGATATAATTTGGGATTTGTTTGTCAGGCGTACTTTCGGTCGTGCGGAATCACCCGCGATCCAATCGTACGTTACTAACTATATCAAATCTATTATCTTCCTAAGATCGGCCCATATTGGCTCAAGATATTCCCTCGACGTTTCTCGAAATCAGTGTCCAATCGCGATCGTCTTTCTCGGTCCACGTACCTGTTCCTATTTTAGCCTTTCCCATTTGGTTAGTATCCCGTGATTGATCAAGTCCGGGCGAGACTCACTAAAATCACACGAGAATTAATATACGCTTTACTGGTTCCGATAGCGGGTCAAAATTCAGGATGTTACATGTCACGGATCGATAGATTAGGAATGACCCGTGCGTAGAGAGAATTTGGGAGAAAATGCTTTTTATTGATTCAATTGTTAAATGGATACAAATGAGAAGGAGGACACCCCTTTATATACTAAAGGGCCTTAGATTATATCTGTTGATCAACTATCGATCTAGTGGCCGATATCACATCTCCCCGTCCGCCAACTACCGGCATTTATGCCGAGAATTCTCTAGAACACGGCACAATTATCGTATCGCTCGTCTCTAGAATGTTCTGGAAATTCCATTAGGGTTTGGATAAGTCTTTGTCGATGTTGCACGGTCCTTGGCGCATGAAAACCTCGCGACCGTGACATATGCATCATCTCATTCGCACATAATCCTCCAATCTTGACTCTAAAGTCTCGATCGAGTCGAATATGTTTTGATTTACTCGGTGACTTTACTTCATTAGATTTTTTTTTTCCACACAAAGAGGCATGAACTCAATTAATTAATCAACTGGCCTTTTTGCATTATTTCAATCTAAAAATAACGCATCAACATTTCATGGAGTCCTAATCAGATGTGAGTGAGTAGTTAGATTCTTATAATAAGAGCAGCAATTTAAATTCACCAAGATAATTCACATGCAAAAACATAAATCTCCAAAATTTTAAAATTGAAATCAGACATTTGTTTTTTATGGACAACCATTTAAATTCGTTTCTAGATATTGATCTAATATGTAGAAATACTGTATTTCTTAACATATTTGATTTTGTTTCCTTTTCTTCTTAAATGTTTGTAAATCACATGCCATGTAATATTAATTGGTTTGATCTAAACTAGTTGTCACACCTTGCGGCGCGTGTACAATTACTTGTAAGGCAATATTGTAAATTCTATTCTCTAAAAAGTGAGTAATTACTCGACAAATGGATATTTTAGAAAAGGAAAAAATAATACAAATCACATTTTTTGGTGATGTAGAAACTGGTTTAGAATTTTTCTATTGGCCACCTGGACTGAATATTTTAAAAAAAACATGGGTCTTTTCTCCATTTTTCCTTTTTGTTTTTGAGCTCATAGCCATAGCAGCTCATCCATGGCCGTTCGCCACCAATTCACCATCGCCAGATCTAGAGGCACAGATGATCTGGACCACCGGCATCACCCCCCAAGGACAAGCAAGGCTCCCGTCTGTTGACGAGCTGCCTCTCGCCGGTCATGGACCAATGGCGTCACCGACCGGTTCCGGCCGGTCCCATCTTCCGGCCGTTGTCATGGCTGCCTCTAGATCTGGCTGCAAACCATGGCTCCACATCTTCAATTTAGCTGGCAACGTCTTTTGTGACCACGAGACGGTGATCGGCTTGGATGCTCCGTTGGCGACGGCGAGCTAAGGTCAAATCTCGGCAACTCCAATGAAGCAAAGCGAATTCTATCGCTGAACATAGCATATTATCAATTTTGTTCATTTCATTCCACATCAACGAACATATGTCAGTCTATCAGTCGATGCGAGTAAAATATGCATGAGCACATCGGCAGCTTTGAAACCACTAAATATTTTCTCCGCGTCTCTATAGCCTGACCAAAATCACTCCACCCGCATGTGTGCCCAACTCAACTTTCTAAAAATAAAATTTCAAGTTCAGAGACTGAGGAGCAAGCAACAACCCAATGATAAAATGTCCCTGAATTCCGAGGCAGACCTAAAAGCTATTAAATAAAAAACTTCAAATTGACAATCTCCCGAGACCCTTTCTCTATCCCTCACCCACCTCAAGTCCTCATTTTCTCCTTCTTCTTCGTTTTCGTCCTCGTCGCTGTCGTCCTCTTTTCGGCTTCGGCTCTAGAAACCGCTGATTGGCTCGGGTGCAAGGACTCGGGTACGTCGCCAACGATTTTTAAGCGGAAGAGGTGTGCGAGGCTGTATATACAGGTGGCGCCACTGAGTTTTGGGGTTCTGGCGACTATGGCGAAGGAGAGAGAGAAGTATGGGTGCTGTGATCATCTTCCAGTAATCGGTCAAGCAGCAGTCTGCCCTCACGCACCGGTGGTGTCTCGGTCCAGCGAACAATCTTCTCGGTGGCTTTCCAATAGGCTACAAAGTTCGACTTTCTCTAGTGCCGTCGAGTCGCTACCGCTGCAAGCCATCTCGTAGTAACACAGTGGCTTTTGTCGCATCAGTCTCTGCCTCCTTAGACCAATTCCCAACATCCTTGCAGTGAAGAACCAGCAAACTGCCAGCGAATCGTAGCACTATCGACATCTTGACGACTTCCTGCAGCACAAACCAGCTCGCCCAACACTTCATTGAGCATTTCCCTGTCTTGGTGAGTACTGCGGCCACGTCTCGCCGCCCGCTCGACCACACTCCATTGTGTCGTCTCGTTCCCCACTGCCTTAGGCCAATTCTAGTCAAGGTGAGAATGAGGTTTGTTTGGGTTGATGCGGTCCCAATATCTGATTTAAGTGCATTTTTTTAGTTGATAAATCCTTAGGTCACTGTGGTTTTATTGTTTCTGTGCATCAACAAAGACATATTTGGCTTTCGAACCTTTAGACGTTAAGGTCGAACCTCAATATCGTCTTGTGTGGATTGCTGTTGTTGAGTATGTTATCAATGATGTGACTAATTCGTACATAGTCATTACACGTCACTCTAGTTTTGAGTATATTCATAATTTACATTTTAGGGTTTTCATATTTATGGCCCACATATTCCCATTTATTCTATGTGGGACAAAACACTCCCAAGTTTCATTTACAAACAAACTACCAACAGATTCGCATGGTAATGTTATGTTGCGAAAGTTAGTATTCAAGCTATGTTACAAGAGAGAGGAATACTTCTTTGTCTACTGCAGATGAAGAATTGTGTAGGAAATGGCATACTACGATGCGAGTTCACAAGTTCCTTTGAAGTCTCTGGTAATTAGAAGTAGAGGTGCAAACGGGTGGGGCTTTCGTTGGAAAAATAGCCCCGACCCAATCACGTCGGGCCTAACAAGTCCTCTCGGCTCGGCATAAATTATTTCGAATTGGTCTGATTCGGTCCGGGCTAGGCCCCAAATATGACCGGTTTAAAAGATAAGATAAAAAGATCAAGGGAAAACACTGCACGAACTGATAACGTTTAGGGATTTCCGATAGCTTTATTCCATGATAAGATGACAACTTGCAAAAGAAAAGTGAGGAGTTCTTGGCATTTGTCATCTAAACTTTTGCATCGCTAAGAAACATTTCTCTCGATGCCTAAGAGATGATCATATCTCACGTACATTGACGTCATTTTACGACGTGGAGACCACAATCATTGGTCTGATTACGTCAATAATACCGAGTTTAGGCAAAGCAATAATTAAAGGCATGGTCGGACTCGAACAGAACATTGTGAGTAAAGCACCACTTTCGTGAGAACGGAACTTGCTTTTAACCTAAATACTAAATTAGTGGGGCAAACGTGAAAGTTGACTTTATAACTTATGGTGGACAAACGTGATGATCAACATTGACAAATTTCAAGCTACTAACATAATGAAAACCATTTGGGTAAAAGATATCGCATATCTCTTTTCCATAAGATACAAATATATACTTCTTTTCCTTACCAAAAAAAAAATATACTTCTTTTAATATATACATGTGTGCATGCGCGTGTTATTTTTTTATATATTGTTTATTCTCTTATTTAAAAGGATTATAAGAGAAGGGAAAATAATGGAACAGTTAATCGTTGAGAAAATTGTCCAATCAGTCCTAAACTTATTGTGTGAATGTTAGTTCAATCATGAATTTTTTAATTTAATCAATTTATTTATAAACCTTTAAGTGAAATATTAATATAGTCTTTCCAACCAATTTTCGCTGAAACCGCTGACATAACCAAAAGCACTACAGTAGAATTTTTCTCAAAGGTTTAGGATTACATTGGTAAAATTGAAAAGTTTTGGATTATATCAGCATTTGTGTAATAGGTTTATTACTGATTTGACAATTTTCCCGTTTATCCTTATACACGCTTCCTAAGTGGCTCAACTACATTTTTCATTATGCAGGGTAAATAACAAAAAGCATTCTTGACTTTTTATTATGATTTATTCCACGTCTTCTATCAATTCGAGCATGCATTTTGCGCCATGATGTCGAAAAAGGTCTAAATTTTACATCTTCGAGTCTAACAAACTATGGAAATTAGAAAGTGCAAAGCGTAGATTTTTTTGAAACCTCTCGTTGCAAAGTGTGGATAGATTTTGGAATTAGCAGATATGAAATTAGTATTTGAGGTGAAAATTGAAGATTGGTTTCTGTAATTCACTAGAAAATGTTGCTACTAGTTTTCATAAGGGAGATTGAAACAAATTTACAGCATAGCATCTTGACATCACTCAGTTACAGAATAGCATCTTGACATACATTATTTGCTTCCATTTCTCTATGATTCCCATAAAGGACCTTTCTCCATTAATTAAGCTCTCTCACTTCTGTACCATCCACGATCATGGTGTTTCGTATTTTCTTCTTTTGTTTTGGATGATAGAGTATAGGTGGTCCTCCAACTTTTCCTTATTATTCGATCTTGTCCCGAAGATATTTGGCAATTCAATAGTACTTGTCCTCTTTGAATATGACTCAATATTGTCATTTCATTAAGTAGACTAATGAAAATTGCTGATGTGACCAATAATACTATCAACTAGTCATTCAATATGTCAACAAAGACACCTACATGGACACTGTTAAATAGCTGTTTAATTTAGACTAGATATGAGGCCAAGTCGTGCGACCCAGTATGAACTTGAACACCTCCATCAATGGAGGTCATGTGCATAGCCCCAACCTCCATTGGAAGTCACACACACACAGAGGGTTGAGCCAGGCATGGACGGTTAGCTCAGGTAGCGTCGGCAATGAGGCACAACAAGACCACATCAAGGATGACACTAGTAGTGAGGTTGGCCAATCCACGTCATTGCTAAATGAGTTTTGCTGGATTGGCATACCGTTACAGTTGATTACCCGTGACATTGAACTCCAATTAACGAAAGAATCACATCGAGTAGATTTTAGAAAATTTAGAGATTAATTCAAATAAAAATTATTCAAAGATTATAGTGAACACCAAGAAAAAGTTGGAGACTGCTATGACCTTGTTCTTTAGCTAGGAGATGATTTGCATTATCTGACGCCGACATCAGTAGACCTCAAAAGACATGACATGATGTCCATATCCAACAGCAAATCCCACCGTGATCAAATCAATCAGACCTAACGACCCCAATATTGAAGGACAATGTTGAGTTAATGGTGCGCACGAGCCAAAGCAAATGACAGCGACGCCGCACCTTTCTCCATCTCTTTACTCTTTCATTATGATGATCAAACAATGATGATCGTCCGACTTCAAAATGCGAATCATATTTTCATTACCGAACGATTTAAAATGCTTTTGAAACAAATGAGGTTACGCAGCGAATATAATAAATAAATGAATAACTTGATTTGCAAATATGCTTACAGACGCAAACACGCTCACATGCACAAGTTTCAAAAAATAATAAAGATCTCTCGTAAAATCTTCATTCATTCATAGGAATAAGATGTTTTGCAAGAGAATGAAATGTATATATTAATCTGGAAAACCCTAAAATTTGGCGAGTATTTTTTCTAGGATTACAATTAAGTTTATTTCCTTATATGTTCCGTATTTTAGAAATTTTGTTGGGATTTTAGGTGATTCATTTCAACTTTAAGTAATTATCTGGTTAGATATTTTTGTATCATGAGAACTATGTGGCGTGATTTTCGTTCGTCTAGGGCGCGGTTGTTTTACGAGAAATCGATGATTTCAAAAAAACTTTTTTTCTAAGAACCGATTATTTGTATTGCTTAGAATAATTAGTCAACAAAAAACTATTTCCATTATTAACAAAACTCTATACGTAAACATTTTTGTTGATAATGACAATATTTTTCGTTGATTCTAGGATCATTTTTAGGAAATATGCTTTTCAAATTTTTTATATTTTGCTAAACAAGCCCCCTAATCAGTCCTTCTACGTGCATTAATCACATTCGAATTATTTTTCTTCTAATGTTATAAGCTTAACTCATGTGTAGGGGACAAATGATTTTGTCTATTTTAATTTGTATCAAAATCTTATTTTTTCGAAAGTACTGAACGATTTTGCCCGTTTCACTCCGTTTCTTGTTTATTCTCTGGGCAAGAATTCTTTCATCTCAATGATTCCCACATATTCTTTTTTTTTTGGTCTCCCATCTAGTCTATTCACACTAATATACAATGTTTGCTGCAATTATTGCATTAATTGTGATTAGAATCTTTTTCTCTTAAGACCTTTCTCTGATATGTTAAATGAAATGAACACGTTGCTTTAGAGAGGGACTGCGGGAGAGAGAGAGAGAGATTAGGAGATGAAAAACGCAAAGCTAATACTCCTCCATCCCACAATCCAAAAGCAATCATCTTCAAACGCCAATCGCTTGTGGCTCATCTTCATCATCACCTTGTTCACCACCGCCTTCACTCTAACCCTAATCGCCGCCACCACCAACACCACCCCCACCGCCACAAGCACCGCAGGCTCTGCCGCGTCTTCAGTACCGCTTCCACTTTCCATATCCGACGCCCTCCTCCACTACGCCGCCACTAGCAACTCCACCCACGTAACGTCCACCGAGCTTGTCACCATAACCACCGCCATCACTGGCTGTGCTGCTGCCACCTCCCGCTGCAACCTCCTCGTGTTTGGCCTCACCCACGAGGCCCTCTTGTACAAAGCCCTCAACTTCAACGGCCACACCATCTTCCTCGATGAGGACGAGCAACTTGTCTCAAGGTTTGAGCAGCATCACCAGGGAATTGAGGCCTACGACGTGCAGTACGAGACGAGGGTCGGTGAAATGAAGAGGCTGCTTGAGTCGGCGAGAGGCGAGCTGCATGGCGAGTGCCGGCCAGTGCAGAACCTGCTCTTCTCGGAATGCAAGCTCGCATTGAACAGCTTGCCCAACCACGTGTATGACTTGAGTTGGGACGTGATACTAATTGACGGGCCGAGCGGGTACCATGAGGTGGCGCCGGGGAGGATGTCGGCAATATTCACGGCGGCGGTGCTGGCAAGGAGCAAGAAGGGTGGCGCGGCAGAGACACACGTGTTGGTGCATGACTTCGACAGGGAGGTGGAGAGAGTTTACAGCGACGAGTTCTTGTGTAGGGACAGCTTGGTGGAGGTTGTTGGTAAGCTTGGGCATTTTGTTGTGGAGCGAGTGAGTGATGAGAGATTAATGACTGAGTTTTGTAGCGTTCCGGCTTCGGCCAATTCATCTTCGTCGTCAACATCAATCGTGTAATTGTGGGATTCACTGGTGGATGATGATGAAGATTATGGCCATTGAGAAGTGTAATTTAGAGTCAAGTATTTGATCCTCAACAAAGAAAAACAATAATAAACAGACCTAAGAATCGCAACAAGCAGACAAAATTTCCTCAGAAGCTTGCTCTGGAGATCTATACATACTAGATCCATTCTTGTTTCATCGAGATGAGAATGGCACTTTGAATTTCTTCCTATTAATTAAATTTATACATAAGCAAATAGACTAATAATCAAATTAATAAATTGATGAAAAAAACTTGAAAGAAGAAGAAAAACAATCAAACGCAAGAACTCAAAACACCGGAGAACTATTTACGGTAGAGTGGCGTTGTTTGGGCCTTCTTCTATTTTAACTTGTATCGATAATTTTTCGATTTTAAGTTGATTCTGGGCCTGTTGCAAGCTTTGAGCTCAAGCAACCACGGTGGTCACACGCTTTGAAGTTAGATTTGGCCATGGCGGCCTTTCAGCTCAAATGGCCATGACTGTGAGCTTCTAGCTTAAGCTCGAGCTTGAGTGGCCATGGCCGTGATATGGCTTCTACTTAGGGTTCCGATCGTCCACATCAGCATAAATCGATAAAAAAAGAGCGAAATAATAAAAAGATGACGGATGACCCTTTTTAAAAGTACGAGGATGATTTTGGACCGAAAAAAGTATAATAATGGTTTTGAATTTTGAGCAAGAGTACAGGGACAATTGGTGTCATTTCACCTAATACTCATACAGATAAAATGGTTGTTGTAGGAGTTTTAGAAACTTATTGGAGATAAATACAGGTAATGTCTACATTTGTACCCGCGCTCATTGTCCCCCAATTTGTTTTTGGTCAAATATCAAAGCTTGTTCTTAATTCTTGTTGGTTATTCTTTCAAAAAAAGAGTCTCATGATTTTGATCGTAAATGCTGGGATCGTGGAGAGGTAACTTCACTGTAAAAGCTTTCAAAGTTTTAAAGATTGCCTGATGGATTTCAACCTTATTATTGAGCTATTAGAACTGGTATAATGGAAGAGGCTAAGTGGATAGGTTGAACCACTATAAATTGCATTGCAGATTCTTCTATCCGTTATTCTATTTACATTTTTGTGGATAGAAGATATTTGACACTTCTGTTTGATATGTTATGAATATGAAATCACTAGCATTTGAATGAACTTAATTGCATCTAAAGGATGCGAAAGGTGGGGACAATGACTGCGGGGCACTGTACCCAAGTATTGGTGAGGTACAAATGTAGACATTACCTGTATTTATCTCTAATCACACTTCTGATTGATATGCTATGAACATAAAATCACTCGCATTTAATTCTAGTTAAATAGTTAAATTTGCATGTGGGTGATTTTCATAACTCGTAATCTATCAAATAAGTTCTCCAACAATGGTGGGAAAAATTATTGCCCTGTATATAAATTTGCTTGCGAATAATGTCCATACTTGTAAATCACCCGTCATATGCATGGTCGGACAAAATTACCATTATCATCCCATTCTCTCACCTCTTCTAACAACTGAAAGCGAAGAAAGAATTGAGTAAACTTAGTCTAATAAGACAGAAATCACTTGTGAAGAAACACTGGAACCTGCACAAGGTCCCACTAGGTTTCATATAGTTTTTATAATGCCTCTGCTTATCATATCACCCTTGGTTTACCTAATAACCTTTTTTTAACGAGGACAACTTCAACTATGACGTGAGCATGAGATTGCACATCGTGTGCGAGACTTGACAACTATTGCAAAAGACTACCCATTTCTCTAACCATATAAGCACTCTCTGTGGTTATTATTGCTGGTCTTCCCATTATTGTTTTCTTCAGGGACGCACCACGCCCACATGTTGAACACGAACAACACACGCTCAACCACAACTCATCCTCACAATAATCTGTGTCGAATAAGAGCAGGGTAAGTGACCGACGTTGTCCGAGCACCCGGAGGACGACGAGGATAAGTTGAATTGATCTTGCAAGGAATGACGCTCATCAAGTATTGCCACGGACAGAGCCACCTAAACCAAAACGAGTGAAAATAGAACTTCGCGCACTCATAGTACGGCCTCTGATTGGGAAGCCCAGCGACGCAGTTCATCCTCACGTCCAGCACTCCGCTCTTCACGAGCTTCCGACACAACGGCCCGATGTAGTTGAAGTAGTTGTTCGACAGCGATAGGTTCAACAAATTTGGCATTGAGCACACAACCTCCGGGATCTCGTCGTACAGGTAGTTCCCGGCGAAGTTGAGCTGCTCGATCTTGTCCAAGCAGCCGAGTGAGCACGGGAGCTGTCCTGTCAGGTAGTTGCCCCCGGCGTCGAAGACGGTGGCCTTTCTCAAGAACCCGATCTCGTAAGGAATGCAACCTATGAGCTGGTTGTTCAGGAAGAGCACTTCGATCAGCGTTGAGGAGGCGTTGCCAATGCTCCTTGGGATCGGGCCCGTGAACTTGTTGTTGGCCAGGGTGAGGTACAGCACCCGGGTCGAGCCAAAGTCGATTGGGATCTTTTGCATGAACTTGTTGTTGTTGATGTAGAGCACGTCGAGGGATTGCTTGAAGACCTGCAGCGGGACAGACCCTGTGAAGGCGTTGAAACGAATGTCCAAGAACGACAGGTTGGTGATGCCGAACACTGAGGCCGGGAATGCCCCGGAGAAGTTGTTGTTGCTCACGTCGAGCTCGTAGAAGTACGGGAGCTGTGCAATCTTCTGCGGGATGACGCCGGAGAAGTTGTTGGAATTGGCGTGGAAGATTGCGAGGTCTGGGAGCTGGTCGACGAAGCCCTCGAGGGTCGGCGCACCAAGGTGGTAACCGTTGAAGTCGACGGCCGCGAGCGCAGTGGCTGTGAGATTGTCTGGCGGGTTGTCGCAATAAAAGCCTTGGTAGTGGCAGATGTCGGGGCCAACCCAAGAGTTGGTGATGCCGAGCGGATCGGCGCTGATGGTGTTCTTGAATTTCTGGATTACGGGGTATACGGCGGCGAGTCTTGGGTCCAAGAAGATCAAATCTTGGGATGGTGGTGGAGATGGAGGCATCACTTGGCAAATAATGAGATGGTGACAAGCTTGGAGGACGATGATGGAGACGAAAATTATGTAAGAATTTGAGGGTTTGAGAAGAGAAATACGGTCGCTACCCATTGGGAGGATGTTTTGAGGTAGCGTCAAGACAATAGAATATGTGGCAATTCAAGGATAACATGCAAGGTTTAATATATATAGTGTGGTTATGGATTCTGTAAGTCAAATTAATTACTTCTCTATCCTGCTATACGAAAAATTATAAAATTTTCATGTTAAATTTACCCACTTGGGAAGAAAGTAAAGAGTATTGTAACCGATGGATGACATATATATTAACTAGTCATGAGATTCACCGAACACTGATATGCCATTTGTTGGGAGCAATGATCAGAATTTTGATACCTTACCCGAGGAAATTATCAAGAGGAAGCCCAATCCGAGCCCATCAATATATTCATTTAGATCCACATTTACTCAAAAACTTAAATCATTAAGTTATAAGCCAACTAGAATATGTTAACTCTCTTATATCATATCAAATTCTCTAATACGAGTCTTTTTCTAACTTAATTCATATGCGTATCTCAACAGAATGACAATCTGCAACTCATGATTTATTGATTCTTATGTATTGGAGCACGGAAATGGAACTACCAATTCAGAGTGATTGCGAATCCACAAATTTTTCCTTTACAAATGGAAGAGGTCCATTTATTTTTCTATAGATTGTGAGGACCCAATTTTTTTTATGGATAGAGTTTGGCGACAAAGATGGAAGTTGTTACAAACATTCTAAGCAGTAGTAGTTGCTGAGTCATTTAGAGACGTCTTTGACCTCAGAGTTCGGATGGGTCCCACTTCCAATCCGTATATCTTCATTTTATTTTATAAATAAAAGGACCGGAACAAGCGACCCCCATTAGAGACCATCTAAGTATAACCATAAGCATTATAAATCAGTTATAAATTGTTCGATTTTAGCTATAGTTACTTCCCATCACTAGCATCGTGAGCCTGTCTTCGTAGTCCCATCAAGCTACCGACAGCCAAGAAGTCTCTTTACACGAAATATACCGTAGCTATGCATTGCAGCATGAGTAGTTCATTGATTAATCGCTATGTAAATCGGACTCGTGATTTCGTACAAGAGGGATGACGTCTTGTATCGCTAAATCAATCACGTCATCATTCCACGTAAGTCCTCAGTGGACATTGCGCACGCTAAGCTTTTGATTTCATCATGGACATTCAACATTGGCTTTGGCCGACAAACTGAAATGTTATTGTGGAGTAATTCTTCTTTTGGTTTTCCTTAAGAATGATTTGTCATATCTTCTCTCTTTTCCACGGTAGGTGGAATGAGGTCGAATTGGGCTTCTGAATAAACTCCATCTGAACTATTACATCTGACAGGACTCTCTATTTTCAACATTAGTAAAGCAGAGGAGATCTTGGCCTACTTACAGAGTATCTTTCAACAGGCCCATCCATCACATGTTACTCTTGCACTGACTATCCAATCACATTTTGTTGTTGAAACAGAGATGTGCTAAGCCCAACATAATACGATCACATAACCATATTTGGATGATCTTGTATTGTCTCTTATATTTAACAAACTTTACAATTGCTTTTGTCATAAACTAAAATATCATGATATTAATGTCAGCCTCCAAATTTAAGAATTTCCAACATTCTCCCACTTGGGCAATATTAATTGCAAAGTATTTTGAAGAAGATTTAAATTTTGTAGAGGTTAAAGAGGAGGTGACGGTTTTGTTACTCTCAACAGTGTGACGGAATATTGTAGACCACTAATTTGTTTCAGACAAATTGGATGATTTTGTAGGAAATTAAGAATAGTGGGTCTAAATAAAGAAAGAAATTTTTTTTATCCTCCTTTGAACAAGCATATGTATTTTAACAGTTATATAAAATGCAAATTCGTAACTTGTATAAGTTAAAATATGCCCTTCAATATCAAGGAACATCTCTTTTTCTTTAGAATGAATTAAAGGATTATTTTGAAACACAAAAAAAATTTCATTATAAATTAAAACATAAATATGTTTTGAATTCAGAAATGATTCAATGGAAAAACAGGTTAAGGCGATGTTATTAATATGATTTATCTCTTATTAGATGGTATCGATTAATATTAATCAATAACAAAAAATTAAATGATTTTGAATCTTTTGAATCAAATTCATTACCAAATTCAAAATATAACTTTCGAAAGATATATGACCATTTCTCATATAAAATTTATCATTGAAAATAAGAAGGATTCACATTATGTGAGTACCTGAAGACACCATCTTGAAAAACAACTCCGACCAGCAAAGTCACCAACACCGAATCATCGCCATCGTAACATCTCTCTCAATCCATATCGGACAACCATCATCACAAATGCTAAGCAATTCTACCGTCGTCCGTCGATGCGGTAGTGTAGCTCAAATCAACATTCCTCAACGCGATCTAAGATAGTGTCGTCTTCAAATCTAGTCCTCTTTCAATTTCTCTATAAACTGTATACTTCAAAAGAAGTCAGAAAACCCCGTTGGCACTTATGCGCCATATGTGTCTTGTAACTAGGAACTTACGATAATACCATATGATGTCATCCTTGAGACATATCCATTTGACAAACCGTCGTACCCAAGATAGATACCAATCTTGAGTCTTTACCAGAATCAATAATGCGCACATTCAAACATGATGTACGGTAACTCATAATGATGATCATAGGACTGATAATACACATAAAATAAATACCCCCCAAACTGTTTTTAGTCCTGTCCACTTATAGTTGGTAATTGGATCCAGCTAGTAATTGCTTCCTTGGTCCATAGTTTTGCACTAACCAAGAGTGTTTTCGCATTCATAGGGGGCAATCATCCAATAGCCACTCGAAGAAGGGAAAATAAGTGCTCCACCTGTGAGGTCAAATAAGTGAGCAATTTGTCCAATTGAGGACCCACCTTCGAGTTGTAGGTAGTTCGTTTTGTGGACGTAACTATCATGGCTACTATGAAGACGTGCATCATGGAAGTGGGTATTTGCCACTACGTCTGGCGAAACAAAACGACAGTTATTCTTTAGCCCACACACTAGTAAGTGGCGTCACATGGGGATTAATGGAATAGTGGTCACCTGACTAACTCTAAAAAGAGTTGATTGGGCGATTAAGGCTCCGTTTGCTTCGCAGAAAATATTTTCCTCCTCATTTTCTGGCATTTGAATCGCTTAGGAAAATAAGTCGATGGAAAATATTTTCTCAGTTAATGAAAAATGTTTTCCTACCAAAGCTTAAATGTAGAAAAATGATATCCTCTTTAAATCACTTTCCAAAATATAACTAAGTATCGGCGCTTGAGCACGGAAATCCCAACGCACGGGAAATCAAATGAGATTTCCGTTACCAAACAAAGGAAAATATTTTTTAGTTCATTTTCAGGTCTCCGCAAAACGCGGTAAAATATTATCATTTTTTTTTTGAAAAATGACTCATGGAAATGTTATATTTTCAGCGAAACACACGAAGCCTAAGCGTCTAATTTGGACTCGGCAAATCCCTTGGTCAAGTCGTAGTCTTTCACTCAGGCTAATGTCTAGTACGCTATTGCAACCCTATCGAAGGAATTTTCTACTAGGCATCTCCAGACGGGGTTTAACGGATTGCCAGGTGAATGCCAAGCGATTCCTTATGCGAGAAGAGCATTTGCGCTTGACATGAGCTTTCCCAAATTCTACCGATCGCGGCGTTGGTTTTACTCTATTACAACAATTGGTTATTTTTATGAGCTGTCACTTTTCTCACAAGGGTTGATTAGAGGCTAAGTAAAACAAGAGAGGTCATTCACTTCTGCGAACCAGATATTTGGGCACGAGGACATGATTATGCTAAAGATAACGCCCAAAATTGGTACCTCTTCTCTTTTATTGGAAAACGTTTCGTGCCATCTTTCCAATTTTACCCCTTAAACATGCGAATCAGTGCGGCCATTCAATGTGTGCTCATACATTCAAAATCAAGCAAGGCCCTAATCAATGAATATCTTCGAGATTGGAACCCCCGTGAGCTACGCATATATTAGACACCCTAGACTAAGGTATGCACATTATTTAAATTAGATGATGTCAATGAGACATTTAACCAACTAAAATGAAACTACACTTGCACCAAGTGGAACCCGGATGCAATTACAAAGTAAATGCAATTCCGATTTTTCATCTTTTTTCATTTATCATTTTTTTTGTCTTTTTCATGTCTATTTATGATAAACATGACCTGAAGTCCGAAAGATGCTTGAAATGTACTAAATGTGATGTAAACATGCGATATGAAATGGAAACAATGCGAATATGGCATGCAACTGGATGCCCCATGACTGCTCGAGGCCTTCGCCGAAGGACGAAATAAGACCGAGGACTCCCTGCCAAGGCAATCGCACTTAGAATGAAAGAGGGAAGCGGAGAAAGAAAATTATTTGGTCAATTTTTTAGAGGGCATTTTTGTTTTTTTTTTAATTTTCAACAATCCTCATAGAGATTGTGGATGAATTGTTAAAAATAAATCAGTCCAATCGAATAATAGAATAATAAAAATTTGTGGAAGAAGATATCTCAATTATGTAAATATCGTACCCAAAGAAGAATTAGTAAAAAATAATTTGAAGAAGGATGATGGAAGGATCTGTAATCTAGGCTCCATTCGTTTCGGGAAAAATAAATGATTTGAAAAATATTTTTCAAAAAACGATTGCTTGTATCACTTACAAAAATGCTTGAATAAAAATATTTTCATCATCCGCGAAAATGTTTACACATAATTTATTATTCATAATGAAATCATTTTCCATTACCTAATTATTTCAAACGAAACAAACGGAGTGCTAATTCATGGTTGCCTTGCCAGTCAACAAAATCCTATATAAGAGGCTGAATGAAAGAACGTTAATGTTAGCGTTTTCTTTTCCCAGATTGATGGAGGTCTCGTTTTTTTTTTCATGGTTTAAGGTCAAATTTATGGAGAAGGGAAGATTGAATGACATCCTATTCCAGATCTCTCATGAAGTAAATTGTTCGAGTTTATGTCCACACGGTGGTCTCACTTCATATCCTCAGTTTCCATCCGCTTCGGTAAGTCGTAGTAAAGGGAGTAATGTCCAGTGAACAGTGATGGCCGAAGGTAATAGCCAATGGCATGGGTCTTGTGATGGATATAAGAGATCGATTGCCAAGTATATATGTGCGATATTTTGGTGTTCTTGTGTTGTTGGGGAGCTGGTATGGTGAGCTCTGGATTTCTGGTTTTGTATATTCTCTCGATTGGTACTGAGGAAGCCGGCAGGAAGAAGACAATGGAAAAAGGACCCTGTGTCCGTAGCCCATTTTAAGCCTAATTCGATTTTGACAGATCAGGCTTCATTTAGTCTTGTTTTGAAAGTGCTTGAGAATAGAGCTCATTTGTGTCCGTAGCCTAGGTCCTCAAAGTCCAATTTCGGTCTGCATAAGAACTGGGCCCAAGGACCCGGTCCGAGTCCCTATTTTCAAAAAATAATGAAAATTCAAAAATTAAAAAAAAACTTCGAAAATGGTTAGAAACGCAAGCCTTGATTAGATTGTTAGATTTAGTGTTTGATTTGGTTTAGTTTCATTTAGTTAATATGCATATAGTTTAGGAATTTTAATATGGGTGAGCGGTTCCAGGATCCTTACAAGTCCTAAGTCCTGAAACCTACCTGTCGGAATAGGTTCTTCATTTTTGGGAACTTGGAGCCTACCTTACATATCCTGGAACTTAAAATCTACCTTGTAATAGGTTTTAGGGTCTAATAGGTTTTGTTTTGTCTTGTTTCATTTTTAGTTAAGCAAAATGGAAGTGACCGCCATAACAAAAATGAAAGTTTCTCGTTTGTCAATAGAAACAATCCATAAAAGATGAATACGTAAAATAAAATAAACAATAAAAGGTAAAAAAAACATGTAACATAAAACCTAAATTATAGAACTTCAATCCTCAATCATCCACATCTCTCGCGTGTAATTGGAGTCATCTCCTCATATCCATCCGCCTTAATTGACATGTAATCTTGATACATCAACTTCAAACAAGCACAACAATAACATAATGTAATTAGAAGGCGTTCAAATAATTTAAGCAAGTGAGAGATTAAAATCTAGAATATTGCCATACATGTTAACATGTGACAACATAAGCTTCACCAATCTCCAGTGAAGATCATGACCATACTAATCACCATGCCTACTATCCTACAGAGCACAAGGTTCATGGATTCCAATCTGTTTTAATGGGCACAACAAATCTACCCTGAATATATTGAATGCAATGTGGAATTTTGTGATAGTACGATACTCGCCATTGCATATTTTCACCGGATAATGTGCTATAGGGTTATTTATCTCAATCTATCAATGACATAAAATGATATGAATTACAATAAGACACTGATCTTATATGTTTATTTTCAGGAAATGAAACTAGAATAGATCTAATGGTCTTAGAAAATTAGCATGATATCCAACTCTGTTGTTGCTCTATGTGGCCGTTGATATCTGAAAACCTTTTATGTTAAGTCTCAATCTAACCCCTTTGTTAGAACTTCATAAGTGACTATTAATAGAGAATTATATCTCTTCTAACACTAACCCTTATTTAATTACAGACGACCTCACGCACATTGATCTAGATTGCAAGAAAGATTAGTCTAAACCCCTCTATAGATAAGCACATCAAATCAATGAGGGTTGCCTCACTGGCTATTCTTCCTACATGGGAATGGGGAGGTAGGGAGTTCGAATTCCCACCTTCTCAGGGGGGCTGGGGTGGGGATATTTAGTTTCAGATGTGGAGCTCAACTCTCACGCTTTGCAAAGAGGCAGGGCAAAAGTCTACGAGTGAGTTGAGAATTAGAGTAGGACATGATAAAAAAAAAGAAGAAGATAAGCACATCAAAGTTTTTATGAGGAAAAAGTAAAAGGCTTCTTTTTAGGGTTTTCTCGGTTCCCCCGGTTTGGTTCCTAGTTCTTGGTCTGGTTCGGTTCCCCCAAGAACCGGCAATTCCTAAAAAAAAAAAGGAACTGGGAACCGGACCACAGCGCATTGGAACTTGGAACCGGACTAGTTCGATTCACAATTTTACCTTGGAATCATGCTCACCTCCACATTTTAATGGATACCTTTATTTGAGTTGAGGATTAGGTGGATTAGTCTTTTGGAAAATAAATTGGATTTGATTTAAAAGTAGCTCATAGGGGTTATGGTCCCGGGGCTTAATAACAATGCCATGTTATATTTTTTGCCCGATTCGTATTTGGTTACTTTACTACACTTTACTTTTTACTTGTTCTTTTATTACTATCTTTGATGAATTGATTGTGATTTTTTTATATTGCCTTTATCTGTTGTGATTTGCTTGTTTTAGTCGAATGGTTAGGTTACATTTCAAGAGCATAATAAACACAAAAGTATTGTGTGAATCACTTAGCCGGTGAGAACTTTAGAACTCATAATTGGATAAAGACCACATAAGACACCTAGTTAATAATCAATCAAGTTTAAGGTATCTAAAGGGTACTAATTAGACAATTAGTGTAATTAAGTCCTCAATCCTAAATCTTTACTTGCGTGGTAGGTGAGATATACTCCTAAATCTCAGTTGGCTCCTAGCCAGCCCTAATAGGCTAGTGGGGACTCCTTCACATAAAATTCTCGTAGGCTATGTAGAACTAAAATGAAAATACCAACGTCGCCTAAGGTAATGGTCTAGGAAAACTCGAATTGATTGAGGACCGTCAGACCCGTTGAGAGGGTCGCAACAACAGGAACATAGGAAAATCATGAAAGGTATTTAACCCATCTTATAATGATATAAAGAAATTACATATAGTATCAATATAGTATCTAATTCTCGGAAAAAATAATGGGGACGAGATCCAATATGAGTGAGAGATACTGATTTTAGATGAAACAATAATATAGGAAAACTAAAAAAGATGTATTTAAACTTCAGCATGGATTTTACAGTTAAAAGTATTTGATTTTGCTAACAATGATCAGTCAACGAAAAATTATTTATTGTCAAAGAAAATATGCATACTTAAAGTTAGGAAAATGATTTTCCTAATCTAAAAAGGGGAAAACATTTTCCTAAAACAAGATTTCTTGAAAAGCGTTTTCCTTTATCATGAAATTGTCCCCGAAATAAACATACCGTACAAAACTTCTTAATGGAAGAAGATGTTTTCCTTGAAACTTACTTCTAAGAAAAATTATCAGTTCTCAGTTGTTTGATGGTATACTTAAAAGTGAGAAGGAAAAAGATTTTTGATTATTAAATTTTGCTTGCACAAATATTCTCTTTTATAATTATATTTTGTTCACAATGTAAGTGTCACGCTCCGAACCCCTACGGGCTCGCGACATCCCACTCTGGTCGAATAATTGCGACGTCCCAGGAACGTCGCCGACCCAACCCAAACATCAGAGCCACATGCGGAAGCGGATATAAAAACCCCCGGACTAAAATGACGACGACGGGGTAGACCACCATAACAATCAAACAACGATATATTCATACAGCACCAAATATACAAACATTATATTACAAACATATACAGCAAACCAGCATCCGAAATCACCGTCATAACAAAATATCAGGGGTTTGGTCATCTTAACTTCACTATCGGATAACCCAAGTTAAACAACCCCTAAAATACCCTAGGGGAAAACTACTGGTCGCCCTCTTCCAATCTGCTCCTGAGGATCACCTGCAGCTTCACTGGGCACCATGGGCGGCTCTTCAAACTCCAAAAAGAGGAGGCGGACCTCCCGGGCTTAAGATTGAGGTTCTGAAAGTGGTGGTTACACAACCATGAGACGAATCTCAATAAGTGCACAACCCCAAACCCCACGTAGGCTCTCACGTACCGCCAGACGAAAACACGCATAACACACGATAATCAATCAAACTAACAACCACACACGACCCTACCTGGAATCCTTCATACACGTCCCTGCACGTTAGACAATAACACAACCAACATATCGCAGCAATGAATCACAGACGTGCACGTGCCTCAATTATAAGATAAAACCCACTTGGGCACGTCCCATACCGTGCCTAGCAGTTTTTACCCCATAATTAAGCATCACATCACGCGATACAAACACACACGCACACTGACTCACACCACACATCACTTTCGCAAACCTCGCACCTCAAGCCAATTCCCGCTCATTCTCAACTTTTCCACCACTACCGCGCCCGCGTAAAACGCATCAGGCCAACGGTCCTCTGATCTCGTCAGGCATCGACACCCCGTCGGGTCGGGCATCGTCACCTCGTCAGGGATGGCATCGTCCCGCGTAAACGTACACGCCTCAGGACGGGATCCTACACACACTTACCTTCTACCGCGCCCGCGTAAAACGCATCAGGCCAATGATCTTCTGACCACGTCAGGCATTGTCACCCCGTCGGGCCGGGCATCGTCACCTCGTCAGGGACGGCATCGTCCCGCGTAAACGAACACGCCTCAGGACGGACTCACCCCGCGTAAACGAACACGCCTCAGGACGGACTCACCCCGCGTAAACGAACACGCCTCAGGGTATCACTTTTCCAACCAATCCTATATTCTCGTACCTTCGTTCCACACATTCCACACGTACCACACGGCCACACATACACACGGCCATACACAATCCCACGCCACACATGCCTTACGCCAACACACATTACCATCACACAATCACGTCACACGGCCACACATGCTTGGCTTGGCACGCCGTCACACATAATTTCTCGCTCAAAAAAATAAACATCCATAGAATCAGGGTAAATCTGGGCAGTTTACACGGTGACCGAAATCCCATCAAAATAAATAGTAAACGAACTCCAAAAATTCTAAAATTTGGATATATCATAAAACACATCTTGATCAACATTTATTATGAAGAACACGAAATCCGGTTCAATCTGCAACCATGCCTTTTTATCCCTCGAAATCAGACCAAAATCAGTTCGCTCTAATAGACTATTTTGTCCTCAAAATACATTTATTTCAATACCCAAATCACCTTGAAAAGCTTTGAAATTTTTATATGTCATAGAAAAGAGAGTCACCAACAAATTTCGTGAAGGAAGTTTATTGAAAATAGATCTGGAAAATTTTATAAAAATTCGGCAAGACAAGCAGGTCGGGATGAACAGTGTTCCGGGCGGTTTTGATACGGTCTGAGAATGGGTCTTCGTGCGACCCAAATGGTCTCCAAAAATTCCAAATTTAAAATATGTTATACTTCAAGATGTGAGGAAAAACTTTCGTGAAGGACACCACCCCTGATTCGGCCTCCAAAAATCTCTACAAAAATAGCAAATCGGGAGGGTACAGAAGACACAATTTCGAGATTCACCCAAACTTCAAGGATCCGAGTCCTTGTTGATACCCACCGAACTTCAGCCCTCAAAATTCATTCCACAAGGTTCAAACTACCATACCACAACGATCACGGCATTACACGGCAATTTCACGCAATTAATTGCCGAATCAAACTATCCAATCTACGCGCCGAACAGAAAATCACAGCCCTTATCTCAGCCCCAAAACAGCCGTTTAAACTACCCAAACCGAGCCCTAAACATGTCTAACAATACCCGAGGTCCTAGGTAACGTTTGGGGAAGTCACTTACCCTAAAAAGGCGGGACAAACTAGCTGGATGGGTGGTTGAAACGGGCGGAACAGCAGCAGCAGCAGCTCTGGCGGTGATGGTGTCCGAACAGCTAAGGAGGAGAAGAACGTGGGAGAGAGAGAGAGAGAGTGATCGGGAGAGTTGGCTGAATGAGGGGTAGGAGAGAGAGAAATGGTCCAAGCTGGTCAAATATGATGGCTAGTGGGCGCCACGTGTCGCGATCCTACGCGATCTTCTCATTTTGCCCTTGATCCAACGGCCCTCGTTGGTCTTATCCAAATAATTGAGGGGCAAAAAGGTCTTTAGCCCCAATAATTGAGATAAATACAAATCAATTAATTCCTTAATTATCCCCAAAATTCGGAATCAAATTTGGCCTAGGGGCAAAATGGTCATTTTTCCGGTCTCGGGTAGAAATTTCATTTTTTGCCCGTACCAACCCCAAATGTGTGTGGCCACTCAGAAATGGTGTCGGATTCGTAAAAATAGCCTCCTAAGCTCTCGAAAATCGACTACGAATCCGGAGGAATAAATAATAATTTTTCCTTTCCCGGGCCAAAATTTCAATTTTTGACCGTAACCACTCCAAATATGCGTGGCCACCCTAAAATGACATCGGCCTCGAAAAATAATCTCATACGGCCTCAGAATCAACGTCGGGGTCCCGAGGGGCAAAATCGTAATTTTTCCGGTCCCGAACCGAAATTCATTTTTTTGCAGAAATGGGTGGCCCCAGGGTTGGCCAAGCCAAAAACGTCATACATCGGCCGCTCAAAATTGTCACTTTCAAAATTCTCGATTCCCGGGCCCGAATTCCAAGAAATGACTAAGATCGAACAATCGCAGCTTTAGCTTATTTCTTGCTAACGGGTGGCTCGTTGGGATTACGTGCTCTCGACCCGTAACCGACACTAAGTCCAATCACGTTTAAGTTTGCTCGAACCAAGGCGACCTCGATTGTCATGTAATTGCGAGGGTCTGTCACTAGTTTCCTTTGGACACGATCAATCAAATAGACCGGTCTCTGTTGGCTCAAAACATTCCCTCGTCAATCCTTATGGTCGAAGGTCGAACCAAGGTCGAGTTCTTTGGTCGTGCGAACTCAGTCCCGTAATGGCCTTACACCTAAGTTTAGCATCCCGTGAATGCTCATTTCCGGGTGAGATCTCACTATAAGTGCATTGGCCAAAATATTCATTTCTTAAATCCCGGGAAAAGGATCGAAAATTCAGAATGTTACAGTAAGATACTAAGATGATATCGAAATCCTTGTCTTACGTATTGCTAACATATTTTGTATAAATTTTAAATTTTTATGTCATCAAATAAGACGACCTAAAAAGATGCCAAAAGAAATAGAAAATGCAAATAATTAGCAAACTTAATCTCTCGATGCTCACTTCAAGTGAGAATGGTTTTGAATCTCTGTGAGCTTTATGCGTGTGTAAGAAATTCTGGAAAACGCTTTCTTCTTCTTAGGATGTAGAAATCATTTCCTTGACCATTATATATTTTCAGTTTATTATCCACTTTCAGTGAACCGAACACATGAAAGTTTAGAAAAAAACATTTCATGAAAATCATTTTCATAAAGACAAACACGCCCTTATAATATTTGAACTTTCATAAATGCATTTATATTCCAATTTGATAATGACTAGTATGCCGTGCTTGCATGGAGTCTTTAAACAGTTTGTTCATATAAATAATCATATTAATATGGAAATTTTTTATAAGGAAAGAGGATAATCAGAACAAGACGTATGGGCCGGTGATCCTTCTCTTTTAGATTAACTCACATCTGGTGCAGTTCAAATTGCAAAGTGGAGGGACTTGGTCATACAATTGCAGTGATTATTCATTCGACCCGTTCAAAAGCCTAAGTCATTAATTCAATCAATCTATGCGGCCACCCATCACGTAGAAGAAATTTTAAGATTTCATGAGTTGACCGAACCAAACCGAAGTCTTTGTTTGATGGAAGTTTTAGAGAATTATTTTTATTACCACCACTACTTATCTTTAGCCAGGAGATAGAGAAAGGTAAGGAGAATTTGTCTAATCACTCATAAGCTTAATGTACGGATGCCAATTCAACCCTAAATTTTTCAACTTTATCAATTGAATTCTAAATCCTTGTGTGAAACTACAATGTATTTCTTCCGGTCAAATTTCATAAGAAATCGCTGATATGGCACCGTGCTGCATAGGACGGCAGGCGATGACTAGACAGAATTAATCGAAAGGACTACATTGAAATTTTGCAGAGAGATTTAAGACTAAATTGGCAACACCAAAAAGTTTATGACTAAATTGGAATTTGTACAATTTTATGACCGATTGGGTAATTTTTCCAAGAAAGGTAAGTCACACTTATCTAAAAAAATGGATAATTATGCAAAAACCCCTGAATTCGGGCATTGTTGCACTTGCATATGATGAGATTCAACCGCATGACCTCCAAAATAAACAAAAGCAACTCCACCAACTCAACTATAGACGCATATGTTTTATTTTGCAGCTCTTCGGAATTTGCTTTGCTTGGAGGCTTTCTATGTTCCTCTCATGTTTGATCTTGACAAATGAATGAAATTTTATTTCGACCAAAAAAAAAAAACTATGGATGCACAGGTGTGAACTGTGAAGTACTATGATTTAGTTTACATGTTAGTTATTTTTCAACCCGCCCGGTTTTTTTCGGTTCAACTGCTTGAGCTGCGTATGGTTCGCCTCACCGATATGGCATCCGATTGGGGTTTTACAGCATTAGGTAGAAGGGATTATCCTAATTGCCCCAACACAGTTTCGAGCTTCTGATCTCCATGGGCTTTTCCCGACAAGAACATAAGTCGTCGATCATCCCTAAATGGTCACTGCAAAAAGTACTTTTTAAGTGATTACCCTATGCGAACATTCGCATGTCGCAAAGGACCTTTTCCTTAGGCATGAGCTTAGACCGTTTCCACTTGATACTTTTCTTTTTCACCTCCCTCACATGGAATTCATGTCTAATTATTTCCTTTCTAAACATATTTTGCATGACATGAGCTTCTGACCGTTTCCACCGGCACCTAACATCAACGACATGTCGATAATGTTCCAAATGGCAACATAGACAATCGTATTCCTACTAGTCAAGTTTGTCAAGCATATTTCAGAGTTCAATATCTTTCGTCTTTCTGTTAAATTAAACCCCTTTTTACATAGGCCGCCTTAAAACAAACATGAACTTCGACGTCTTCGAACCAGCGAGAATCGTTAATAATTTAGGTTGAAACTGATGTAAGATGGAAGTGCATCACAAAACACTGTCGAGATAGGTTTAGAATAGTAGAATTGGGAGATAAGTCAAGAACAACCATCACTGAAAGAAATCTCATGTCACAGCGAGTATAAAATTCGTAATAAGATTTGAACAACGACCACCATGAATGAATATTTTACATATCCTATGATAATTAACTACTCTAAATCACGAGACTTTTCTAACATCACTCATACGAATAATTAATAGTAATTAAAATAATCTCAGAACGTGTTTATATGAACTTATTCTTAATTCAAGCCACACCTATGAACCTTTCATTGGGTAAGGTTATTTTGTAATAATGTCCTTTTTTCACATATTCGTACGTTCAACAAGGCATTCTCATCTCGTTACACCAATTTTGTGCACATCTTGGTGGTTGATTAATTGCTCAACATTTTGCACCATAAACATTACAGGATGTTAGTAGGGGTGTCAACAGATCGGTTCGGGTCGGGTCGGGTTATTTTTTGACACCCCTAGATATTAATTCATATTTTTTCTCCATTATTCTTTTGGGCCGTGTTTTCCAATAACTCTAGCCGGAGGAAACTCCCCCAAACCATACCTCCGATTGGTGGTTATGTGTAGTTATTTTTAGGATTAAGTTCGCACTAGTGACCGACTAATCAAAGATATGGTCGGACTCCTCCCACCAAGGGTCGGAGAAAAACTTGTTTATCTTTTCAGTAAGTCAAGGGGAGGAAGGCGACTGATTCCTAATGGGGGCTCGTTCCTTCAGTAAGTCATTTGAACTACGTATAACATAACCGAATAGACCGAAAAAATTGATTAATATTAAGAAGGATGACGTGTATGGCTTTCTAGTCTTATGCCGGATTGCCGGTCAAAAAACCTTACATAAGAGGCAGAACCAGAGAGCATTCTTGGCAGAAACTTGGAAAAGCAAATACATTTTACTTCCTTTTGGTATCAGATCGATGGAGGGCTCATTTTTCTGTCTGTTTAACAGGGCTCTCCTCTTACTCTCTCTCCATGTCCTCATGACTTGCTTCATGCACCAAGGTTATACTTATGGAGCAGAAGGGAAGCTTGCAAGCCACACTGTGTCAGTTAGCTCTCTATTGCCTTCTCCTTCTTGCTCACCTTCCACCACCAAAGGTGGGTCTCTCTCTCTCTACCAATATGTAGAATGAAGAATTGTCATGGGTAACGAGTCTTTTAACTAGTCTTTGTCGAATGGAAAAATAGAAGAGTCATTTTGTTTCTTGACCAATGCATTATTAACTTACTATTTCACATAATCTCTTACTCTCGCACGACATGCTTTTAGCTAGCAACCGAAAGTCGACTTTGGAAGTAGTTCACAAGAATGGCCCCTGCTCTCCCGTTCAAGACCAAAATCCTCTAAATCTCACTGAGATCCTGCTCCGAGATGAATCAAGGGTCAAGTGGATTCAGTCCCGATCCTCCAACAGCAGCAACCTTTTGAAAGCTTCAAAGGCAGCCAGTCTTCCAGCGAAGTCCGACATCATCGCCGGTGATTATGTAGTGACAATCGGCCTCGGCACACCCAAAAAGGACCTAACTCTCCTTTTCGACACAGGAAGCCCCCTCACATGGACCCAGTGCAAACCGTGCGTGGGATCTTGCTACACTCAGCCTGACCCAATCTTTAACCCGTCTCAATCATCGTCCTATGCTAATGCCTCGTGCGCCTCGACATTATGCTCCCTTGGTAATTGTCAATCACATTTGAGACACTTAGAACGTATGACTTCTTACCGAAATGTTCTTCAAGCATAGATGAGGAATCTCGGTTTCTAAAAGTTAAAAACCATCACAAGAATAACTAGAACTAATTAAAGCAATGTATTGTGCTCTAGGATCTTTAGTTGGTTCGGGATGCTCTGGATCGACATGTCTATATTCCATCACATATGACGACAATTCATCTTCGGACGGCTTCCTCGCCACTGAGAAGTTGACAATATCACCGACGGAGGTGATAGACAATTTTGGATTTGGCTGTGGCGAGAACAACTCAGGCATCTTTGGCAGAGCAGCAGGGCTTATTGGACTCTCTGACAACAATATCTCCATCGTGGAACAAACTGCGGCCATATATGGCAAGTATTTCTCCTACTGCTTGCCCTCTTCCGCTAGCTCCACCGGACACTTGACTTTCGGCAAGGATGGCGGAGTGCCGAGTTCAGTTAGGTTCACACCGTTATCAAAGGTCCAACAAGACTCGGAATTCTACGGAATAAGTATAGTAGGAATCAGTGTAGAAGGGATTCCTCTATCGATACCATCAACGGTTTTTTTGAGTGCAGGTGCCATCATCGACTCGGGAACTACCATTACCCAATTGCCTCCAACAGTTTATAGTGCCTTGAGAACCGCATTCAGGAAAGGAATGATGAATTACACGACAGCCCCGGCGGTTTCCACGTTCGATACTTGCTATGACTTTAGCAAAGAGCGCACAATTGCTGTCCCGTCCATAACATTCTCTTTCGCTGGGGGAGTCGACATTGATTTGGACCTTAGCGGGATATTGGTCATGGTGACGGCCTCGCAAGTGTGCCTAGCATTTGCAGCGAATGGTGCCGACAGTGATCTGGTCATTTATGGTAATGTGCAGCAGAAAACGTTTGAAGTTGTGTTTGATGTTGCTGGAAGAAAGCTAGGCTTTGGTCCAAATGGCTGCTCCTAAGATGGATGGATTAAAACGAAAGTCATTTATAGATATAATAAGGGAAGTGCTATTTTTTTTTTTGATTAAATTAAGGGAAGTGCTATTATTATGCCCTTCTTTGGTGTCGTTTAACATCAATCTGTGGGAGTTATAAATTACAGAGATCACCCATACGTAAATTTAACTAAATATAAATAAGAGGTTTCTTCCAATTATATCAGAAAAATATGACCAATTTGAGAAAGGATTACGACGCTCTCAAATATTAGAGTCACCCTAAAATGACCAAATTGACCCTACTCTCATGCGGAATTTACCATGAAATGTCCCTGGCCGCCATTGCGTCTCGCCTACCGTTGATTGTAGTCTGTGAGCCATCGCCGTCGGATTAGATGTAAACACTTGCCGTCCAATCGGTAAGATATCAATAATTCTAATGTGCGAACCTAATCTGTTTAGCCCCTCTTTCTTTTACGATTTCAAATTTCTTGCAAGCAAGGGGAATGACTTAACCGTAGGAAAGGAAATAATGGAGGACAAAGTCTTTGGTTAAAGAAAGTAATCTTTATGTAGGAAACACTATTGACGAGCACCTCCAAGATACTTATTATATATAATTAGAAATATTTCAACTTTTAAGATTGTGATTACAATACGAGATAAAACTCTACGTTGAAGACATAAAATTTCCTTCATTACTTGCTTAATAAGTGCTCTGGCGGTACTTGGTAGCAAAATTCATCATATAAAGTTGGGAAGTGACTATTAGCTTCTAATCTCTTGCCGTTTGGTTGCTTAGTTTCTCTTATTTGCTTGGTCGGCTTATTGGCTACGGCCTCGTCTGGTTCCATGACAAGAAATACTCGAACGGGTTCCTATTCCAAGTAGATTCCTTTTCAATTGTACGGATTGTGGAAAAATATTTTGGACTCAATGAGAGAATACTTCTCAGCAACCGATGATCAACAGGGAAGTTTGGCAACCAGGGAGAGTAGCCGAGTCTGTCAACCGACAGCAAAGTCCAACGGCTAGCGACCAGTGACGAGGTCTAGCCATCTTCTCTGGTGACCGGTGACTGATGATGGCAGCGACGGTCAATGGTGGAATTTTGTTTATCATAGTGTTGTGATTATAAAAATGTGAAATGGAATCCCAAGCCCAGCTATAACCAAGAAATCCGATTCTGCATTTTTTTAGGGATTCTATATTATATGGAACGAAATCCATGCTCTAATTTTTTTCCAGGTATGAAGATAGTGAGAATTAGTATCCTATTTCCTGAGGAATCCAATTCCGTATTGAACCGAAACGAGGCCTTAATTACTTTGATGTATGGGGTGCTGAGTTGTCTGCATTTTTATTCACAAATTTTTCTCCGATCTGAACTTTGAGAAATTGTGTACAAAATTTGAACCTATGTATCCTATACTCACCGCCTACTTCTACTCAAATCTTGCTTTCCTTTCTCCAAATCATATTCAATTTACTGTTTGAGATGTCATTTATGATCTGTTTGTGAAAGATTTGGCTGAAATCATTGGAGTCAATCATTATGAGTTCACACATCTCCCTGCCACTCCTGAAAGTTCTTATAAAGTTCTTACTGTAGATTCCAGTTTTACTCGTGAGTCAAAATCTCATGTTTCCCGCAATCTTCTCCCACTCAAAGAAATTGTTATCCACAGATTTCTTGTTAATTATCTCCGACCCAAAGCTACTTCCAAAAATGATATTTCAAAATATTAGGCAAAACTTATATGGGCAATATTGAATGGTGTTCCACATACCATTTTCTTCCATATGTACAGAATAGTGAGAAAGAGTCGAGGGAAATTGTCTTATGGTTCATTGATCACGAAGATCTTTAACCATCTGCACATTGAAATTCCCAATGACTTGTACAAAAAGTCAATTCCTAAGATGTCTGTTGGGGAAGAGATGTTGCTGAAGACGCATTTTAGGTCCTCTAAGAAAGGGTGGACAAAGGTCGTAAAGGTTGGAATGAATGAAGACAAGTTGTCAAGGGAATTGCTAGCCTTAGCAATCAAGAGCAGAGAAGATGAGAAAAGGAGTTCAGTGAAAAGAAAAGGCCCCTCAGGTAAGTTTGCACCTTCTCCAAAGAAGAAACAAATCAAATCCTTCTTAAAGAGGATTAGAGATGAATCTAAAGAAGACAAGGAGCAGATTATTGTTGAATCTGATAAGGGTGAGGAATCTGATGATGAAAAAGAACAGAGAGACAGAGAGATGGAAGAAAAGAGAAAAGAAGAAAGCTAGCAGAAGAAAGGCTAGCAGAGATGGAAAAGAAGCAGAAAGGCAAGCAGAGACTGCCAAACTTAGAGAAAAGACCGAAAGAAAAGAAGAAGAGGAGAGAATGAAAATGTAAGAAAATGAAAAGCTAAATGAGCTGTAGAAAACTGTTCTGAGTGAAAGGGAAACAACAAATGATTTTGAAATATGGAAGAACAAACTACAGATCCTGTACCTCCAGATCAGATCATGGAAGAAACAACTGAATCAGTTGCAGTTGATACAGAACGAAGCAAGATGATGAGAACTCTCAAGAGGCTGCTTATATTCGGGGGCAGTCTGAAGAGAGGAATAAAAGTGAGCTTTCTGAAGTAAGTGAATCCAGTAATCCCAGTGCCTTTCAGCTGTTCAATATGTTGAAGGAAATATATGGTAATCATATTGCAATCAAGGATGACATGAAGGCCATGCGATCAGAAATGCAAGGACAGATGCATAGCTCCGAAGAAGAAGTTGAACAAACAGTATGTAATGAAAGTTGATGAAACTTGCATCAAGCTGCAATGTTATGGTGTTGTTCGAGTCCCCTTTGATCCTTTTGATAGCAGCAACCCTCTTGATAGCCACAACCCTCCTGATCCAAGCAAACCCTCCTCCTCAAATGAATTTCAAATGATCGTTTTAATTATTTTTTGTGTTTAGGCTTGTTTTTTGAATTGGACATTTGAACTTCAGTTATATGGAAACTATGTGTTGTTTGGATATGAATGATGTTATTATTGATGATGCTGACAAAGCGGGGTAGAAAATACAGATATTTTGCAGATCTTTTGGATAAGGAAGTAATGCAGTAATGCTGATACTGCAAGTCAAGTTTGGATATACTCATGCGATAAGTTGTGGTTATAATGTTGTGGTTATAGTTCTAACTCTTATTGCAGTACATACTGAGTATAATCAGAGTGTGACATTCCTAACATTTATTTTCTTTGATCTATACTAGTATTTTATATTCCTTGTCTAAAAGAAACTTTTCAAACTTAGTCGCATATCTTTACAAAAAATCTTCTATATTGTGTTGAAATGATTTCTTATGACTAAAAGATCTTCTGAACAATTCTAGATAAATGGGAATTCTATATTGACTTGAAAGCATCGGGATCTTATATCTACATAAACTACATCATTATCATTGTAAAAGTATCTCGGAAAGAATAGTTGATAATATCCAAGAAGCCAGAAGCAACGTACTAAGTGTGTGACATTCCGAATTTTGGCCCGATTTGGGGTTTATAAGACGTGTAATTCGTCAGTGCGCTTATAATAGAATCTCGCCAGGGAACTGATCACTCTCGGGTTCTTGTTTTTAAAATAGAGATTTTGCTAAAATTGCATTCGATCGAATTTGGCCGTTATTTAGACCCCAAACTTGGCAGTTGATTTTTGAGAGTTTCGGGACGAATTTAATTGGATGGTGTCGATATTATTGTGGCCAGCGTCGGTATTGTCACGAATATGTGAAAAGTGGATTTTTGACCGGGTGCGGATTTGGACTGGTAGACTTCCCTCATAATGTGTTTTGAGTTATTTTATTTTGACCATTTGTCCTATAATATTAATTAGGATTTTTGAGAGCCGTTAGATCGTTTTTGGGTTCGAAATCGGACCGTTGGATCGCGCTCGAGTGCATGTTGACTTTTTGATCTCTCTCTCTCTCTCCTCTGCGCCGCGTCACCTCCCCCCCTGCGCACGTCTGCCCCCTCCTCTTCCCCATGCAAACCTTCTCTCTCTCTTCTCTCTCCTCCCTTCTCTTTTCCTTTCTTCTTTTCTTCTTCTTCCTTGTTCCTTCTCCACCGCGTCTGGTCCTGCTTCGCCCCCGCTCCTGCTCGCCCAGCCGACGCCGCTCGAGCTCGCCCGACCGCCGGCGCCGCGCGCTGTCGCGCCAGCCATCTCGGCCGCCGTCGCGCCGTCCATCGATCGCCACCCCGGCCGGGTTGTTCTCTCCCCTCCTCCGCCCGAGCTGCAGCTGCGGCCAGACTCAATGTGGCTGCGGCCGAACCCGCCCGCCGCCCGGCCGGCTCGTCAGGCCCAAGTCCCCACGGCCCCGCGCCCACGCCCTTTGAGCATCACTGTCACCGCCGCCGGCGCCCAGCCGCGCGCACCCGCCTCAGCCAACTTCCTCTCCTTCCTTTGGCTTACCGCCGTTCGCCGCCGCCGCGTCCGTCGCTCGCCGCCCGCCGGTCTCGGCCAGCGTGCCGCGCCGCCGCGCGAGGTCGCCGTGCCGCTGCCGCCGCGGGATCGCGCCGTCTACTCGCCACGCGCCTCGCGCCACCGCTGGTCGCCGCCCGGCCAGCTAGCCAACCCCGACCAGCCAACCCGTGCCGTAGGCTGGCTCATCGCCCATGCGACCAAAGCTCGCCGTCGTCGTGCCCGCGCCCGCGCCCGTGCCGGTGCCCGCGCCCGTGCCCGCGCGTGTGCCTAGTTCGGCACTGTTCACTTGGGCCATTTTAGGCCCGAGCCGACTTTTCCAGGGCCAAACTTAGGTAAGTGACTTTCTAAACCCTATTTAGTACTTTGGGTATTTTATAGACTTGTCTCGGGTTTAGAACGGTTAGGGCGTGTTTTAATTTAATTATGTTATGATATAATTGTGCTATTTGAATTGGATTAAATAATATGCTTGATTTGGGTGATCGTATGTGGCCGACTTGAACGTCGGGTTTATGGATTGAGGTGGCGAATTGTGATTTGGACTGAGTTGTGAATATAGGTTGTTTGATGCAATTGGCGTGAAATTGATCGAATTGAATGGCGTGTGCTTGCCTGTCGATTTTAACCCCGGATTGATCGGAGGGCTACGGACTTGGGACGTGTTGACGGCGGTCCGTGTGAAGGCATGAATGGCCGGTGTGCCAAATGGATGCGGGCTTGAGACGTGTTGACGGTGGCCCGTTAAAGGTGTATTGGACCGGGACGTGTTTACGTCGGTCGTTGGAAATTGAGCCCGGATTGATCGGAGGGCTACGGACTTGGGACGTGTTGACGGCGGTCCGTGTAAAAGTATGAATGGCCGGTGTGCCAGATGGGCCTGAGGCGCAGTGGCGCGGGCTGTGAGAATGGACCTGAGGCGCAGTGGCACGGGTCGTGAGAAAGATGTTCGGACACGCATGCGATTTGAGTGTGATTGTAATGGCTTGTTGAGTGTGACTGAATTGGCTGGTTGAGCGTGTGATTGAATTGGCTGGTTGAGCGTGTGATTGAGTTGGCTGGTTGAATTAGTTGGATTGATTGAGTGTAAGTGTGGTTGGTATTTGAGCGATTGTGATGTGTTATTTAATTACCATTATTGCATTATCACATGACGACTAACGTGCAGAGTTTACATGGGCTTGATGGCAAGGTGAGTACAATGATGCGAATTCTATATGTTGTGGGGTAGATTGCATGTATGACTTGTCTGGGTACACATTGGCCTACGTGGGGTATAGGGGGTTGCTTATTGAGACTCGTTCTCATGGTTATTATATAACCATTTCAGATCCGCGACCATGAGTGACTGGAGACGCTGCAAGGGTATCTCGGAGATCGAGGACCGGGTCAAGTACCCGGTATTTTGAGTTCTCCTTTTTGTAGAGGAGTTAAGTTTGCGAACCATTGCCCCTTTCGAGGAATGTGGTTCTGTTGACGAGGCTTAGCTTGGGGATTGTCTTTTTGTGGACGTCGTATGTATCTGTCAAGTGTAGGAATTACAGTTATAGTTTTGTGCTGTTGTTACCCCGTGTCATTATTAATTGTCCGGGTTGTGTCTATTTGTTTTCGCGCGTGCCTAATCTCTGATGTTTGGGTTGGGTCGGCGACGTGTCTGGGACGTCGCATTCAATGATCGACCATCGAGGGATGATCGCGCGCTAGTAGGGTGCGGGGTGTGACATCTCCGTTGATTTGGTATCAGAGCAAGGTCAGCTCGAACCAAGATGGTCGAAGCTTAGAGTGATAAGGAGCGATGACTTTGGGGTAGCCAGTTAGGGAGATTTGTTGGCCATGCGTCACCCAGACTGCTTAGTTGTGATTGCTGAGTGATATTATGCACTAATACGTGAAATGTAGGTGCGTCAGGACCTGAGATTAGTGCACGATCCCTGTTCTTTGTGATTGAGTGGTGTTGTGATTGACTGCCTGCTTAGTGAATTGTTGTGAATTACTGCCTAGAGCTTAGACTGGTATAGTTGGCCTAGGTCTTTAATTCCCGAGGGGAATTATAGCAGTTAAGTGGGTAGTGTGAATCCTATGAACTAGAGTAGCTGAGGAAGGGGTCGAGGTCGAGGTCGAGGTCGAGGTCGAGGTCGAGGTCGTGTAGGTCCGCAAGTTGGAGTTGTGGGGGATCCCAGATGGGATGAGATTTTGAGGGCACTCGAGGAAGTTAGAATTTTAATGGGAAGGCAAACTGAGGAGCGAAATGCTATCGTTGCTACTGATGTTGAGGCCACTATTGTCGTCGTCAATGGAAATAACAAGAATCATAGGTATAATGGAAATGTTGGGAATCAGGGTCAAGGGTAAGTTAATGCAGTCAGACAGATGCGTCAGTTGGTTGGAAATTTTTTGAAATTTAAACTTGCAAGGTTCGATGGGAAGAGGTGACCCTGAGGCTACATTACTTTGGACAGAGAACTTAGAAAAAGGCTTTTGAGGTATTCGGGTGCACTGATGAGGAGAAAGTGACCCTGGCTATATATCAACCCTAAGGAAATGCAAAGGATTGGTAAGAGGGCCCCCGAAGTAGGATATTTCAGAGGGCATAATTCCAAGCTAGGGTGTCGTTATCGAGGCCTTCAATAGGAGGTACTTTCAGAGTGTGCGCGAGAACAGAAAATGACAGAGTTTCTTCGGCTTCGCTAAAATTAAATGTCAGTTGATCAGTACGAGGCCGAGTTCGTAAGGTTGTCTAAGTACGTACTAAGGATAGTCAATGATCATGTGGATAGGACAAAGAGGTTCCAGGATGGACTGAAACCGAATCTTCGCAGTCAGTTGATGCTAATGAACTTAAGGGATTATAATGAGCTGTATGACGAGGCCCAAACGGTTGAAATGGATATGAATGAGAGGGTTACCGTATATGGATCGCGGTACACGCCGGCTGGGGACAATAGGAACTTTGGAAAGAAGCCTATGACAGAGAAACAAAGATTTGTCCCTCTAGTAAGAAAGAACTTTGGAAAGCCGAACTACTACTTCAACGCCGCATGTCGGTCTTACGGAAAGAGGCATAGGAATGGCCATTGCCAAGGTAGAAGTGGAGCATGTTGTGGATGTGGATAGTAAGGTCACCAAGTGAGAAATTGTTGAACCGACATGTTAGGTTACTAATGCAAGGACATTAAGTGAGAGCTGCCCGGCAGATTAATCAAAATTGACTATGGACGTAAGGAAAGATGTACGTTGTAGTGGGGAAGGAATCAAAGAATGTGCCGCGAAAGTCTAAAGGCGTTACGTGTTGATATTGGGTACAATAGGCGATGATTTTGAAGTTGTAACTCTAATGGTCATGTACGACGTATAATTGCTTATAATGGGTAGGCGCAATCGACTTAAGGATTCCTAAATTACTGACGATATTCTTGGACGAATTGGGATGGATGAGTGTTGCTTAAGGATTACAGATTTTGTAAAGAACCGGTGTGAGTTGTTTTTTAGAGACTGTTGTATTGAAATTTGGATGGATTGAGCTTTGTCTTTGAGGTGTAAAAAGATAATTAATTGGTGGCTGATTAGTTGGTTGAGGAATCAAGGCTAAAGGACATAGCCGAGGTGTGTAATTTTCCCGATGTCTTTCCTCAGGAATTGCCGGGATTGCCACCTGATAGGAGAGTCGAGGTTGTGGTTAAGTTGGCCCCAGGGACAAAACCGACCTTGGGAGCACTCCACAAGATGTCACTGTCGGAAATTGAAGGAATCGAAAGTCCAAATGCGGGAGTTATTGAATGAAGGTTTTATTCGTCTGAGTGGGTCTCCTTAGGGAGCGCCAGTTTTATTCGTGAGGAAGAGGGACGGATTGTTAAGGTTATGTATTGACTACAGACAGTTGAATCATGTGACTATTAAGGATAAATACCCGTTGCCAAGGATAGATGACCTGTTCGACCAGTTACAAGGGGCATCAATATTTTGTAAGATTGATCTGAGGACTGGCTATCACCAATTGAGGATCAAGGAGGAGGATGTGCCGAAGACGGCATTTAGGACGAGGTATGGACACTCTGAGTTTACGGTGATGCCATATGGATTGACTAACACCCCTGCTGCGTTTATGGATTTAATGAATCGGGTATTTAAGGAATTTCTAGATCAGTTTGTAATCGTATTCATAGAAGATATCTTGGTATACTCAAAGAGTTTCGCCGAGTATGAGTTACTTTTGGAAAAAAGGTTCTACGGGCTTTAAAAAGGAATATGCACTCTACGCCAAGTTCAGTAAGTGCGAATTCTGGCTTTACCGAGTAGCGTTCTTAGGACATGTGGTATCTGGTGAAGGGATCACAGTGGATCCGACAAAGATTGAAGCCGTCATAAATTGGCCAAGACCGACAATAGTAATCGAGGTTCGGAGCTTCTTGGATCTGGCAGGTTAATACAAACGTTTCGTGGAAAGGTTTTTAGCGTTAGCAACACCGTGGACGCGTTTGCAAAAGAAAGAAACGAAATTTGAATGGAAGGATAACTAGAAAAGGAGTTTTCAGGATTAAAACTGAGTTTGACGATCACGCCAGTGTTGACGGTCCCGTCAGGTCTGGGAGGATATGAAATCTACAATGACACGTCGCTAAGAGGACCCGGATGTGTGTTAACACAACGTGAAAGAGTAGTGGCATACACATCGCGACAAATGAGACCACGTAAGCTGAATTATCCAACGCATGATTTGGAATTAGCCGCGATTATCTTCGCTCTTAAGATTTGGAGACATAACCTGTGTGGGGAGAAATTTCAGATTTATACAGATCATCAGAGTTTAAAGGTATCTGTTTTCCCAAAAAGAACTTAGCATGAGACAGCGTCATTGGATGGAACTCCTTAAGGACTACGACTGCGATATTTTATATCACCCCGGAAAGGCTAATAAGGTAGCGGATGCACTGAGTTGGAAATCGAGCATCGCACATATGATGGTCAAAGAATGGACCTTGTTGGAGGGAGTCCGGGATTCAGAGTTTAAGTTTGAAGTGAGCCATGTTTTCAAGTCTACTTGCCGCATTGAGGATTGAACCGGATATTCAGACTAAGATTAAGGCTTTACAATCTACGGACCCGGAGATTCAGAAAATTTTGATGTATGGATGCCACAAAAAGGAAATCGGATTTTCAGATATCCGAGGATGGGATTCTAAAGTTCCGTGGACGGTTATGTGTGCCAAGTGATACAGAACTGAAGGAAGAGATTTTGTTTGAAGCACACCGTAGTACATATAGTATTTACCCGGGGAGTACGAAAATGTATTAGAATTTACAGCAGCATTATTGGTGGAACGGCATGAAAGTAGATGTAGCCAAACATGTGGCCAAGTGTTCAACATATCAGCAAGTGAAGGCGCAACATTACAAGCCGGATGGAATGTTGCAGCCATTGGAAATTCCCGAGTGGAAATAGGAACACATCACAATGGACTTTGCAATGGGATTACCGAGAAGTCAAAGGGGTCATGATTCGATTTGGGTGATAGTTGATCGGTTGACAAAGTCAGCACATTTTCTACCGATGCGAAAGGATTTCGCACTGGAAAGGTATGCCGATTTGTATGTGCGACTTATAGTTCGTCTCCATGGAGTACCAGTGACGATCACTTCGGACTGTGATCCTAAATTTACTGCCGCCTTTTGGAAAAGTCTTCATATGGCATTAGGAACGAAATTGCAGTTTAGCACGGCCTATCATCCCCAGACGGGTCAGTCTGAAAGGACGATTCAGACTTTGGAGGACATGCTGCGAGCGTGTCTTGGATTTTAAGGGTGGTTGGGAGGAATAGCTACATTTGGTTGAATTCGACTACAATAGCTACCAGCAGAGTATCAGAATGGCACCGTTTAAAGCATTGTACGGCAGAGCCTGCAGAACATCGGTTTGTTGGGATGAAGTTGGTGAGAGGAGCATTACGGGTCCAGAGTTAGTGCAACAGTCGATTGAGACAGTCAAGGCTATCGGGGACAGACTCAAAACCGCGCAGAGCCGCCAAAAGAATTATGCAGATCGGAGACGTAGGCCTTTGGAATTTCAAGTAGGGGACCACGTATTCCTCAAGGTGTCGCCGATGAGAGGATTGTCACGGTTTGGTAAGAAAGGAAAATTGAGCCCGAGGTACGTGGGCCCATTCGAGGTCTTAGAGAGAATAGGCACCTTGGCTTATCGTCTCGCGCTACCACCAAATTTATCTCATGTTCATAATGTGTCCCACGTGTCTATGTTGAGTAAGTACGAACCGGACCCGACCCACGTGCTGAACTATGAAGAAATAGACGTGGACGACAGGGTGTCGTATGTGGAAAAGCCAGTTCGGATTGAGGACAGAATAGAAAGAGTGTTGCGGAGCAAGAAAATTCCGATGGTCAAAGTAATTTGGGAACACCATGGGACCGAAGGTGCAACGTGGGAAAGTGAAGAGTTGATGCGATACCAGTACCCCCATTTATTTGAATAGTTGGGTTGAATTGTAAATTTCGAGGACAAAATTTTTGTAAGGGGGAAGAGTTGTGACGTTCCGAATTTTGGCCCGATTTGGGGTTTATAAGACGTGTAATTCGTCAGTGCGCTTATAATAGAATCTCGCCCGGGAACTGATCACTCTAGGGTTTTTGTTTTTAAAATAGAGATTTTGCTAAAATCGCACTCGATCGAATTTGGCCGTTATTTAGACCCCAAACTTGGCAGTCGATTTTTGAGAGTTTCGGGACGAATTTAATTGGACGGTGTCGATATTATTGTGGCTAGCGTCGGTATTGTCAGGAATATGTGAAAAGTGAATTTTTGACCGGGTGCGGATTTGGACTGGTAGACCTCCCTCATAGTGTGTTTTGAGTTATTTTATTTTGGCCATTTGTCCTATAATATTAATTAGGATTTTTGAGAGCCGCTAGATCGTTTTTGGGTTCGAAATCGAACCGTTGGATCGCGCTCGAGTGCACGTTGACTTTTTTATCTCTCTCTCTCTCTCTCTCTCTCTCTCTCTCTCTCTCTCTCTCTCTCCTCTGCGCCGCATCACCTCCCCCCCTGCGCACGTCTGCCCCTCCTCTTCCCCATGCAAACCTTCTCTCTCTCTTCTCTCTCCTCCCTTCTCTCTCCCTTTCTTATTTTCTTCTTCTTCCTTGTTCCTTCTCCACCGCGTCTGGTCTTGCTTCGCCCCCGCTCCTGCTCACCCAGCCGACGCCGCCCGAGCTCGCCTGACCGCCGAGCGCCGCCGCCATCGCCAGCCAGCTCGGCCGCCGTCGCGCCGTCCATCAGTCGCCACCTCGACCGACTGTTCTCTCTCCCTCCTCCGCGCGAGCTGCAGCTCGCCGCTGCTTCTGCTGCTGCCGAACCCCGCCAGCCGCCGGCCAGCTGGTCCGGCCAAGTCCCCAGCGCCGCCCCAACGCCTGAGCATCCCCGTCACCGCCGCCGAGCGCCCCAGCCGCGCCACCCGCCTCAGCCAACTTCCTCTCCTTCCTTTGGCTTACCGCCGTTCGCCGCCGCCGCTGTCGCCGCCTCGCCGCCCGCTTGTTCGGCCAGCGTGCCCATCGCCGCCGGGAGGTCGCCGTGCTGCCCGTCGCCGCCGCCTCGCCGCCTCGATGCCGCCGTCGCCGCCACGTCGCTGCCACCGCTGGTCGCCGCCCGGCCAGCCAGCCAACCCCGCCAGCCAACCTAGGCCGTGGCCGGCTCATCGCCCATGCGACCAAGCCGCGCACCCGTCACCGTGCCCGCGCCCGAGCCCGCGCCCGTGCCCGCGCCCGTGCCCACCCCCGTCGTCGCGCCCGTGCCCGCGCGTGTGCCTAGTTCGGCACTGTTCACCTGGGCCATTTTAGGCTCGAGCCGACTTTTCCTGGGTCAAACTTAGGTAAGTGACTTCCTAAACCCTATTTAGTACTTTGGGTATTTTATAGACTTGTCTCGGGTTTAGAACAGTTAGGGCGTGTTTTAATTTAATTATGTTATGATATAATTGTGCTATTTGAATTGGATTAAATAATATGCTTGATTTGGGTGATCGTATGTGGCCGACTTGAACGTCGGGTTTATGGATTGAGGTGGCAAATTGTGATTTGGACTGAGTTGTGAATATAGGTTGTTTGATGCAATTGGCGTGAAATTGATCGAATTGAATGGCGTGTGCTTGCTTGTCGATTTTAACCCCGGATTGATCGGAGGGCTACGGACTTGGGACGTGTTGACGGCGGTCCGTGTGAAGGCATGAATGGCCGGTGTGCCAAATGGATGCGGGCTTGAGACGTGTTGACGGTGGCCCGTTAAAGGTGTATTGGACCGGGACGTGTTTACGTCGGTCGTTGGAAATTGAGCCCGGATTGATCGGAGGGCTACGGACTTGGGACATGTTGACGGCGGTCCGTGTAAAAGTATGAATGGCCGGTGTGCCAGATGGGCCTGAGGCGCAGTGGCGCGGGCTGTGAGAATGGACCTGAGGCGCAGTGGCGCGGGTCGTGAGAAAGATGTTCGGACACGCATGCGATTTGAGTGTGATTGTAATGGCTTGTTGAGCGTGACTGAATTGGCTGGTTGAGCGTGTGATTGAATTGGCTGGTTGAGCGTGTGATTGAATTGGCTGGTTGAGCGTGTGATTGAGTTGGCTGGTTGAATTAGTTGGATTGATTGAGTGTAAGTGTGGTTGGTATTTGAGCGATTGTGATGTGTTATTTAATTACCATTATTGCATTATCACATGACGACTAACGTGCAGAGTTTACATGGGCTTGATGGCAAGGTGAGTACAATGATGCGAATTCTATATGTTGTGGGGTAGATTGCATGTATGACTTGTCTGGGTACACATTGGCCTACGTGGGGTATAGGGGGTTGCTTATTGAGACTCGTTCTCACGGTTATTATATAACCATTTCAGATCCGCGACCATGAGTGACTGGAGACGCTGTAAAGGTATCTCGGAGATCGAGGACCGGGTCAAGTACCCGGTATTTTGAGTTCCCCTTTTTGTAGAGGAGTTAAGTTTGCGAACCATTGCCCCTTTCGAGGAATGTGGTTCTGTTGACGAGGCTTAGCTTGGGGATTGTCTTTTTGTGGACGTCGTATGTATCTGTCAAGTGTAGGAATTACAGTTATTGTTTTGTGCTATTGTTACCCCGTGTCATTATTAATTGTCCGGGCTGTTTCTATTTGTTTCTGCGCGTGCCTAATCTCTGATGTTTGGGTTGGGTCGGCGACGTGTCTGGGATGTCGTATTCAATGATCGACCATCGAGGGATGATCGCGCGCTCGTAGGGTGCGGGGCGTGACAAAGTGAATATCAACAAGTGAACCGCATGAATATCAGCAAGGCTATTAAATGGATATTAGCAGACAACTTAGGAGCAAATGCTGAATATAATCAGAATGAGCTGAATATTAGAATACCTATTCTACTTGAGACGAAATTCTTATTACAAACTTAAAGATTATCATTTTGAGATACTTAATCTAATTCTCGATAGTTAGTGATCTAGCATGGAATCCCACTTTAGAAGATCTTAATTGACTATAAATCTTAAGGATTATGTGCGCAAAATAATCAATGATGTGAGATATCTTGGTTGATTGACAATTATCCTGAAGGCAAGATTATTTCCATAGCTAAAGCTCTCCACTTTTGGAAACCGAGATTTGGCTAAATAGGCAACTAAATCGATGAGATCTGTGATTGTTTAACCTCAACGGCTATCTAATCTTCTCAACATTTTTCCAACAAGTAGATTGGAAATTGATCCTCAAAGATTGTCCAATGGAAAGTTCAGATGCTAATGAGTATAAAATGAAGACCAAGGCGCCGAAGAGTAAGATAGATCAAGAGTACAAAATTCCATATGTTGACTTGTCTTCTGAGAGCATATTATTGTAATGTCATGAGAGGTGTTAACATTGTTATAAGTGTGTACTTACATATGAGATAGTGATATCTATCAGCTTAAGTATTAGCAGGACCTACTTTGTGGAGAAATGCTTGAATATTAGTAGGCACATACAACTATAACTTCTCATCGATTATAATGGAATCCAGTCAGTAGGCTGTTAACATGGAAAAGTGGACGTAAGCTTACACTGAACCGAACTATTATAAAGCTCTATGTGCAAAGTCTTCTATTTCAGCTCAGACTTACTTATTACTTGATAGAAATACAACACTCAATAACCTTAATATCACCAGGATCTAATTATTTTCGTAGTTTGCTTGATTTGCACATGATCGTATTCATCTTGTTATCTTTAAATTCCGCAATATTTGTCAAGATCTCATAAAATCACATATTCATCCCCTCTAGGTGATATTGTTAGCCTACTTCAAAGTTGAGTGGAGTAATGCGACTAATTGCTTATGGAAACTGATTAGAACCAAATATAGCATAACCAAATCAACGGAATAAAGTAAATAAATATAAGAATGATAACGCGTATGCGTTTATAATCTTATGCGCAATTGCCGGCCAAATAATTCAATATAACAAGCTGAAGTAGAGAGCAATACTCGCAGTAACTGGGGAAAGCAATTTCATTTTCTTCTTTCTTTTCCTTCATATTGATGGAGCGCTCATTCTTTTGTGTGTTCAACAGGGTTCTTCTCATACTCTCTCCATGTCCTCATAGTTTGCTTCCGCACGAAAGTTATGCTTATGGAGTAGAAGGGAAGATTGCGAGCCACACTATATCAGTTAGCTCTCTATTGCCTTCTCCTTCTTGCTCACCTTCCACTACCAAAGGTGGGTCTCTCTCTCTACCAATATGTAGAATGAAGAATTGCCATGGGTAATGAGTCTTTTAACTAGTCTTTGTTGAATGGAAAAATAGAACAGTCTTTTCGTTTTTGGACCAACGCATTATTAACTTACTATTTCACATAATCTCTTACTCTCACACGACATGCTTTTAGCTAGCAACCGGAAGTCCATCTTGGAAGTAATTCACAAGCATGGCCCATGCTCTCCCATTGAGGAAAATTATCCAAAATGTTCTAATTTATTGCACTATTATCAATTCAGTCATAAACCTTTCAATTTTATCAATTAAATCCTAAACATTTTTATGTTTTGCCAATTGAGTCCATCCGGTCTATTTTGGCCGGAAATCGCTAACATGGACATTAGCCATCATACGTGGCACGGACGTCCGACGTTGACGTGGACAATTTGTAATAAGTTTTAAATATTTTTCTTTTTCTTTTCTTGTCTTTTCCTTTTTTTCTTTTTTCATTTTCTTCATATACTAAACCACGTTTTTTGTAGTGAGGAATCTAAATCGAGATAATGTGCTACAAGTTCTTTGAACTAAGCGAAAACTTGGTGCTGACTTTTGAAATCTCTTCTAAAGTGCTATTTTCAGCTCGAAAAAGTTTCATTTCACTCACTCAGAGGTAATTATCATTTTTCAAGTCATCAAGAGTAACTTTATAAGCAAGGTTTCCAGTAGTAAGATAAAAAAAATTCTTTAAAACAGAAATCCTTTTTGAAGCCTTCTTGTATTCTTCAAATATTTCTTTCAAAAAAACCGGCAACTCTTCATAAGTTAGCTCATAATTGTTTGGGTTAATACCATAAAAAACTCCAAACTAGTACACTTGTGACAAATTTACCACAAACTAATTTTTTTTACTACAAAAAATCACAAAGTAGTACATCTGTGACAAATTTACTTTCCGTTAGGTTTCGTTAAATTTTACAGTCAAATTACTAAGTTAGATGACACGTGACAGTAGACGGGTGAGCCAGTTTAAGGTTTTACCCCTCTGTTTGTCATAGATTTACCAGTTTGTGATTTTTCGTAGTATTAATCCAATCTAATAGAGGGTAAATTTGTCACAGGTGTACCAGTTTAGGGTTTTTAGTGGTCAAAAAATTAGTTTGGGGTAAATTTATCACATGTGTACCAGTTTGGGGTTTTTGGTGGTCAAAAAATTAATTTAGGGTAAATTTGTCACGTATGTACCATTTTGGGGTTTTATGTGGTATTAACTCTAATTGTTTACTTCCCTTACCAAAAAAAAAAAAAACTCTAATTGTTTACTTCATTTTCTTCTTCATGGTTAGAATCATCCATAAGGTAGAGATTGGCTTCGTCATCATCGCTGGATTCGCATTTAGTGTCACTCCATGTTTCAGCCTTTATTGCCCATTTTTTTCTCTCGTATTTTCCTTTCTTTTTCTTGAGAGATGGGCAGTATGGTTTTATGTGACCCGGTTTCTAGATGATATCCTTATCTTTGACTTCTTCTTTGCCTTTGAATTGCTTTATGTTCTCTGAGAATTCATTGGCTTTTTGCCTTCGAAGTTTCCTCCTTTTTTCATGAAACTTTTGAATTTTCTAGTCATTAGTGCCATATCCTCATCATCATCTTCATCACGTTCTGATGATGTTTGTTCTCCTACATCATTTCATGTTAGCTTTGAATGTTACATAGTATTCTTACCTTTGGAGTTGCTTTCCTCATTCAAGTGTTCTACTTCGTAGAACATTAATGTTCCTATTAGCTCATCCATTGTGATTGGTTGGGTCCTCATTGTTTCCCATATAGAGGTCTTCACGTTACACCATTCATTTGGCAATGCTCTCAATAGCTTATTCACCTTTTCTCAATCAGTGAATAGAAGAGTGGCTACAAAGTTTTCTCACATAATCAGGCAACCCACTTACCTTTGAAAGAATCGCAGCTCTTCTCTGGTTTATATGGAAAGCAAGGAACGAATTTATGCTTCGGCACCAACCCCCAAACCTAGAATTCCTAATTGCTTCAGTGCAAGCTATGGTCAGAAATTAAAAGCAAACGAACCCTAAAAGTTCGAAACTTGACACTGATAAGGCGACTTTACCTCAAAATTGCCATCCACCGAAGAGCTGGTCCTTTAAGATCAATTTTGATGAATCTTTCATCGATGGCAGCACAGAGGAGCAATCACCCGTGTCCTTTGCAATGAATCCGAAGCTTTGTTGGATGGATTTGTAAAAAAAATTGCTGCTTCTTCGACGATTCAAATGGAGATGATGGCTCTATTGGAGGCACTGTCACACTTTAGGGTGTGGAGAGAGAACGAGTTGTACCTGGAGATAGATGGTTCAGTTGTGACTGAAGCTTTTATAAGTGATTCTCACGTGCTATGGGAAGTGAGTATTTTGGTCACGGACACCCGAACTTGGATGGCCCATTTTGACAAGATTTCCTTGGCCCATTGTGGAAGGGTTGCAAATAGAGTTACGGATTGGGTAGCTAAATCCCATTGTTTGAATTCTATAACTCTATTGCGGTTAGCCCACCCTTCCCAACTCTTTTGAGATTTATTATGCTTTGATGCCCCGGCTTTGGGCTTTTTGTCTAAAAACTCTTGACTATCAATATTAGCAAATTTTTCAATAAAAAAAAAAAGGTTCTCCTTTTACTCTCTACATGTCCTCATATTTTGCTTCATGCACGAGGGTCATGTTTATGGAGTAGAAGGGAAGATGGTGTTACAAAAATATAGCAAAAGCCTGATACCTTTTGGGTGGGGAGATCACCAAGAGGGAACCTAAGTCCGACCTTATTAATATATCCAGTTGGACCCACCTTCACTCAAAAGTTTAAGCTAGTGAGTCATGGGTCAACTATGATATATTAACTGCTCAACACCACATTAATTCTTCGATGTTGGATATTTTTAACACAACTTACACGTGCATCCTAACAATCTCCCCTTCACGTGTGAGCTCTTCATTAATTTAGATATCCTTCTGCATCAAGATATGAAGTTTGCCACCAAGCCTGCATTGTTACACCACAATACCCACCGCCCGGAAATTATGCCTAATTTCATCCACCAAACCTCCGGAACATACCATCGGCTCTGATACCAGATTGTTACGAAAACATAGCAAAAGCCCGATACCTTTCGGGCAGGGAGATCACCAAAAGGGAGCCTAAATTCGAGCTTGTTAATTTATCAAGTTAGACCCACTTTCACTCAAAAGCTTAAGCTAGTAATTTATGGGCCAACTAGGATATATTAACTGCTTTACATCACATTAATTCTCCGATGTGAGATTTTGTTTAACACAACTCACATGTGCATCCTAACAGATAGAAAGCCTAACTATATCAGTTAGCTCTCTATTGCCTCCTCCTTAGTGCTCACCTTCCACTTCCAATGGTGTATTTCTCTCTCTCTATATATTAATATATAAAATTAATTATATGGGTAATGAGACTTTTTTCTTAAAAGAATGCCTAGAGTGGACACTAAGGCCATGAAGTGGCCAATTTAGTCTCTAATAAGGCCTCGAGCTCACAAGCCAGCTAAATCTTTGCTGAGCAGCGAGCTTGCGTGTCTCACGTGCACCTCATGAAAAACGCACGTGAGATACACAAAAGATGCACATGATATGCATGTGAGATGCACGAAAGCTGCACAAGATATGCATGTGAGATGCATGGGCTCATTGGTTGGCAAAGATTTTATCGGTCGATGAGCTCGGGGCCTTACTTGAGACTAAATTGGCAACTTCAAAGCTTTATTTGAGACAAGTTTCACTTTGGACTATCTTTTGATAAAACAACCCCACTTCATATCCTTCTTTAAAATTTTCCCATTTTGAATAATGCATTATTAGCTTACTATCTCCCTGAGTCTCCTACTCTCCCACGACATGCTTTTAGCTAGCGACCGAAGGTCAACCTTGGAAGAAATTTACAAGCATGGCCATGCTCTCCCCTTGTTCAAGACCACAATCCTCTAAATCTCACTAAAATCTTGCTCCGAGATGAATCAAGGGACAAGTGGATTTAGTCTCAATCCTCCAACTCCAACGACGACTTGAAAGCTTCAACAGCAGCCAACCTTTCGGCAATGTCTGACATCACTGCCGGCGATTACATAGTGATAATCGGCCTTGGCACCCCCAAAAAGGACCTCACTCTTCTTTTCGACACTGGTAGCCCCCTCTCATGGACTTGGTGTGAACCATGCATGCGATCTTGTTACACTCAGTCCGACCATGACAATTCAAGGAGTTTTTTTTTATATCTCGAGTCATATTGTATATGTTGTATGTTGAATTCGTCACTTAAATTCAGCCAAATTTGATCATGAACCGACTTGAAAACAAGAATCAGGGCAAGTCTGGCTACGCGAAGGTGAGCAAAAATATGTAATTCTTTCACCTTTCGACGATGAACTGAAGAAGGAAAAAATATATCTAGCAGTTAGGCATTAAACCCTGAACTCACAAATTGGGAATTGGTTGACAAACTTGGAACGGATCAAAGGCTATTTCTTGCAAAAGGGGAGAGATCTCTTTGCAGGGGAGGCTATAACACCTGAGTCTGGCAATTGCCAATCTCTTCCCACGGGCAATTGTTGTGCAGGATAGCTACTTGCTAACGGATATTCCATCGGAGGCTCCTCTAAAATCCCCTGGACCCAACGGCTTACAGGTGATATTTTGTGCAGCAGCTGTTCCCCACAGGCAGAGGCGTCAAAATGGATAGCTAAAATGTAAATAGCTGGTTGTTACGGGTTAAGATTAGTGATGAGAAACCGAATCGGTTCAATCCGGAAACCAGCCCGGATCTGTTTGACTAGGCCCGTTCACACGAGGATTGGTTCAGTTTCCGGTTCCAAAAACTAAAAGCCAACCTTAACCAGTTCGACTCTCGGTTCATGGCCTTGCGGATGATTCTACCCGGGGTTAGAACCAGGACCTAACCCTAACTTTCTCTGTGAGACCGTTGCCGTCTCTGGCTCTCTCTCACTGCTGATCTCCTTTCCATGGTAGCCAAACTAAGGAAAGAGTGATTGTTGCGCGTTAAAGTCCAAAACAGCCCACTTTAAGTCCTCAATAAGTGAAATCAGCATTTACACCTACTTTTGCCCCACAAAAGCAAAAACAGAAACGAAAGCACGAGTGACCCTCGCTTCAAGAATGCTTCTTAGACGCTTATTAGAAACAAAATCAAAAGTTTCTATTGCATTGACCGGGCATTCAAAAGGGTGTGTGAAAGTAAACTTGTGTATGCATCTCTCATGAACAAGAAACACAAGATCAGCAAAGACTTGTAACACTAACTTTCTCATCGACTTTGGTCTTTCCTTCTCAGCTTTCAAGGCCTTGCATTTTTATTTGTACCGAAGTGGAAATCACTAGAAAGGAGATGACATATAAATTTGCCATCTTGATTATATTATTAAATGTAACCCAAAAAAAAGGAAAAAAAAAAGCGGCTGGTTCCAAGTCAACATGTTCGGTTTCCAATTTCAAAAACCGGTAAGTGATCCTAGCACGGCTACTCATTTTGGGTGCGCATAACAACCATTCTGTGCCCGGAAACTATTTCTGAATAGAAATAGTTTTTTTTTTATTCTGTGCCTGGAAACAATTTCTAAGCATTTTAAGGCGTTTGGTAAACTGTCCAAAATTTCTATTCCTAGAATAGAAAAGAACAGAAATGCGTTTGGTAACTACACAAAATTTCTTTGCATTAATAATATTTTAATAATATTTTGAATTGTTTAATATTTTTTCTTTTTTCTTTTTACCCATTCTCCTCCTTGGCCATGGCCGGTCGCCAGCGACCGGCCAAAGCCCAGGGCCGGTCGCTATTGTTTAATATTTTTTCTTTTTTCTTTTTACCCATTCTCCTCCTTGGCCATGGCCGGTCGCCAGCGACCGGCCAAAGCCCAGGGCCGGCGAGGGCGTCACGGCCCTCGCCGGCCGCAGGCGGAGGCGAGGGTCCCCCTTGCCGGCGAGGGCGAGGGCTGGACCCTCGCCGCCTACGCGAGGCGGCTCGCCGTCGATCATGGTGAGGTCGGCCTCGCTGTCGCGACCCACGGCGAAGGTCGCGAAAAAAGGTATTAAAAAAAGGATAATATCACAAAAAATTCAAATCAATATACTTATGACAATTTTATCTCAAATTAATTTTTTAATTATCAAAAACCTTAAACTGGTACACCTGTGATAAATTTACTCCAAACTAATGTTTTGACTGCTAAAAACCCCGAACTATTACATTTGTGACAAATTTACCCTCTTTTAATTTTCATTAAATTGAATTAATATCACAAAAAATCATAAACTGGTATGCATGTGACAAACAAAGGGTAAAACATAAAATTGGTACATCCGTCAATTGCTACGTGTCATTTAACAAAGCAATTTGATAGTAAAATTTAATGGAAATATACTGAGAGTAAATTTATCACAGGTGTACCAGTTGGGAATTTTGGTGGTCAAAAAATTAGTTTGGGGTAAAATTATCACAGGCATACCAGTTTAGAGTTTTTTACGATATTAACCCTATAAAAAACTTCAAATTATATTCATTATGACACATTTATCTTGAATTTTTTTGTGACATGAAAAACCTCAAATTATGTCCATTGTGACATATTTACCAAAAAAAATTTCTTATGACATAAAATACCCCAAACTTGTACATGTGTGATACATTTACCCTCCGTCAAGGTTCCATTAGATGATTTTTCAGTCAAAACAACGTCATTTTTATGTTACTTAAGCCATGTGGGCATCATGTCAACATTGTTTACTTTCTAGCATCCACGTAGGTAGATTTTTAACGGTTCTCATTGATAGAACTTTGACAGAGGGTAAATGTGTAACACATGTACAAATTTAGAATTTTTTGTGTGATAGAAAAAAGTTTAGGGTAAACGTATTACAGTAGGCATAGTTTAGGTTTTTGGGCAACTTTTTCCCTATTATCTTTTATTTCAGGTTTATTTTTTTTAATTTACAAAAATTTCCAACAATATTAATGTGACTATGCCGGACGATGGTGGCAATGATAGCCGAGGTTTGGCATTAGTCACTTTTTAACGCATTCAAAATATTGGTTATTTGGGTGAAGTATTGTTAGTAATTTCTCATTTACTAATTTTGTTCATGTTTAATTTGTTAGGAAAATAACACAGACAATCCTTGAATTTTGACTTAATGCACAATATCGTTCAACGTGGTTCCTGAACCATTGGTGAATGTTCATTGTAGCCATTATGTTTGCTCAAACGATAAATCAAATGTTATTTGATGACGTGGATTAATATATGCTGAGTTGGATTTTTAAAAATGATGAGTCGGCATGTCTATCTTTTTATTCATTAACTTTATAAAATGAAATAGACAAATTAGGGACTTCAAATATCCCACTTGAAAATTTGTTTTCCTGATTTTAAATGATTATCTTACATGGACAATCCAAGCGTAACTTTCTCTTTTTGTCCCACATCCAAATTTAACGGATTGAAAGCCACATCAGTAGATTTTGTTAACTTGAATTAACGGAATGGTGACATTTAATATTTTCATATAATCTAGTAATTAGATTGAACATTTACCAAAGTTTGGGAACTATTAAATTAAAAGTTCATGGATATTACACACTTGACCAAAATTCAAGGTCATTTGTATCATTTTCTCTAATTTGTTTTTAATTGGCTAGTGTTTTCCTTAGTGTACTACTTTTCATATTTAAGGGGAAAAATTGTTAAGAATTGAAGTCTAAATTGGGTTGGGGATGGGTTGAGCCCGGGTCTGATCGGATATGAACAACCAAAATTTAAAAAGTGGTCAATATGGTTAAATAGGTCAATTTGGATTAATCCATTTTCAATCCTTCTAAATATGGTTCGACCCACCCATTTAATAGGTTTATGCACGTAGATAAGGTGTTGGATGCTTTATATTACACTGATACTTTTTTAACCCCAAGTCGCATAATGCCCACGCTTTCAATCAATTCCGTCTCATTTGCTGATGCCTCGGTTTCTGTGAATTGTTCTGCAAGATGATCCATGACTGTTTTTCTTCTGTAAACTTCACCCTTCTCATTAATGGAAGCCCCGCCTGGAAAGGGGCTCCAGTATGAGGTACCACTTCATCATACAACTCGGTTATTTACTCACAGCTTCTTTCCGGAATTCGAGTTAATTTGTGTGAGGAATACGTGAGAGGTAAACTCTCTCGTGAGATTATTCGGTGTAGGAATGAGGACTTGAAAAATGTCAAGAGAGATCCGATGAATCAAGCGGTTGTAATATATATTGTATAGCTTGTTTATATTGTAATCATGTTGTCCTTCTCCTCGTACAGGTAAACTCACAACGTCACATGGATGGAACCATGTAAATGATCCGGTGTGTAGTCAAGCTCGTGTAAGCTCGTGTCTCGTGAGGCAAGCGCCATTTGGCACGCAAAGCACGATCACATGCTGTCCCTAGATGTTTCTTTGAGCACACCATGAGATTGACGTTTACTGGAGTTTCTTTGTGGGCCAAATGTGGAAATACTGATCAAGTCAAGAGCATAAGACATGTGGGACTATAACACTTTATTCTAATTTGTACGTTTGGAATCTAATTTAATTAGATTTGACATCGGATGTTGCAAAGGACTTTTCCATGACTAGCTTCGGTCTTTTCACATTTGGGGGTGCGTTTATTTCGTGAAAAATGATTTGATAAATATTTTTTTGAAATATTATGTATAAAAATAAATAAACGAAAAATATTTTTATCGTTCACAAAAATATTTAGATTTTAAATGTTGTTGATAATGAAAATATTTTTCATTAACTAATTATTTTAAGCGATACAAACGATTATTTTTTGGAAAATGCTTTCTAAGTCATTCATTTTTTGCCAAATAAACGGAGCGTTGATTACTGCTTCTTTTTTCACACTCTTGATTTTATTTTATTTTGTTTTATGTTAATTTTTTTATCCAAGGGTTTGAGTTCGTACATGCGTCGTTCTTTATTTGTGACATCGTCTAAATTTGAGGAATTGACTTGATTAAATGTGAAAGTCCCGCCAGCATCTCACGGCAAACGACATCTCAACCACGTTCCAAAGGTCCCCTTTTCCTTTCAACCTATGGAACCTATGTGAATTTCCATCGTCTTTAAACATGTTACTTAACTACCCACTGGAACTGATTTACGTGTTTGTGATCGAATTCGCATTTTTCATTCTTTTTCTACAAAAATATAACAACAATACATACATACATATATATATATATATATATGTGTGTGTGTGTGTGTGTGTGTGTGTGTGTGTGTGTGTGTGTGAGCTCGATTTTTGGGCAGAGTACACAAAAATTATAAATCTATTATATTGGTAACAATTCAATTCTAAACCTTTCAATTAGATTAATTTAATCCTAAACCTTTCGCATTTGTGTCAATTGAATCCATCTGACAAATTTTGGCTAGAAATCGCTAACATGGATGATGGCCGTCTTTTGTGGCATAACTGGCGCTAACTTGGACAAATTTTAAATATTTTTTCTTTTCTTTTTTCTTTTTATTTTCTTGTTTTTCATCGTGGCCAACGAGGGCCTGTGAGCCCTCACCCAAGCCATCGTTGGCTGCGGGCCAGGGCCGCTAAGCCCTCATCCAAGTCACAAGGGTCGACAGGCAGCCCTCGCCAGCCACAAAAAAAAAAAGAAAAAAAAGAAAAAAAAGAAAAGAAAAAATATTTAAGATTTGTAAAATTTGTCTACGTCAGCGCCGGTCGTGTCACGTAGGATGGCCAGCATCCATGTTAGAGATTTTCGGTCAAAATTATTCGGATAGACTCAATTAGTACAAATATAAAAGGTGTAGATTAAATTGATCCAATTAAAAGGATTATGACAGAATTGATACCAATATAATAGGTTTATGATTTTTTTGGGTACTTTTCCCCTTGATTTTCACTATTTGTCCTCAATTGTTTTCTCTCCTTTGGTCTTCCCCCCGGTCCTTTTCACATGAGTGCCCATTTTCTAAACAAATCGTCTTGCCGGAGCATCCGAAAGTCCTCGTTTGACATGACCGGATCGTTTCAAAGGAGCTCGTTTCGGCTTATCTTTGGCCGGAACCACACTTGCCATTCACCGGGCAGACTCATTTCGAAATCGTGTCTTCTCTCATGTATTCGCACATTCGACGTTCAATAATTGCCGATTTTGGGCGCATATGTTGACAGTTAACCAATAATTACTCAAACGTTCAATCCCACAAAGTATTGTGGGGCATACTATCATTATCTATAAATTTTTTCCTAGAGTTTAAGTGGCACCACAAAAAATAAAAAGATTTTTTATTTTTATTTTTGGCCGGTCTCATGCTCGATAGTTGTTATTCATCCACAAACTAAAGTCTTACGGAGGGAGGCAACTACTGCCTAACCGCGTCCTCTTCCTTCAATAAGTAAATAGAACTAAATAAAACATACCTGCATTGAGGTGTAAGGTAATGAAAATATACCAACTAAAGTCCTATAAACGGATGCCCTCGCCGGCCTCAGGCGAGGGTGCTGGCGAGGGCTGGGGAGGGTCCCCTCGCTGGATTTGGCAAGGGAGGGCCTCGTCCAGCCCTTGCAGGTGGCTAGCAACCTTTGCCGCCATTACGGAGGCTGGCGACTAACGGAGGGAAATAAGGAAAACATAAAAAAAAAAAAAAGAGAGAGAGAAAGGAAAAGAAAAGGAAATAAAAAAGAAAAGAAGGAAAAGAGAAAAAAAAAGAAAAGAAAAAAATTAATAAAAAATTTGAAAAAAAAATTAATAGTTAAATAAAACGTCTATGTTAATGCCAACCATGTCATGTAGTACGGCAATCATCCACGTCAACAATTTCTTGCCTAAATTGATTGAATGGACTCAATTGGTATCAATGTGAAAATGTTTATGACTAAATTGGTCATATTAAAAAGTTTATAATTGAATTGGTACCAATACAATAGGTTTATGACTTTTTTTTATACTTTTCCCAGTTGTGTACCATATGAAAAGGACACTATGAGTTCCATAATTTTCATACTATGCTCTGCCCATTATTTTCGTACTTTTCCTAGTTGTGTACCATATTTTTATACCTTTTTTTTTTTAACTTCTTGGAAAATATCCATGCACTTTACTATCGGAACTAGGTAGAGCTGTTGCTCCATTTGGCAAACAATTAATCTATATGCTAATTTGTTACCTTTCTTAGTGAAGTTCTAATATGCGCATAAGTGAGATTCAACCCCATGACCTCCAAAGTAAGTGGAGACAACTCTGCCAACTCAACTATGGATGGATATTTGTGAAGTTGAGCGCTGCCATTTATACATTATTTATTTCTCTAGCCATCTATTTATTCAGTTCAACCGGTTGAATTGCACACCGTTCGCCTCGTCGGTATGACATCCCGTACAGTATAAAACAATAGCTAGAAGGGGATTCATCCTACTTACTCTCATGTAGTTTTGAGCTCTGTAGGCTAGTCTCTACAAGAACATAAGCGCTATATATTAGGAAACTCATGAAACTACAAATATTGGTATGAAGTGAGATATGTGAGATTGGTGAGATCATTGCCAACTATTCTGAAAGTTTAAACCGTTAAATGAATGCGTGATTTATTATTTAAATATTCTAACAAGATCTAAGGAGAGAATTGAGCGGTACATGGATAGCTGATCATCCCTAAATGATCACTGTACTCCTTGTAAGAGATTGCTCCATGCAAATCGAGTTGATTCATCAAATAGTCTACTAGTATTCAAAAACCATTCATGTGTTATGCACCTAATGGCTCCAAATAGGAGAGAGAGAGAGAGAGAGAGAGAGAGAGAGAGAGAGAGAGAGAGAGAGAGAGAGGCTTGTCCTGACTGATATGACCAATTACATGCCGTCCCCACACTTTTTTCAGCAGACCCTCGCATGAGATTCTTCGTTCACACCACATGAGAGAGAGAGTTTTGGGGCCATTGATGTATTATGCACCTAATGGCTCCAAACGAGAGACTCTAAGATCATTTGATGTGCCATGCACCTAAAATGGCTTTAAATGCGTGAGAGAGAGAGAGAAAGACTTGTCCTGACTGATATGACCAATTATATGCCGTCCCCGCACTTTTTTCACACCACATATTTTCATCAAAGACAATGATATATTTGTCGACTCAAACCCTTTGGAGACGTTCGGTAATAAATTCGACGGAGATTCTACGTCGCATGTCGCGAATGACTTTTCCTCGACGTGAACTTCGGACCGTTCCCACTTGGTTCACATCCCTCATTTTATTTCTTATTGTTATTTCCTATTTAAACATTTCTCCAAAGTCCTTGATTTGGGCTATGCTTATTTCGCAAAAAATGAATAATTTAAAAAGTATTTTTTTTAAAGATGATCATTTTTATCAATTACAAAAATGGATGTACGGAAAATATTTTCATCATACAAGAAAATATTAAACTTAAATTGTTGTTGATAATTGAAACTTTTTTTAGACTAGCTATTTCAAGCGATATAAACGATTATTTTTAGGAAAATGTTTTCCAAATAATGTATTTTCCGCGAAAATGATGGGACCTTAAATACTGCTCGCAAGTTTCAACATCAGTCTTAGTTTTGGGAATAGGCTCGATTAATCGAGAAAGCACCACCGGAACCAAAAATCAATGACATGTCAACTACCTTCCAAATGTCTACATATGTAATTATATACCCACAACCGAATTTGCCAAGCATATTTAAGAGTTCAGTATGTTTAATCTTTCTGTTAATTAAATCCCTCCTTACATAGGCCGCCTCGAAAAAATATGAATTTTCACGCCTTCAAACATGTGAAACCTATCACTATTATAAATTGAAACTGAGACGGTCAAGATAGGTTTAAAATCATAGAAAGGGGACGAAAATAGGATAGCACAAAAGCTCCGTTTGTTTCGCGAAAAATGAATAGTTGGAAATTTTTTTTCTAAAACTAATCGCTTGTGTCGCTTGAAATAATTAGTCAATAAAAAATTATTTATGTTATCCACAATAATTTATGTTTGAACATTTTTGTAGACGATAAAGATATTTTTGAGTCATTCCTTTTTGTAAGTTATATAAGCATTCATTTTTCAAAAAAAATGTTTTCCAAATCGTTAATCTTGCGCAAAACAAATGCACCCGAAAGGGAAAAACAAGATTGAAAACCGTTGAGATGGGAGAAAAATGGGATACCCAGAAAGGGAAGGAAATCAGTTAAAAGACAGAGGAAATCGGGAGAAATCCCAGAAGTTTGGCCGTAACTAAGGAAATGCGTTGCTGACCAAAAAAAAAAAACTAAGGAAATGCGTTAACAACGATATATAGACAGTGTGATCGGCAGACCTAATTTCCAAATTGGATAACTATTAAAAATGAAACATATTCAACTAAATTCTTAATGAGCTAAAAATTGTATATATTAAAGATCGAAAAGTTAATTAAAAGTATAATCTCGGTGTAATTCTAATTCTTCATCATTTTACCTCCATCGGATAGAACTCGACTCCTGCGAGCTGCGTGGACATCCTTCTCAACGAGCAAAGTGATAAAATTGCTTCGCAAATGGGGAATCAAACCGTGTGGACACTCTTTGAACTTTGAACTTTCTTCACATCGCTATCAATAACAGGAGCACACTTTCCCTAATCAATCCCCTTAAAAGAATTGGGTAGCTTTGAAAAGAAATTTGTCTTGATTGAATCTCCTAGAAAGAAATCTCGAGATGTAAGTTTCTCCGAAATAGTTTCGCTAGGCATAAATTTGCCAAACGTGAGTATTGCATTAGTATTTTCAATTATGAGGTAAGTCAAGAAACTCAAAAGACTCAAACTTACAAGAGAAATTTTGGGCCAAAAGAATTTTCTTTAATTGATCGGCTATGAGCACAGCCGAGCAATAAAGAAAGTTCGGAAATTGATTTTTGCAATTTCATCAAATCCAAACGTCTGAAAGATCGGCTGAGCATTTGGAGAACGAAAAATTAGGGGATTCGACTGAAGAATCAGAAATCGACAATCTCCCTGAGGAATGACTGGATCGGCAAAAAAAAATTATTGTTGATTTCCTTAGATGGAAAAATTCGAAAGTTTTCAGAATCGGAAACAGATGATTTAGGTGATGAATTCGAAAGATTAGGCCTAGTTATCTTGGGAGAAGCTTTAGGCTTAGAAGGTAACAATACGATTTCTTGCCATTAAAAGTAACCATGGATAATTATCCAAAAAGTCCTAAACCTATTGTACGATGAGGAATCTAATCCTAAACCTTTTTTACGATTTGCCAATGTAGCCCTTTTGGCCAAATGCTTATATGGATGCCCAGTCAGTGCCGGTCATCTTACATGGCAAGGTCAGTCGGCGCTAACGTGAACGATTTTTGCAAATTTTTCAAAATTTTAGAATTTTCCTTTTCTTTTTTATCTTTCTCTTCTTTTTTTTTTCTTTTTTTTCCTTCATCGGATTTCCGGCCGCTATGGTTGCCGGGGCCCCGGCTACAAGAGAGGCGGCTGTGACCCTCACTTGGATCTAGGCAAGGGTGCGGGGGCCCTTGCTTGTGGTCAGCGGGCATCCACGTAAGCAAATGACTTTAGAACTTTTATTCCGATACCAAATTGATGCAGAGCGGAAGCAAATAACAAAGACAGTCTAGACAAGGTTTTAGCATCGTAGAAAGGGGAGAAGAATACAATAGAAAGAAAGGACAAACTGGTGTCGGACAGAGGGCCCGTTTGGTTCAGCGTTTGGAATGTTCATTTGAGCTCTGAAGTCCCTTGGCCAAATGCAAATGGTGTTTGGTAATTTTTTTTACTCACTTTGGGGAGATGCAATTGCATTTGGAATGCTCTCTAAGGGACTTTTGGCTAATGCAAGGGTGAAGGTGGATTAAGAAGTTGCATTTTCGGAATGCAACTTGCACTGTTCATTGCAACTGTTCATCTTCCCCAGAGGCAGGTCCGGCGGCCGGCGACTGCTGCCTGAGGGCTAGCTTGACCCCAGCGACCACCGCCTGGGGGTAGTGCAACCCAGGCAACGCTTGGCCTGGGTTGCGCGACCCAGGCGACGCCTAAGGTCCGGCGACCTCAGGTCGCCTCGCCTGAGGTCAAGCGGCGGTGGCCGGCGACCAGATCTGGTCGGCAGAGGTGGCCGGTGGTTAAGCTCCACCGAAACCTTTTTAAAAAAAAAATAAAATTAGCAAAAGTCCTTTAGCCCAAGTTGATTTTAAACAACACTTACCAAACACTACTTGTATTTTGGAAAACCCCATTAGCCTAAAGCTATTTGCATTCCCCCAAATGCATTCCCCCAAAGCCGAACCAAACGGGACAGAATCGGTTAGCAAAACACTCATGAGAATCGTAGAAATGGGAGACAAATGGGATAGCAAGAAAGGCAAGGAAATCATATATAAGACACAGGAAAGGGGAAGAAATGCCAGAACTTGGCAATAACTTACTAATCTCAATATTAATTCATAATCAAAAGCTAACTAAAGTATTTCACTCGAAATGGGTGTCGACCGAGATAGTGAAAAATCTTTAACTAAAAAGTTAATCTTTGGTTTCAATGAAATGGGGGTTTCAGTGGTGAATTCGGATAGGAATGCAAGCGGCGTAATAAAGCAGAAGAATAATGGATTATAAGATAAAAGAATGTAAATGATAGAAATTGAAACACATTGACATTAATAAACTAATAAAAGTTCACCGGGAATATGTTCTTGATAATTGACGATGGTTTTACAATGAATACACTTGGGGTATTTATAAGACAATTATATACAACAATTTACTTCATTTGAATAAAGAAATAATTTTCTAATTCTATCAGGGGTTATAAGAAGTTACGCAATCTCCTATTATCTAACAACACTAATCTACAAGAATTTATAAAAATCCTAAAATAGCGGCAATAAACACAACAACCTAGTAGTTATGTTTTTATATCGATTGCTTGTTGTTGATGACATTGTCGATCGACTTGCTAAGTTTTGATGAAGACTCTTGTCGGTAACTTTTATGTTGTATGTCGTTGATGACTTCATTGACAAGTTGTTGATTCCCTTCAAGTTGTCGGTTGTTCTGTTAATTGATGACTTTTGGTTTTGACCAAACTCTGCTCTCATTGACTGAGTCTATCGCTTGTCAATAACAACCAAAAGTTGGTCATTTTCGGGTGTCAACTTATGCCTCCTTTCAAAACAATGTAATAATTTATCAATCATTCGATTCTTTTAAATTAAATAACCAAGAGTCGTCAATCATTCGATAAATTCAATTTTTCCTTGCCAAATTGCGTCTTGAATTTTCTAGAAAACAATATAATTAACTATGTTATAGCTACACAAATGGTGTCACTTACAATATATTTTGTTTACTAAATTTTCTTTACTTGGCCTTTAGTTAATTTAATTAGGTCATCTTTCAAAAGTAAATCGAGTACTTAATTTTGGCTAAGTTCGCATACGAATTATTAGTGACTCACCAATCAGACATATGATTGGACTCTCTGTCACCGGATCGGAGAAAAACTTAGTTTCTCTCTTCAGAGATTTGACAGGCTCTCATGCTCAATAGTTGTTTATCAACAAAAATGAATTTAAGCGGAGGAAAGCGACTAGGACAATTGTCCAAAAAGTCTTAAACCTATTAAACTTTTGCCAATTCAGTCCTAAATCTTTTAATTTTGACAATCGAGTCCTAAATCTTTTCAAGTTTGCCAATTAAGTTCATTTGATCAAAATTGACCGGAAATTGCTGACATGGACGTCGACCGTCCTACGTGGCACGGCCGACGTTGACAAGGATAATTTTTAACAATAATTTAAATTTTTCTTTGAATTTTATTGAATTTTTATGTTTTTCTTTTCTTTTTATTTTTTTCTTTTTTGGTTCAAAGGGCTGGCGATATGATAAAAATTCGAAAAGAAAAGAAAAAAATTAATAAAAATTCGAAATAATATTAAAATATTATTAAAATTTATCCACGTCACTACCTGCCATGCTATATAGGACGCCAGTGTTGACCGAACTGTCACGTCAGCGATTTCCGGCCAAAATTGATCGGATGGACTCAATTGGCAAAACTTGAAAATGTTTAGGATTCAATTTGCAAAATTAAAAGGTTTATGACTGAATTGGCAAAAACGCAATAGATTTAGGACTTTTTGGACAATTTTCCCGACTTATGCCTAATGGTTGCTCGTTCGTCCAATAACCAAATAGTACTAAATATAAATATGACAGAATTGACGGAATGATGTAATTAATTGTAGGAAGGATGACGTGTATGGCTTCATAATCTGATGCAATTGCCGGTCGAAAATCCTATATAAAAGGCTGAACCGGAGAGCACTATTGGCAATAAATTTGGCAAAGCAATTCATTTTTTCTCTTTCAGATTGATGGGGGGCTCATTTTTCTGTGTGTTCAACGGGGCTCGCCTCTTTCTCTCTCTCCATATCCTCATGATTTGCTTCATGCACAAAGGTTATACTTATGGAGTAGAAGGGAAGATTGCAAGCCACACTGTATCAGTTAGCTCTCTATTGCCTTCTCCTTCTTGCTCGCCTTCCACTAGCAAAGGTCTCTCTCTCTCTCTCTCTCCACGGAATTATTCATCGTTCGATAAATCAGTTATGCGTGTGTATTGTACTTATGTTCGGTGGAAAAGTGATTTTTCGGATCATGAATGAACTCGAACATGAACAAGATTGGTTAAATTCGGTACCCGTGATAATCAAACATGAACCACAGGATGGAGGGAAAGTATACCGCTCTCCGCTTAGTCATAGAAAGTCATACCTTGCACCTTGAGTGACCATGGATTCTTCTTATTTTTCACACAGTACTTTTGGCAAAGCAGGCTTCGCTTTAAACTATTTGTTCAAAACAATGAATGTGTGATTATATTAATGAGGAAATTAAGAGGGAAGAGAATTATAGAAGAAGACATAAGGGAGGTCATCCGTCTCTTTTGCATTAGCTCGCGCCGAATGGTTCATATTACATTTTGTGGAGGGACTTGGCCATACAATGATGGTGATCATATTGATCTGTCCCATTCAAAAAGCCTAGTCTTTTGCTGCATTTTAGTAAAGGGACTTGGTCCCCAGTTAACTCTCATCCCGATTATTTCAGAGTGGACCACACCCAAACGTAAGTCTTTGTGGACTGGAAAAATAGAACAATCTTTTCTTTTACAAATGCATTATCATCGAAGTACTTCACATGATCTCTTACTCTCACATCACATGATTTTAGCTAGCAGCCGAAAGTCGACCTTGGAAGTAATTCACAAGCATGGCCCATGCTCTCCCCTTGTTCAAGACCACAATCCTCTAAATCACACTGAAGTCCTGCTACAAGATGAATCAAGGGTCAAGTGGATTCAGTCCCAATCCTCCAACCGCGGCGATGGCCTTAAAGCTTCGGCCATGGTCAGTCTTCCGGCAAAGTCTGGCTTCACCATCGGCACTGGCAATTACGTAGTGACAATCGGTCTCGGCATGCCAAAAAAGGACCTCACTCTCGTATTTGACACTGGCAGCGGCCTCACGTGGACCCAGTGCGAGCCGTGCGTTGGATCTTGCTACACTCAGTCCGAACCGATCTTCAACCCATCTCAATCGTCATCCTATGCTAATATCTCGTGCGCCTCGACATCATGCTCTCAACTTGGTAATAATCCACCACATTTGAGATACTTAATACTTATGTTGTCTTACTAGAATTTTCTTGAAGCATAGACGAGAAATCATGGTTTCTAAAAGTGAAAAACCATCACAAGAATAACTAGAACTAATGAAAGCATTGTGTTGTGCTCTATCTTTAGGTGGTTCGGGATGCTCCCGATCAACATGTCTATATTCCATTACATACGGCGATCAATCATTTTCGATGGGCTTCTTCGCAACTGAGAAGTTGACTATAACGCCAACGGAGGTGATCGACAATTTCGAATTTGGCTGTGGCCAGGACAACTCAGGCCTCTTTGGCAGAGCAGCAGGGTTGATCGGACTCTCTGACAACAGCATCTCCTTCGTGGAACAAACTGCAGCCAAATATGGCAAGTATTTCTCCTACTGCTTGCCCTCTACCACTAGCTACACCGGACACTTGACTTTCGGCAAGGACGGCGGAGCACCGAGCTCGGTTAGCTTCACGCCGTTATCAAAGGTTCCACAAAGCACGCAATTCTACGGAATAAGTATCCTAGGAATCACTCTAGGGGGGAATCGTCTATCGATACCTTCGATGGCTTTCTCAAGTGGAGGTGCCATCATCGACTCGGGAACCGTTATTACCCGATTGCCTCCAACAGCTTACAGTGCCTTGAGAACTGCCTTCAGGAATGCGATGGCAAATTACACGATGGCGCCGGCGCTTTCCATTCTTGATACTTGCTATGACTTCAGCAAAGAGAGCACAATCAAGGTCCCATTGATAACATTCTCTTTTGCTGGGGGAGTCGATGCCGATTTGGGCCCAAAAGGGATATTTTTCGTCGCGAGTGCCTCGCAAGTTTGCCTAGCCTTTGCACCGAATCGTGCTGATAGCAATCTGGGCATTTACGGTAATACGCAGCAGAAAACGTTTGAAGTTGTGTACGATGTTGCTGGAAGAAAGTTAGGTTTTGGTTCGAATGGCTGTTCCTAAGATGGACGGAATTAAACGAAAGTTATTTATAGATATCCTCGATGACAATAAGCGGTATACAAATTGAATATGTCGTCATGAGTTAAACTTTCTGAATTTTAACTATTGCAAATCGAGAATAATGGAAGTGCTATTACTATGCCCTTCTTTCGTTTTGTTCAACATCGATTTGTGTGAGTTTTCCAAACGAGGGACATTATTAATATGCATATTTAAATAAACATAAACGTGAGTGATTGACCATATTTATAAGAAATTTTTTCCAATCAGGGATGAAGAAAGACGCTCACGCGTAATTTTAAAGCTAATTGAATAAATATTGCTCATGGTATGTGATAAGAAATCTCCATTTGATTAGATTTCATTAGCGTGGCAGATTGTCTCGGGGCATATTATTATCGCGAGCCTCCCGAAAGTAGACCACCTAGGGGTTGGCTAATAGACTGAGCCCCCTTCCTACATGTGAATTTCGACCAGCACTTTACGCCTAGACTTGGCCGAATTTTGCTCTTTTACGGACTCAATTAATGACATGCTTGATCCCATAGGGCTTATTCTGATTAAACTCAAAGCCTTTTAATCTAACATGCTAAATTCAACTCAATTAAAGCTAAGAACAACCCCTGCGATCCATGAAAATTCAGCCAGCACTGTCTCCTTGAACTTGGCCGAGCCCTTCCTCATGGGCTCAGTCCATTCAATTAAGCTCAGAACCACTTGACACTAGTCCGATTAAAATACAGTGAATGTCCCTAAACTATATGGAATATTTACGAAGATTAACTAATATTTTTTCTAGGGACCAGGATCGGTTCTTAATTTTCTATGCAATAAATTTCTAAATGACTAGCCAAAATTTAGGCATCAACAATCGTGTCATACAATAGTACCTCCTTTAAGCTTGGTAAACTCTCTTTTTTCACCCATCCATCGTCTCAAAAAATTTATTTACTTCATCATTCCAATCCAATAACAAGCGACGTAATTTTCTCTTATTCCATTTGTTCTTGCAGTTGGATAGTCATGGTTTCTTCCGCCTCGGTTTGCCAAGTCTTTTTCATGGACTTGCCTCCTGGGTTGGCGATTCGGATCCCTCCGAGTTATGGAATTGATTTCGAGCTTCATCTTCACCTCGGATTTGATTGCCTCTAGGACTACTTAGAAACTCCTTAATTTTACCCTCAACTTTACTATCAAGTTCATGTAAGAATAATTGTAGCCCACATGATGTTATTAATTAATGGTTTAATAACTATTTAAGTGTTAAAATGTATTGATTATGAAAAAGATGAAAATGTACTGTTGTATTCAGAAGTTACAGTTCCTCCGAAGAGGTGCGATTCTTACGAAGTGAAATGTGCTTTGATGGAAGGCACCGATTGATAGCCCATATAAATAGAGTCGGGTCCTCTCTCCACCAATAAGAACGAATGGTTGTATTTTATCCTTTATCAAATAAGATACGTTAAGTGAAAAGTGGGTTAAGGGAGAGAAATCAGATTCCTTTGTTTTTTCCGTTTTTCTGTAACAATTATCTTCAAAGGGCATCGCTATGGATAAAGGTATGTCTTCATCCTTCTTATTGTGAAAAATCATGAAGATCTAAGATTCTAGATTTCAGAATCTCTCCGCATAAAAAAATTATGTTATCGCTTAATAATTGGTATTAGAGCACGATTTAGGATCTCATGATTTTTCCGATTATGGCTTTTGGGTTTAGATTCGTCAAATGATGTTGGTTTTTTCTTGTTATTTGTCTGTTGTTGAAATGGTTTTGGTGTTTGACCAAAAAAAAAATGGTTTTGATGGAAGCGGAATCGGAGAAAAATTGGCGAACAAGCGCGAGAGAAAAAAAATGGCGAATGGACGCAATGAAGAAGGCACGTGGAATCCATGCGCTGTGCAATTGCAAGCACATGGATCCACGCGCCACGCTTGTGACGCGCACGCTGTAGGTCAGGCGCGTGCACGACGTGCGCCTGCACGTGTGTAATGCATGCGCCCATGCAGGCCTAGGTGCGTGCACTGCACGCACCCATGCAAGCCTCAGGTCGTGCACTGCACGCGCTCGCGCGGCAATGAAGGCGCGTACCGTGCATGGGCCTATTGCTCCTCTCCTCTTTATTTACGATTCTGCCCTTGGTGTAAATTTACGCTTCTGCCCTTGGCCAACGAATTTCCGTTTCTGCCCTTGACCGCTTTGATTTACCATTTTGCCCTTGGCTGCTAAATTTCCGGTTCTACCCCTATGGAATTCTGATTTTACAGTTTTTCCCTTATGCATTAATTTACGGTTTTGCTCTAAGCATGCAATATGGTGAATGTTTGTGCATAAAACAATTATTGTGGTTTACAATTTTAAGAAATTCAATTTTGAATGGTTTGTTAGTCACCAAAGTGGCCGAACATTAAGGTATCTTGAATTTTTGAAATTGTATGATGTTTTATTCAATTACCCATGATTGATTGATGCTATGACTGATATTGATATGTTTCATATCCTTATTGGTGTCATGGGTATATTGAAATTCATTTATTATAAGAACTTAGGGATTCACCCAAAGGTTAATCAATTTCGTATAATTCATGAACGTAATAGTTGGTAATTAATATGTTTTGTTAGATTTGTTTGTATATCCAAAGATAGCAAATAAATTTTAATGAGGTGTTTTTATAATTTCCAAAGAAAAGTTACTAGCATCATTATGTTTTTTTATATTTGTATATCGTAGGATCATCCAAAGGAGAACTACAATGTATATGTATTGTTTAATTTGAATCTGATTATGTGATGTTTTCAAAGCATTAATGTATGAGAAATTGTCTTGCATATTTGCAATATCTGTACCTATTTCTCTTCATTCGCATGCTTCGTCTTATCCTTTATTCAATGGAATGAATTTCTTTGATTGGTGTAAACAAGTCCAGTTTCACCTAGGTGTCCTGGATCTTGATTTAGCACTTCAAGTTGAGAAATCAGCTGCTATTACTGATGAGAGTAGCAATAATGAAAAGTTTTTCCATAAAGCTTGGGAAAGATCGAACAGATTAAGCTTAATGTTTATGCGAATGATAGTTACAAACAACTTAAAGATCACTCTTCCCAAACCTGACAGTGCTAAGGAATTTATGAAATCTGTGGAAGAGCGTTCTCAAACTGCTGATAAGTCACTCGCTAGTACATTGATGAGCACTTTGACCACTATGAAATATGATGGTTCACGTACCATGCATGAATATGTACTTGAGATGACAAACTTAGCAGTAAAATTAAGGACTTTGAGAATGAACGTGGATGAGTACTTTTTAGTATAGTTCATACTTAATTCCTTGCCTCAAGAACAATATGGGCCATTTCAGATGAATTACAACACTATAAAGGATAAGTGGAATGTAAATGAATTGGCCAGTATGCTTGTTCAAGAGGAAACAAGGATAAAGAATCAAAAGGCTCATTCTATTCATCTCTTAAGTCATTAAGAAGCTGAAAAGAATTTCAAAAGGAAAGGTGGAAGGAGCAAGAAGGAAGGTTTACACAACTTGAATGACTCTTCTAAGGCTTCTCAAATCCACAAGAAGGAACGCAATCTTATTAAGTGTCACTTTTATAATAAAATTGAACATTTGAAGAAAGATTGCCCGAAACATAAAGCTTGGTTTGAAAAAAAAAAGGTAAGCCTTGTGCTTTAGTATGTTTTGAATCAAACTTTACGAAAGTTCCTTATAATACTTGGAGGATTGATTCTGGTGCCACCACTCATATTTTAAATATGATGCAAGGATTTCTTTTGATCCAAACCATAAAGCCAAATGATAACTATGTGTTCACGGCGAATAGAAACGAAGCTCCAGTTGAAGGCATTGGCACTTATCGTTTGATCTTAGATATTGGATATTATTTGGATTTGTTTCGAACCCTTTATGTACCTATATTTTCCTGCAATTTAGTTTCTTTGCCAAAACTAGATGTAGTGGGATTTTCTTTTAAGTTTGGTTCTGGATCTTTCAGTTTTTTTAAGAATAATATTCTTATTGGAACTGGAATTTTATATGATGGTCTCTACAAGTTTAAACTTGATAATGCTTTTGTTTAAACCTTAATGACCTTGTATCATAATGTTGGCACTAAACGCAGTTTAGTTGAGGAGAATTCTGCTTACTTGTGACATAAACGTGTCACGCCTCGAACCCCATCAAGCACGCGACACATTTCTCTGGTCGAATGATGCGACGTCCCAGGGTATCGCCCACCCAATTCAAACTTATCAGAGATTTAAAACATCAGCGAAAGCCACCAATACCTAGACAAGAATTTACTAGGGGTAAAAAGGGAGTATCAACATATCCATTACTTATTCAATCTTATACAATATCCACCATTTACATAACCACAACATATACATGCACACCGAACTTTTAAACTATTTACCACCGATATCAAAAAGAATCAGCAGCCTGGATATACCCTATCTCCAAAAATGGGACATGTCAAAAGGTCTACCTAATCCCTATACTAGCCCCTACGCCCTCGAGACGGCGTCCACTCTGAATCCGACTCCTCAGCACCTGAATCTGAATCCCTCTGAACTGTCTGCTCCTCTGAGGACTCCGGCTCAGCCTCGATCTCAATCGGGTTGTTTATATCACCCGACTCTGCTGGAACCTCGACTCGCTCCTTCTCCTCTGGCTCCTCATCCGACTCATCCTCTGGTACAAACTTGGGATCGTACTCTGACACATACTCGAGTACGTCCTCTGGTTCCTCTTCAGGCTCATCTTCAGGCTCTACTTCTAGGGCCTCTTCAGGTTCTGCTTCAGGGTCTTCTTCTTCCTCTGGTATCACCTCGAGATCCACGTCCATAGGATTATACCCCGCCTGGGATTCTTTCGGCTTCCGATCATGCTCGGCCCCTAGGGGCTCAGGTGCTGCAGGCGCAGGCTGAAGTCCGGACTGCGCTAGACTAGTCTCCAAACTAGTCATCTCGCCATCAGGAAGAGGTATGGCTGATGGATCCCAATCCCCAACTCCATCAAAGGGGATGTCGAAGCCACGGACGGGGCCAAACTCATCTACCTTGTCCCGGAACATCCAAGCTGTATATGTGTGGGCCTGCCAGAGGGGTAGTCCTATATCTACCCAAACTACCGTAGTATGCTTAACCTAGGTCATATTGTCATCTATAGGATATTCTACAATGTCGTGATCGGTGTGCATAGGAATCCCAAAACGTTGCGGCGGCGGTGGCGGAAGATTCATGGCTCAGGCCGGGATTCTGAAATTATTGGTTGAAATAACCATGAGATCACATCTCAATAAGTACACACCCTAAACCCCACCTAGGCTATCACGTACCTCCAGACAATCACAAACACAACCACTCTTAGCCATCACATAACAGGCACACAATTTATACTTACCTGGGCCTTTCCTGCGTGCAACCTGCACGTTAGCCACAATAGCACAATTCCAACCACATGCACATTCTAATTATATTTTACGCACTCGTTCCTGCCTCATCACATTCTTTTCATCCAACTCGCCAGTGACCCGCGTAATGGTACCGCGTCAGGTTCATTGCGACCATCTCATATTTTCCACTCGACTCGCCAGTGACCCGCGTAGTAGTACCGCCTCAGGTTCATTGCGACCATCTCATATTTTCCACTCGACTCGCCAGTGACCCGCGTAGTAGTACCACATCAGGTTCACTGCGACTAACTCATAATAACAACACTTCATGGCCCGCGTAATGGTACTGCCTCAGGCCGTGTATCTTGCCCGCATAATGGTACCGCCTCAGGCTCAACACCCACCACCGACGACACAACCCGCGTAATGGTACCGCCTCAGGTTGGCTGTCCTCCGGTAATACCGGGCATCGTCCCGCGTAGTCGTACCGCCTCAGGACGGATCAATTCCCCACGTAATGATACCGCCTCGGGGATTTCCGTATCCACACATACCGCACCACACACGATTTCTCACTCGTTCACTTGTTCGACACCAACATGCTAATATATTAGCCAATCACACTTGGCCTGTGCAGGCACCAAACCACACACATTTCTCAAGCTTAATAAACACCCAAACACGGCCAATTGACAATCAATTCAATTCAGCCCATGCGTGCACATAACGACCCACATTTCAATCAATCAAGTCACGATCCAACGAACATACAAGGTCACTATCGGGCCCACAAACACAGCCGTAATCATGGCATAAAATTTAACATTTTCAAGTCCATTTCCAGCCCTAATTGCCACCACAATTCAGCCACAACACGGCTTCGCCAACCCGACACTATTTAGTCCTCAAATCAAGTTGTATGCTCGTCAATATGAGCCACAATTTCCAGCATCTAATTCCACATCAAATCAATCCCGAAACATCACAAATTCACCCACAATTCAGCCAATATCAGCCCCTAATTAACCAAACCGAACAGCCCTAAACAGTCCCGATTAAACCCCAAAACAGCCCCTAACAAACCCGATTCAACCCCTAATCGTGTCTATCGATACCCGACATCCTAAATAGGGTTTAGGGGGCGACTTACACGAACTCTAGGCTAGCTCGGCTAGAGTGGAAAAAGGGGGCAGCAGGCCGGTGGCCTCACGGCGGCGAGCGGCGACGGCGGCGGCGCACGGTGAGCGGCGGTGGCTAGCGGTCTGCTGGCTTTCCACGGCTGAATAGGACCGCAGGGGGGGCTGGTGGTGGTTCGGTGAGAGGGACAACAGGGGAGAGAGAGGGACGGTGGGGTGAGCGGCTGGGCTAGGCGAACGGCCACGGCGGGCGGTGAGCTGCTCCGGCGCTGTTGCTCCGGCTGGACGGGAGGGCGGCGACGACTGCCGGCCTTGACGGGCGGCGACGGTCACGGTGAGGAGAGGGGATGGCTCGGTCGGGTAGGGAGAGAGAGAGAGGGAATGCCGAGAGGGAGAGAGAGAGAGTGAGGAGAGAGAGAGAAATTTGGCTTTAAATAATCCAAGGTCAATTATTGGTGTTCCAATTGACCATCATGCCCTCCTATCTAAAATCAAATCAACGGTCAAGATTCGATCTTATCTTAAGATCGACGGTCCGGATCGAAACTTTTCCAAAATATCAAAGGGCAATTTGGGGATTTCACAAAAAATCCAAGGGCAAAATTGTCCAAAAATCTCTATTTCTAAGGCTAGGGCGAAATGACCAAAATGTCATTCCCCAAATACACTTGGCCTTAACAAACCTCCAAGGGTAAAATGGTCATTTTCTATTTCTCGCCGAAATTCGATTTTTCTAAAGGATTCGAGCAGTTCTAAGGTCGATCAGGCTAATGGCAACGTCGTCCAAGTAACCTGTCGTGACTTTCTAAATTTCCAATACCCAACTTGGTCTCTAATTGATGACTAAGTTCTAAATAACGTAACTTGCGCATATCTCATACTAACGGGTGGCTTTTGGGGAAATTCACATTGTTGACCCGTGGCCGATACTAAATCATGCCACGTTCAAGTTCACTCGGGTCATGACGACCTTGATTGTCACTTAATCGCGATGATCGATCGCTAGATCCGACGGGCACGATCATTTGGTATAGGTTTGGGGTCATTCGTTAATTTATTTCGTGGTCAAGCGGAATCACCCGTGATCCACTCGTATGACAATGGCGAACTGATCCCTAACTATCCTTGGATCGGCCTACATTGGCTCAAAATGTCACCTCGATGATTTTCATGGTCGAAAGTCGGTTCACGATCGAGTTCTTTGGTCGCGCGAATTTAAATCCCTAATTAGCCTTTCCCTAACGGTTAGTAATCCCGAAGTGATCAATTCCGGGCGAGATCTAACTACAAGCACGTCCATAAACTATTCATTTCATAAATCCCAAGTGGGTCGAATTTCAGAATGTCACAAAACGTTTGGGTCACATATCCAAAGAAAGAATGCAAATAATAGTGAAGAATGAAATTTTTCTGAATTTGGATTTTACTGATCTTGAAGTGTGTATTGATTGTATTAAAGGTAAATAAATAAAATACACTAAGAAAGGTGCAACAAGAAGCACAAAACTTCTTGAAATTACACACACTGATATGTGTGGTCCTTTTGATGTTCCATCTTTTGGCAAAGAAAGTTATTTTATCACCTTCATTGATGATTTTTCATGTTATGGTTACATTTATCTACTGCATGATAAATCTCAATCAATGAATACACTTGAGGTGTATATTAAAGAAGTTGAGAGGCAATTAGACAAAAATGTGAAAATAGTAAGGTCGGATAGAGGTGGTGAATATCATGGAAAGTATAGTGAATCAGGACAATGTCCGGGTCCATTTGATAAAATCCTTGAAAGACATGGTATTCGTGCTCAATACACGATGCCAGGTACACCACAATAAAATGGTGTAGCAGAAAGGTGTAATCATATTTTAATGGAAATGGTTAGAAGTATGATGAGTTATTCATATCTACCCTTATTATTGTGGATGTATGCATTAAAAACTTCTATGTATTTATTAAACAAGGTTCCTAGTAAGGCAGTTCTAAAGACTCCCTTTGAACTGTGGATGGGAAGGAAACCTAATTTACGATACCTGCACGTTTGGGGTTGTCCAGCAGAAGTAAGAATTTACAATCCACATGAAAAGAAATTGGATTTAAAAACGACCAGTGGTTACTTCATTAGTTATATAGAGAAATCCAAAGAGTATAGATTTTACTTTCCTAATCATAGTATAAGAATTGTTGAATCTGAAAATGCTAGGTTCATTGAAAATGTTGACATCAGTGGAAGTGAAAGTGAAAGTATGCGTGATGTTTGCATTCAAGAAGTTAGGGTGGAAGTTCCTTTACCTAAGACTTCTAAAGTTATTGTTCCTGATATGATAGTTCAACCCAACAATAATTGAGAACAACAAATAAATTATCAAACACACCATAATGAAAATGTCAATATTGAACTTACAGTAGTTGAGCCACAAGAAATAACATTAGGAAGATCTCAAAGAGAAAGGAGGTCGGCTATTTCTAATGACTATGTGGTTTATCTACAAGAGTCAGAAATCGACTTAGGAATTGGTAATGATCCACGTTCATTTTCACAAGCCATGAAATGTGATGATTCTACTGAATAGTTTGATGCCATGAAATAAGAGTTAAAATCTATGGATCAAAATCAAGTCAGGAATCTCGTTGAATTGCCTAAAGGATGCAAAAAGGTCAGGTGTAAATGGGTCTGTAAGACCAAGAACGACTTAAAAGATAATTTCGAACGATATAAAGCTAGACTTGTTGCTAAGGATTTTACTTAGAAAGAAGGCATTGACTATAAGGAGACCTTTTCACTTGTCTCCAAGAAAGACTCACTTAGAATCTTTATGGCTTTGATGGCTCATTACGATTTAGAGTTATACCAAATTGATGTCAATACTGCTTTTCTCAATGGGAATTTATAGGAAGAGGTTTATATGGACCAGCCTGAGGGCTTTTCAGTTAAAGGAAAGGAACACATGGTGTGTAACTTAAAGAAGTCAATATATGGACTTAAACAAGCTCCCTGACAATGGTATCTTAAGTTTAATAATACCATAACTTCTTTTAGATTTAAGGAAAACACTATTAATCGGTGTATATATATGAAGGTCAATGGAAGCAAGTTTATTTTTCTAGTTCTGTATATTGATGACATTTTGCTTGCAACTAATGATCTTGGTTTGTTACATGAAACCAAGAAATTTCTCTCTAAGAATTTTGAAATGAAAGATATGGGAGAGGCAATGTGTGTGATCAGAATAGAAATATTCCATTATAGATCACAAAAATTGTTAGGGTTGTCTCATAATGCTAATATTGATAAAATTTTAGAGAGATTCAATATGGATAAATGTTCAATAGGAGTAGTTCCAATTCAGAAAGGTGACAAATTTAGCCTTATGCAATGTCCGAAAAGTAAATTGGAACAAGAGCAAATGAAAAGTATTCCTTATCCATCTATTGTTGGAAGCTTAATGTATGCTCAAACTTGCACCGGACTAGACATCTGTTTTGCTATCGGAATGCTGGGTAGGTATCAAAGTAATCTAGGATTAGATTACTGGAAAGCTGCAAAGAAAGTTCTCAAATACTTGCAAGGAACGAAAAATCATATGCTCACTTATAAAAGATCTAATCATTGTCGCGACTGAGCTCTTGTTTTTTTAAACATAAAAAATGGGTCTCGCCTGGTATGCGCTAAGTTTAAGTTCGAGACTTAACTCGAGCTCTCCCAAGCCCATACCATATCGCGACTTAGGATTTATGTTTTTAATCTGCAAGTGATTTTTATATAGGAGTCGTTACTAATCGGTTTATGGTGGGTCAATTAGACACCCAAGTAAGACAATGGGAGAATTGCTTAGTTCTACGAACCAAAGATTAAATGAGTTCGGGGACTTGGTTACCCTAGTTAAATAACTAATGCCCTTTCGGTACCTTTTTATCATGTTCATTTTAGAAAATATTTATCAGGCAATTTGGATTGATTTTAGGACATTTCTCCTGACATGTGAGGTGATCAAACGAGTGCACAATCATTAGTGATTAACAGTCAAGGTAGATATGCAGTATAGGGTTCTAACCCTAACTAAGGCAACAACATTCAAAACATAATAATTGATGCGATCATATTAAAAACACAAGATGCATAATAATACAATAACGATGAATATAACATGCACAGTCCTACTGCATAGTTTTATAGGTCTATTCGATTTAAAACATGATAATTTATGAAATTATTTTTACAAAAACAACATGTATAATAATACAACAATAATTTAAAACATTCAGATATGTCACATAAATTAGAAAAATATTAGACAATACTTATATCTGAATTATATCCTAATTTTAAAAAGGAAAAAAATTTCGAAATTTTTTTCATTAATTTTTTTAATAAAATAATAATATATTATTAAAATCGGGTCGGGTCGGGGTGTCACGCCCCGAACCCCGATGGGTTCACGACACCCCTCCGAAGGTCGTATTGAACGCGACATCCCAGGACGCATCGCAGACCCAAACGAACTACGCAAGCGAAAACGAAATAAAACAACCCAGATAACTAACATGATGACAAAAGGATAGCACGAAACAATAATTGCATAACATCATAAAGCAGTCACTATTACAAAATGATAACCCAGGCTACCAATTTGAAACCACAATTTTCAAAAGGGGGCGGTGGTTGACAAGCTTATCTCCTCTATAAAAAGGTACTCAAAAGAGAGGGTAATTTGATCAATTCCTGTGGTACTCTGGCGGCATCTCCGAATCGATCACGGTCGCGGATCTGAAAATGGTTATATAATAACCGTGAGAACGAGTCTCAATAAGCAACACCCTAAACCCCACGTAGGCCAATGCGTACCCAGACAAGTTTTAACATGCAATCTAACCGATAACATATATATAATTCACATCAATGGACTTACCTCGCCATCCAATCAGATGCCCACACTGCACATTAGTCAAATCATGATAATGAAATAATATCCCGATAATATAACACAATCATTTGAGCGCCATCCACACTCGCACCCAATCAATCCAACCAAACATCCACACGTACCATCAATCAATCCAATCAAACATCCACACGTACTTTAAGCCGATCCAACCAATCACATTTCGCACACGTGCCTAACCAACCATCTCACGACCCGCGCCACTGCGCCTCAGGTCCATTCTCACAGCCCGTGCCAATGCACCTCAGGCTTAGCCCTCCGATAAATCCGGGCTCTGTCCCTCACTAGACATCTTGCACTTTCTCACGACCTGCGTAAACACGCCTCGGTTCTGACTTTCTTTTCACGGACCACCGTCAACACGTCTCAAGTCCGTTCTCACAAGCCACATAATTCAATCAATTTTCAATGACCGCCGTCAACACGTCCCAGATCAAACTTTCCTTTCACGGACCACCGTCAACACATCTCAAGTCCGTTCTCACAGCCACATAAGCCACACAATTCAATCAATTTCCAATGACCGCCGTCAACACGTCCCAGGTCAAACTTTCCTTTCACGGACCACCGTCAACACGTCTCAAGTCCATTCTCACAGGCACACAAGCCACACAATTCAATCAATTTCCAATAACCGCCGTCAACACGTCCCAGGTCAAACTTTCCTTTCACGGACTACCGTCAATACGTCTCAAGTCTAACTTTCCTTTCACGGACCACCGTCAATACGTCTCAAGTCCGTTCTCACGGGCACCCAGGCCACACAATTCAATCACGGGCTCATCACACAAGCCCATAAATTCGACACCCAAGTCGGCCACATTTAAACATCAATTTCATCCACAAACGCCACGATAATTCGATTATCGCACCCACATAAATTAGCCACTAACATGCCACATAATCGCCACAATTCAATCCACCAATTAACCACATTTATAATTTGGCCCTAACCCACGTTTAACCCCTAAACCAATACTAATCACACACTAAATAAATCTAAAAATACCCATTATATTAAGTAGGGTTTAGAAAGTCACTTACTTGGTTTTGGCCCGAAGAAAATCGGCTCGGGCCTAAAATGGCCCGGGTGAACAGTGCTGGACTAGGCACGGGCGCGGGCCAAACTGGTGCGCTGACCGGCCAACACGGGCACGATGGCCGAACGGTACGCCTGTTGCACGGGCGCAGTGGCCGAGCGACGCGCCTGGGGCGCACGGGCGGGCTGGATGGGCGACGCGCCGGACTGGACAGGCTAGGCCCCGGGCACGCGGCCTGGACAAGCGGGCAACGGCTTGGCCACGGCTCGAGCGACTTGGCCACGCTCGGCACGCTCGGCCGGCGAGCTCGAGCACAGCTTGGGCACGCTCGGCAGGCGAGCTTGCTGGCCGGATGGCGAGCCTGGCAGTTCGGGCTGGGCGACGACGGCCGGACGGCGACGGAGGCAAGCTACGGCGGCGGGTAGCGGGCTAGGCGAGCTTGGCTACGGCCGGCCTGGGCGAGCCGGGCCGGGCCGGGCCGACGAGCCGGGCTGGCCGGTCGGCCGGGCCGGGTGACACGGCGGCTACGACGTGCGACGGCGGCGACGAGCGACGGGCTCGGCGACGGCGACGCGGCGGCGGCCTGGCACAGCCAGAACAGGGGGCAGCTCATCGTCGCTGGAGCGGCAAGGACGACGGCGACTCGGGAAGGGAAGTTGGGGTGGTGGTGGCGAGCTGAGGGGAGGGGCAACGACATCGGGGACGGCGGCGCGCGGCGGCGATGAGCTCGGCCAGAAAAGGGATAGGTCGGGGAAGAAAGAAAACCAGGGGAGGGGACGGTCACGCGGCGGCCGGAGGCGGCACGGCGGCGACGCGGGTGGCCAGGCGGCGGCGAGCGGCGGTCGGCGTCGGTTGGGGGTGAGCTGCGAGCGGCGAGCAACGACGGGCAACAAGAACAGAGGAGGCGGAGCAGAACCAGTCAGCCAAGGAGGAAGAAGGAAGAAGAGAAAAAGAGAAGAGAAAGGAAGAGAGAGAAGAGAAAAAGAGAAGAGAAAGGAAGAGAGAGAAGAGAAGGGACGTGCATGGGGCAGAGAGGGAAAGGACGCGCGGGCAGGGGGAGGGGACGGGCGCAGAGGAGAGAGAGAGAGAGAGAGAGAGAGAGAGAGAGAGAGAGAGAGAGAGAGAGAGAGAAAAGACATGATCGCGATCCAACGGTCACGATTCAAATCCAAAAACGATCCAACGGCTCACGAAAATCCTAATTAATAAAATAGGAAAAAGGTCCAAAAGAAATCAGATAAAACACACTACGAGGGAGGTCTATTAGTCCAAACTCGCACCCGGTCAAAAAAATCCCACTTTTCACATGTCCCGGGCAATATCGAGGTTGGCCACAATAATATCGACACCGTCCAATTAAATTCATCCTGGAATTCCGAGAAATTCAACACCAAAGTTTGGGCTTTAAATAACGGTCAAATTCGATTGAGTGCGATTCTAGCGAAATCTCTAATTTAAAAATAATAACCCGAGAGTGATCAGTTCCGGGCGAGATTTTATTATAAGCGCACTGACGAATTACACGTTTTATAAATCCCAAAATGGGCCGAAATTCGGAATGTCACAGGTCGGTGGATCTGGGTCGATTAGAACTGACCCGGGTCAACCAACCCAACCCATCGCGTTGACTTGGGTCGTATTTTCGGATCTGGCCCGAGTTGGGGGGTCAACCCGGGTCATTGACCTGGGTATGGATCGGATAAGACCCGGTCGAGGCCCAATCCGTTGGATAAAGATGAAATAGTGTTGGTTCGATCAGGTCGAACCGGCCCTATTTGGCTTGCAGACTGATCCAAGGACAGCTCCCGCATGTCTAGACATGGGGGAACCTCGGCTGCCGAGATCCGGCGGTCTCGCCGGATGACCCAGGCCACCTATGGCCTGGGTCTCCACCTCATAAGCCTCAACCTACTTTCTCTGACGACTGGGCCCGCTGTCCGACTACTCACTCACTATCAGGCGAGCCAAAACAAACCCAGCCTCTTTGAGACATTTCATCGAACAGATGGGGGCATAACAAAAATCAAAGGATCTCGACCTCCTCCGGCGACCTGGTCGGCTTCGGCGACTGCAATTCACCTCCGGCAATGAGTGGGGGCCGGAATAAGAGACAGCATGGGTCAGGATTCGCGCGAAACGGCCAGCGCGAGTCCCGGCCAAACCATGCCAGAAAACAAGGGGTGCAACAGAGCGTGCCAAGGCCGGGAGAGCTCACCGGTTTGTGCTGCTCTCTGAGGGATATCCGGCCTTCCTGCTAGCCACAACGGGGCTGCTGCTGCTCCTCGACGACCTGCAACTCTCAATTTGCTCTCCTTCTCTCTATTTCTCTCTCGGTTTCTCTCTCTCTCTCTCTCTCTCTCTCTCTCTCTCTCTGTTTTTCTTTTTTTTTCTGACCCCCGAGAAGGACCACCCCTTCTCTCTACTCTCTCCGCCCTTTATAGGCGATGGAAGCCACCTGCTCTGCCCCCCTGCGCCGGCCTGCTCTGCGCCATAGCTTCAGTGGCCAATCTAGGCCGGTGCAGGGGAGGAAAAACACTCCTCTGCGCTCCTTGACTTCCATGGCCGCAGAGGGGAAGAGGAGAGAGAGAAAGATCGGAAAAGGGGGAGGGATGGGACTAGCCATCAATGCCCTCTCCCTCCTGCGCTCTTACCTACTCGAATAGGGACGCCGAGGTCGCTCGGCCGTCCGTTGGTCGATGGCCAGATGCAAGGCAGAACAGAGGAGGAAGACCAACGTCGAGGGGGAGAAGGAAAAGAAAGAGCTGGGTCGGGCCGGGCCTAGCTTGCGCGTGGTGAGAATAAAAAGGGAAAGCAGGCCAAGCCCGCATGGGGAGAAAAGAAAGGGCCGGATTGACCCGCCTTGACCCGGATTTTTTTTAAATTTTTTAAATTTTTTAAATTAATTTTTTTTAAAGTTAATTAAGAAAAAATGCTCTAATAGGCCCTATTACTGCAAATGTGCCTAATGTCTGTATGTAATGCAATTAGATAAAAATAATAATATATTTTTTTGTTTTAGGAATTGCTAAAGAAATTAACTCCTAAATTTTGCATAATTAATTTTGGGCAAAAATTAGAAAATAGGTGTCAACAATCATCTTGAGGTGATTGGATATTCAGATTCAGACTTAGCTGGATGTACCGATACAAGAAAATGAACTTTTGATTACTTGTTTCTTTTGGCTGGAGGGGCAATTTCATCAAAAAGTGCAAAGTAGTCAGTTATTGTTGCATCCACTATAGAGGCTAAGTTTGTGACATGCTTTGAGGCAACTATTCATGGGTTATGGTTGCGGAACTTTATTTCGGTGCTTGTGATTGTCGACAGAATTGCCACGCAGCTAAAAATTTATTGTGATAACTCTGCAGTAGTGTTCTTCTCTAAGAACGACAAGTATTCTAAGGGTGCCAAACATATGAAAATTAAATACTTGTCAGTTAAAGAAGAATTAAGAAACAAATAGTGTCAATTGAGTCCATTAGCACTAACCTTATGATTGCAGATCCTTTAACAAAAGGACTGTTGCCCAAAATATTTAATGAACCTATTGAAAGGATGGGCATTATTGGACATCATTAATGATTGTATTACGATTGCATTAAGTTTATTTATTTGACACTCCGAGCTCAATTATGTATTTTTTATATTTCATATTTTCTAGTTAGTATACATGATGGAAATAGATGAATGTTCAAGAGGATAGTCTCTAACAGAGACATTATAGTTGGACAATTACTATACTTCTCATTTATGGATCATGTTAAGTAGAGAGAGCTATCGTTGTAGTATATGAAATGAACTATGTCGATTAATGATGTGCAACCACTATAACTCACATTAGTTTTCTTTACTTAATTGTGATTATTATGTGATAGCCAATTCAAGAGAGGTTTTAGCATAATGTTCTTGTGCACATTATGGTCTTTATTGAACCATGAAAGGAAGGTCATATGGGCTAAGTGGGAGAATGTAAGAATAAGTGTGGCCCACATAATGTTATTAATTAATGGTTTAATAACTATTTAAGTGCTACAACGTATTGGTTATGAAAAAAGATGAAAAGGCACTATTCTATTGAGAAGTTACAGTTCCACCGAAGAGATGCGACTCTTACGAAGTGGAATATGCTTTGATGGAAGGCACCGATTGATAGCCCGTATAAATAGAGTCTGGTCCTCTCTTCACCCAAAAGAACGAATGGTTGTATTTTATCCTCTATCAGATAAGATACGTTAAGTGAAAAGTGGGTTAAGGGAGAGAAATCAGATTCCTTTGTTTTTTCCGTTTTTCTGCAACAATTATCTTCAAAGGGCATTGCTATTGATAAATGTATATCTTCATCTCTCTTATTGTGAAAAATCATGAAGATCTAAGATTCTAGATTTCACAATTTTTCTACATAAAAGAATCACATTATCACTTACAATTCATAATCGTGTTGTCTTCGTGTAGGGTCGCAAGAATTGGGTGAGCATTATCTCTTGTTCCTATCTCCTTCAAGAATCTTGTCGGCACAAAAACTTAAGTCGGGGAGCATGTCTCGGATCACTCCGAGTTCGCAAGTCATGCTCTCCTCTCTTTTTGGAACGTTGCCCAAAAGGCATGCACCCCAAAATCACCTCTGTTGTCGCCACTGCTGGTATTGCTACTATCACTTGATTGCCAGCATTTAATCACTAGCGAATGACGCGGAGCGAATGCCGAATGGAGTGTTGGAAGATATGCGATATCATTTGGATTGATATGCGATATCGTTTGGAATGATATGCAAAGATCAAGTGGGATTGTATTTGATTTGTAAAATATTTTATTTCCTGTATTCATTTATGCATTGTATTATAAATTTGTACATCGTGTATTGAGCAATATAGAGAAAATATACACTGAATTTTCTCCCAAAGCCATCTCTCCTTATCTTCGATCTTGCTTTCTTTTATGGTATCAGAGCGGCTTCGCTCCTGATTTAGCTTCCGTAAGTCCTCAACGATTGCCTGCCGAGAATTTGGACCTGAAAAAACAAGGTACCCTTCCGGCGAAGGAATCAAATTTTAAGCAGACGAAGAAAGGCTAAAGGCTACACACTTACCCTCATCATGAATCAGAAACAACCATCATCTTCGGATTCGTCTTCCCCAGAAGATGTTACGGATCAACATGCCTCGGAGGATGTTACTGATCAACATGCCTAGGAGGGAGTTAACCCACAAATTCCACAAACTCTGGATCCACAGACTATGTTTTCCGGAGGCCAGGCCCAGCCCTTTTTTTGGCAACCCTATCAGGCTCAGACAAATACAGGGCAGCTCCTACAGAGCCCGCCCATCGTGGGCCAGCCAATCGGGGGCCAGCCAATCGGGGGCCAGCCTTTCCAATGGATACCGAATCCATGGTACCTTGGGCCGAACCCAAATGCATCATTGCCTGGGGCGAGCCAAGAAAATGCCCAGCCCAACAGCGGCCCACCAGCCGCAAGCGGAGCGAGCCCAACTGAAGGATCTGAAACGATCAATGCAGGGGTATCAAGCGGGTCAGGGAATCCGGGTTTGGGTCAAAATCCCTACCCGGTTCTGCCACCCGGTTACTTGCCGTATCCAACGGCGTCCGTCACTGGCCGACCAGAGCCCGGCGACGTTCTCTACGTCTCCGCTGCCGATGGACCGGAGTTGCGGCTCATTAGCCACCTTCTCACGGGATCTGGAAATTACTCGATCTGGGCACAAGATTTCCGACGAGCTCTAGTGACGAAGGACAAAGACGGTTTCATAGACGGATCTGTTCCGATCCCAACTGACGAGAGAATGGGAAGACAATGGAGAAAATGCAACCAGCTTGTTAGAGCATGGATCGGGAACTGTATTAGCCCAGAAATAGCCGTCGGACTTCCCCCCACAAAAGATGCAAAGAAGATGTGAGATAATATACGAGAAATGTACGGGAAATTGGACCGTGCAAGGATTTTTTCTCTCACCCAGGAGCTTTCAGAGCTAAAGCAAGGGAATATGAGCGTAACCGCTTGCTTCAACAAGCTGTCGGCCCTCTGGAATGAGCTAGAATCAGTCAAAGAAAAGCTCGAGGGCCCGAAACCACGCTACAACAGTATAAGGCGATAAAAGACAGGGAGAAAATCACACGATTTCTCTTGATTTTGAATGAATCCTATCTCACCTTTAGATCGCAGATCCTCGCCATGGACCCGGTGCCACCGCTCGGACGCATCTTTCAACTGGCGGTACAGGAAGAGAGCCAATGACTCACCTCGCCGGAACATGCAAGGGGAGCAGAAAGCATCGCCCTCGCGACCCGCGGCGAGCGTCGCGAATCGGGTTCCAAAACCCTAGACCGAGAGAAGGAGCGGCGAGGGTTTGTGGGCAACGATCTGCAGCAGCAGATTAAAGGAAATGGGATGGACGGTGGAGATCGCAGCTTGCGATCTGATGGCTGGAAAGGCACCGATTCCATTAAGGAATCGGACGGTGGGCATCAAACCCATTCAAAGACATCCAACAATCCAGGCTTTTCGGGTGCACAAAAATTTTTCGGGCAGAATTTAAAAGGAAAAAAAATTTGTGAATATTGCAGGCGGCCCCATCACACAATCGACAACTGCTGGAAATTGCATGGTAAACCCGGGGAAAAAGGAAAAAAAGGAAAAGAATCCTTGCCTGCGGCTTATCAAGTCACTAGTCCAAATAATGATCAACCCATCACATATGGACAATATCAGCAAATTATGTAGGCATTACAAAAATTAGACACTTCCAATAAGGGAAGTAGTTTTTCAGGTATTACTCATTGCCTGATAAATTCTATTTCCAGAAATGCTTGGATAATTGACTCAGGGGCAAGTGATCATATTATCTGTGATAAGGGATTATTCTCCATTATTCATAGAAAATTAAGTATTCCTATCTCTGTGAAATTGCCGAATGGGAATGTTACTCATGTCACTACGACAGGGACACTAAATCTTAGTTCTCAAATCACACTAAAAAATGTCCTTTATGTCCCAGACTTCCAGTTCAACCTCATATCTGTGTCTAGAGCCTGTGAAGAAAATTCCTGTCGAAATTTTTTCGATTCTGATACTTGTTTCTTTCAGGCCCTTTCGACTGGCAGACTGATGGGCTTGGGTAATCTCTCTGAAGGATTATATTTTTGGACCAGCTTTCCCAGAAATTTCGATTTATCATGCATTCCTTTCAATAAACAATCATTGTGTAATTCGACTGCCAATGATAAAAATTTCCTTATGCATTCTAGAATGGGACATAGTGCCTTATTTCCTTATTCTCAATGTCATATTTGCCCACTTGCAAAACAATCTCGTATACCTTTTTCTCTTAGCAAGAGTCGTGCTACCGATATTTTTTCTCTAATTCACATTGATGTGTGGGGGCCATATCACACACCGAACCGTGATGGATCTCGGTTCTTTCTTGCTATTGTGGATGATTATTCCAGAGCTACATGGGTTTTCCTTATGCAGTCTAAAGCTCAAGTTTTCCATAACTCGAAGACATTCATTTCCTTATCAAAGACACAATTCGGAAAATCTATTCAACTCATCCGAACAAATAATGGAAGGGAATTCTTGAACCGTGAGTGCGACAATTTTTTCTCATCTCATGGAATTTTACATGAAATCTCATGTATTTATACCCCGCAACAAAATGGGGTGGTTGAGAGAAAACACCGCCATCTCTTGGAGGTAGCACGGGCGTTAAAGTTTCAAGCTTCTATCCCAGAAACTTTTTGGGGAGATTGCATGATAACGACGGCCTACTTGATTAATCAGATGCCATCGAAGGTACTCAATGGACAATCACCATTCGAGCTCCTATTTAAAAAAAGGCCAGATCTGGACCATTTGCGAATTTTTGGATGCTTATGCTACGCCACTTCTACAGGCCCTCGGGACAAGATGGGTCCCCGTGCTTGGCGATGTATATTCATAGGATACCCGAATCTACAAAAGGGTTATCGTCTTTTTGACACATCCACAGGAGAATTTTTTGTAAGCAGGGATGTCGTATTTCATGAAAACACATTTCCTTTTGAAGATGACTCCTCCAAGGAAGATGTACGGGTAAAAAACGCTCCTCATATTTTTTCCACTGAAGAAGAAAGTTTCGGGGATCCCACCTATGTTCCGACTATTCAAGGTTCTCCAATACCTGACATAGTTCCCACCGACGATGCTTCTCCATTATCAACATTGGAACCAATGGAAGACGATGCGACCACTAAAGATCTTCCATATGCCGAAGCATTATCACCTGTTATGGAGGAAACTTCACCCTCACCTCCAAGAGACCCTCCACGACGTTCCGGGAGAATCACACGTCCACCCACGTGGACTAAAGACTATGTCTGTGCTACTCACAATTCACCAGGTATTCGATATCCCATCTCAGCTTATGTTTCATTCAATAAACTCTCGTCAGAACATAGATGCTGCATTAGCCGAATATCTGAAGATCGGGAACCTTCCAACTATGATGAAGCCTCCACTGATCCACGATGGCAAAAGGCTATGGCAACTGAGTTGCAAGCCTTGATTGAGAATAACACATGGGAGCTTGTGCCACTGCCCCCTCATCGGAAGCCGATTCGGTGCAAATGGGTGTACAAGATCAAGTATCGATCAGAAGGATCCATTGAACGGTACAAGGCTCGTTTGGTGGCTAAGGGTTTTACACAACGGGAAGGTTTTGATTGCCACGAAACATTCTCCCCAGTAGCCAAAGATGTCACTGTCCGATCTTTCATGTCGGTTGCGGCATTCCAAAACTGGAATTTACACCAAATAGATGTCCATAATGCTTTCCTTCATGGTGATTTGGATGAGGAGATTTATATGGAGGTTCCTTAGGGCTTTCGGAGACAGGGGGAGGATAAAGTATGTCGTCTCCGTAAATCCCTATATGGTCTTAAACAAGCTTCCTGGCAATGGTATACCAAATTTGCGAACGCACTCATAGCTGCAGGATTCAAGCAATCCCGTTTTGACTATGCCCTTTTTACGTGGACAAAGGGTATGTCATCCATTTATTTAATGATATATGTTGATGATATACTTATTATGGGCAACGATGAAAATGCCATAAAGAGTTTCAAGCAGTATCTACATTCCACATTCCATATAAAAGACCTGGGATCACCCAAGTACTTTCTGGGAATTGAAATTGCCCGATCCGATCAAGGAATTTCCCTCAGTCAACGGAAATTTGTGTTGGAAATTATATCAGAAGCAGGTCTGTCAGGATGCAAGCCAGCTGTTGTTCCGATCGAACAGAATATCAAGCTGACCACGACGGAATATGATGAGGGATCTTCTCAAGAAGATGATCCCATACTCAAAGATCCAGCAGGCTACCAGAAACTTGTTAGGAAGCTCATATACTTGATTATGACCAGGCCAGACATATGTTATGCGGTACAGACGCTCAGCCAATTTATGCACAAACCAAAACAGTCTCACATGAATGCTGCACTGAAGATTGTCAAGTATTTAAAGAAATGCCCAGGACTTGGAATACTTCTTTCTAGAAAGTGCAACATGGAAATGACTGCTTATTGTGATGCAGATTATGCAACCTATCCAATGAGCAGAAGATCTGTCACAGGTTTTTGCATTAAGCTAGGAGACTCGTTGCTCTCATGGAAGACAAAAAAACAGCCGACTGTCTCACTGTCTTCGGCAGAAGCAGAATATCGGGCAATGGCGAAAACTACTTGCGAGATAATATGGCTGCGAGGCTTACTGCAAGATCTTGGGGTACAAATTAAGGGCCCAACCAGACTATTTTGTGACAATGATGCCGCTATCAAGCTTGCGGCTAATCCTATGGTGCATGAGAGAATGAAACACATAGAAGTAGATTGTCACTTCACACAAGAGAAGATTCAAGAAGGGGTAATTGAAACAAGAGGGATAGGAACTGCAGAACAACTCGCGGATGTTTTCACCAAACCCCTCTGTCAGAAACAGCACGCATATCTACTGAGCAAGCTAAGTGTCTTGGACATCTACAAGCCACCAGCTTGAGAGGGAGTGTTGGAAGATATGCGATATCATTTGGATTGATATGCGATATCGTTTGGAATGATATGCAAAGATCAAGTGGGATTGTATTTGATTTTGTAAAATATTTTATTTCCTTTATTCATTGATGCTTTGTATTATAAATTTGTACATCGTGTATTGAGCAATACAGAGAAAATATACACTGAATTTTCTCCCAAAGCCATCTCTCCTTGTCTTCGATCTTGCTTTCTTTCGTGGAGTAGAATTAATCTAGCAAGCAGCCTCGAAAACTCAAAGAATAGAGTATCTGGCACAGAGAAACATTTGATTCCCAAGTGTAGCTCCTCATTTTTGCCCTTTTTATATGTTTGACTAAACTTGACGACGGAATTGGGTTTTACTTGTCGAGAGCTTCCCGACAATGATCAATTTGTCGAAATCTGATGGTCAGATATGAAGATATCTCATCTTTGAATCTTGATTGTCCGATCTTGGAAATCCCAGGAGTTTCATTATTTTTCCGATTAGATGGCGCCCATTTGAAAGAAATCACGGGAAATGCAATATGAGATTTCTCTGATCAATTATCAATAAGCTTCATTCGTCTTTTCTCTAATCCTATGCATGTAGTGCCTGCAACGTCTAGTATCTCTCTATATCTTTACCACTAAAAACTTAACTAAGTTTAGTATCCTCTCTCCGAAGGAAAAATTTCCCAATCAGTCTTAAACATTTTGTAAGGTTCCCAATTGTTGACGCCTAACTTTTGGCTATCCCACTCAATCATTTATCGCATAAGTAAATATGGTTGACCCCTAAACAAAAATATCATTAACGTAGTTCGTATTTTCAATATAGGCACTAAGAACATTTTCATTTAGCAATAGTGTTCACAAAAATTGCATTTAAGTCGGTCTGGTCACAAATTGCCTTAGAATCAGCTTGCTGCATAGGTTTGAGGAGTGAGGCCCTAATCCTATTCAATTTCTCAAGAATAAGCCCATTTAATCTCAAAATTGATAAAATTCGACCAAGCCCATAAATTCCCCTATTATGGCCGAAACTCCCATGTGCAATGCTCTAAATTACGAGAGTTTATTCTCTAATCAAACTTGGAAAGAAAAAGGCATGTGATTTGAGAATTTCAGTCATATGGGTATAAGAGAGGAAGATATCCTAATTTCCTGATTGAATATTTGCTTCATCTAATTAGAAATCAGGTAGTAATCTGGGAAAACATGATATTTAGTTCATGCATAAGTAGAATTTAAAACATATTATTTCCTAGTTAATTTAGGTCATTACTATTCTAGTAAAAAAAAAATTTAGGTCATTACTGTAGAGGGAGAATTCCAAATAAGGGCCTAAAGTGCTATTATTTTCTCAAATAAAGGTTTGAAGTTGATGTTTTAGCAAAAAAAAGAGGGTTTGAAGTTGATCTTGTTTCAAATAATGGCATAAAGTAGCCATGTCAGTTTAAAAAAAGGGCTTGACCTCATTGGCTAGTCAAGGGCATTTTGGGTGCCGACCAAAGGCAAGGGTCAACCCCTCGCTAGAAGCGGGAGAGAGCTGCGACCCTCTCCCAAATCTAGACAAGGGTCGCCAGCCCTCGCCCAGACCGGGGCGAGGGCCGGCGACCAGCCAATGAGGTCAAGCCCTTATTTGAGACTGCCATGGCCACTTTAAGCCTTTATTTGAAATAATGCCACTTTAGGCCCTTATTTAAGAAAATGATGGCACTTCATGCTTTTATTTGAGACAATGTCTTCTTCAGGCCTTTATTTGAGAAAATGAAGACACTTCATGCCCTTATTTGGAATTCTCCCTTACTATAGATATAGGATAATTTCTTATTTCTAATTCATCAAGAAAATTCCAAAAAAAAAAATCATTAATGTCTCACGTAGATTACATTTAGCTATAGAATTAAGTAATAATTAGTTCTATAACGTCCATGTCACATATACGTCATTTAGAGAGTCATATATTTTTTAGGATTAATTCTCAATAAGCATTTCTTGTAGATAGCAATAATTAATTAGCGCTTCTCATGCATGTAGGTCACTATAAAAGGAAAATAAAAAAATGAATTAGCATTGCATCATTAAACCATTGTTCTTTTAATAAATAAAAGTCATCCGTTCATATTTAGTGTCCTAGGGTTGAATTCTCTATTTTCATAAAAGAAAACATAAAAAATAATAGTCACATAGTTTAGAATGCATGTCATTTAGGGCTTGACCTTAATTCATCAATGCATGTTAGATTAGGATGCATATAGGCATAACGTGTAGACAAAATTTGTAGCATTCCTGTTTTCATTGAGCGAGACGAAAACTATACTTTTGCATGCTTCATGCATCCAGTTTCTTCCACCTTTAATTTTATTTACTATTTTGATTACTAAGTGTTACTTTATTGTTTACATACCCACATGATCATCCATCACATGTTAGTGGTTTAGGATTAAAACCGACAAAGATTACATGTAAAACATTTTCAAAATAAAGAGAAAATGTACTGAAAGGGCGTTAGATGACTATAGCGTAATCAAATCCCAATATCCATGAATCTCTAGTTTGCATAAGTAAAATGCACTTTCGCATTTTATTTGGTTGTCTAATTGACCTATAACCGATTAGTGGTGGCTCCAAAAGGTAAGATATATTATGTGTTTAGATTAAGACTCTAATATGCGATTGGTATGGGCTTGGGAGAGTGCGTGCTCAGCGATGATACCATCTTTTTAATGAATAACCATTTGTGCCCACCTGATTGTCCATTAGCTTTCCTTTTGTGGTTTCCCTTGAGGAAGGTCGCAAAACCAATTCAATTCTAAATTTTCTAATTTGCCAATACAGTTCTAAACTTTTGCGCAAAATTTCAATATTGTCCTTCCAAGCAATTGCCGTTGGAAAGCACTAACGTGACGTCCAGTTGTCGCCGGCTACCTACACTACACGGCTGACAAACTAATGTGGACAACCCTTGATGAAATGACGTCTGTTACATAAGAATATGTCTATTTGGGTCGATCCATTGAGAATCAATCCATACAAACCCGATCCGATTCATCCGTTTAACAGGTCCACACACATGTGATATGTTCCCTTAAATTATAGTCATATTGTCTTGATCCCCAAGTCGCATAATGCCCATACTTTCAATCAATCCCATCCCATTAGCTTATGCTTGGGTTTCTGTGAATCGTTCCGCAAGATGATGATCCATGAGTGTTCCAATGAATTAAGTGGCTGTAATATTCGGGGAAAAGTGCCAAAAAAGTCCTAAATCTTTTGCGTTTGTACCAATTTAGTTCTAAACTATTTTTTGGTGCCAATTCAGTCTTAAACCTTTTGCATTTGTGCCAATTTAGTCCTCAACCTTTTTTTGGTGTCAATTCAGTCCTAAATCTTTTGTATTTGTGCCAATTCAGTCCTAAACCTTTTTGTCTTTGTGCCAATTCAGTCATTTTGACCAATTTTGGTCGAATTTTGCTGACATGGACGCCGGCCGGCCGATCAACGGAGCTGACGTGGACAACTTTTAATAATATTTTAATATTTTTTTGAATTTTTATTTATTTTGTTCCTTTTTTTTCTTCCCCTCCCTCCTTCCTCCAGCCGGTCGCCGGACCGGTGATAGGCCAAAGGCCAGAAGCCGGCGAGGACCTCGCCTGCCACTAGCGCGACCTCGCTAGATCTAGCGAGGTCGTGCCTCGCCCAGCCGCCGGTGAGGTCAACCTCGTCGGCCCCTGGCGAGGCTCGCCCTCGCCAGCGACGGCGAAGGCGAGCCTTGCTATGGCTGGGTGAGGCTAGACTTTGCTAGATCTGGCGAGGTCGTGCCTCGCCTAGCGGCCAGCGAGGCTTGAGCCCTCGCCAAAGGCCTTCGTCGTAGCCTCCGGTTAGCCTCGTCGGATCTTGGGCGAGGCCCAACCTTGCCAGATCTAGCGAGGTTGAGCCTCGCCGGCCGTTGGGCGAGGCACAATCGCGCCGGCCGTTGGGCGAGGCACAACCGTGCCAAATCCGGCGAGGTCGTGCCTCGCTTAGCCATGGCGAGGCTCGCCTTTGCCGTCGCTGGCGAGGGTGAGCCTCGCTAGTGGCCGGTTGCCGATCCGACGACCAGCTGGAGGAAGGAGGGAGGGAAAAAAAAAGGAAAAAAATAAAAAAAAATGTTAAATATATTATTAAAAGTTGTCCACGTCAGCGCCGGTGACCGGCCGATGTCCACACCAGCAAAATCCGGCCAAAATTGGCCGGAATGACTGAATTGGCATAAAGACAAAAAGGTTTAGGACTGAATTGTCACAAATGCAAAAGGTTTAGAACTGAATTGTCACCAAAAAAAAGTTTAGGACTGAATTGACACCAATGCAAAAGGTTTTGAACTTTTTTGGCACTTTTCCCGTAATATTTGTTATATTGCTCATTCACTTTTTTCTCGTTGTCTATATCATGTTCGATCCATCCGGTTACGTCATGGGTTCGGAATTAGCTGGTTCAGCAAATTAAACCGAGCTGAGTGATGTGAACTCGTGACTTGCGAGGCACCCGCCATTTGCACGCAAAGCACAATCCCATTCTGTCCCTAAAAGTTTGATTTAACACACCGTGAGATCGACGTCGTTCACTGGAGTTTCTTCATGGGGGCAAATGTGAAAGTGCTGATAATGTCTAGACCATAATGCCTTTGTGGGCTCGAACACTTCAATCTCATTGGTACTTTTGGAATCTAATTTGACGAGATTTACGTGTACGTGGTTGCACTTTATTCTCTATCAAGTCTTTCTATATCTTTCTTCGTTGCTTCTTGGATCGTTTCCCACTTGTTTTCACATTGGTCTCCATCCTCTTGTTCAGATTGTCACGTCGTCGGAGCATCTGAAGGTCTTTCGTCCCACACGACCAATTCATCTCGAAGGAGCTTGTTTCGTCTCGTCTTCAACCAGAGCGACACTTGCCGTTCACCAGGCAGACCCGTTTCGTAACCATGTCTTCTCTCCTATTCACGCATTTGACAAAACCCTCGTCTCGCTACGCTTACTTTGGGGCGCATATGTTGGTACTTAATCAATAATTACTCAATGATCTATCCAGTAAAGTATTGTTGGGCATACTATTATGTCCTAAAGTTTGAGTGGCATCGTAAAAAAAATAAAAAGGAATTTTTTGGGGCTAAGAAAGTAGTAATTCTAGAACGGGTGAATTGGTCTACGGTCTCCTTTGACTTCTTCTGTTGATCTCTTCAGACAATTGGCAGGCTCTCCTGCACAATAGTTGTTAATAATCTGTCTACAAAAGTAGAGCGGAGGGAGGCAACTACTGCCTTAGCCGCGTCTTCTTCCTTTAATAAATAATTACACCTACACAAAACGCGCCTAAATTGAGGAATAACGTAATGGAAACGGTCCGTGTACTTCTTTTTTTTGAACACATCCCATGTACTTCGCTACTATAACTTACCAAGGTGGTTCCGAAATATAAAAATAAATAATTAACTACTCGACATTCTACCCCATAAGCATCATAGCTTACATTGCTTTCCCATTGTATTTTCTCTTTAGGCTTCGTTGATTTCATAGAAAATGAATGATTTGGAACATATTTTTTTCAAAATTGATCGCTTATGTCGCTTGAAATAATTATCAATGAAAAATATTTCCACGATCAGCAATAATTTATGTTTGAACATTTTCGTGGATAATGAAATATTTTTCATTGAATAATTATTTCAAGTGATACCAGCAATCATTTTGAGAAAACTATTTTTCCAATCATTCATTTTCCACTAAACAAACGCACCCTTCAATTAGCATAAAATCACATAATGATACACGAGTGGACTCTATAGTTTATCCCCTTTTATTTTCTTTTGGGACGTATTTTCCTATAACTCTTATTAGAGGAAAATCCCTCAAACCATATTTCTAATTAGTAGTTACAAGTATAAACATCAGCCACATTTTATTTTGACTAAGTTTATATGTGAGTTACTATTGACCCATCAATAAGAAGTATGATTAGACTCTCTCCCGTCAGGGATCGAAGATAAACTTGTTAATCTTTAGATATTTGACCAGCTGTCGTGTTCGATAATTGTCGTTTATCAAGTCAAGGGGAGGAAGGAGACTAATTCCTAATGGTGGGTCGGTCCTTCAGTAAGTCATTAGAACTACATATAACATAAGACCGAAAAAAATTTATTAATATTAAAAGGATGACGTGTGTGGCTTTCTATTCTAATGCACGATTGCCGGTCGAAAAATCTTATATAAGAGGCTGAACGAGAGAGCATTCTTGGCAGAAACTTGTACATTTTACTTCCTATTGGTATCTGATCGATGGAGGGCTCATTTTTCTGTGTGTTTAAGAGGGTTCTCCTCTTCCTCTCTCTCCACGTCCTCATGACTTGCTTCATGCACCAAGGTTATACTTATGGAGTAGAAGGGAAGATTGCAAGCCACACTGTGTCAGTTAGCTCTCTATTGCCTTCTCCTTCTTGCTCACCTTCCACTACCAAAGGTGGGTCTCTCTCTCTCTCTCTCTCTCTCTCTCTCTCTCTCTCTCTCTCTCTCTCTCAAGTCATGCCTTGCACCAGTGAGTTACCATGGAATCCTTCTTATTTTTCACACAGATACTTTTGTTTGGTTCTGATCAAAGTTGGCTAAGTTGGCTTCACTTTAAACTGTTAATGAGGAAATTAAGAGGTGAGAGGGTGATTAGAAGAAGACATAGGCGGGTGATCCGTCTCTTTTGTGTTAGCTCGCGCCGATTAATTTAAATTGCATTTAGTCCGGGACTTGGTCATACAGTGATGGTGATCATATGGATTTGTCGCATTCAAGAAGCTAAGTCTTTTGATCCAATTGAATTAATATGGTTAGAAAATGAGAAAATAATTAAAGAAATGAAAGGAGAGAATGGGAATACATGTTTAAGAGGTTGGCCAGACCAAACCGAAGTCTTTGTTGAATGGAAAAAGGGATTGTTCTTTTGACCTGTGGTTATCAACTTACCCATCTAATCTCTCTTTCTCTCACATGACATGCTTTTAGCTAGCAACCGAAAGTCGACCATGGAGGTAATTCACAAGCATGGCCCATGCTCTCAGCTTGTTCAAGACCACAATCCTCTGAATCACACCAAAATCCTGCTCCAAGATGAATCAAGGGTCAAGTGGATCCAGTCCCAATCCTCCAACAGCAGCGACAGCCTAAAAGCTTCGGCAGTGGCCCGTCTTCCAGCGAAGTCTGGCATCACCATCGGCACTGGCAACTACTTAGTGACGGTCGGCCTTGGCACGCCAAAAAAGGACCTCACTCTCATTTTCGACACCGGCAGCCCTCTCACGTGGACCCAGTGCAAGCCTTGCGTGGGATCTTGCTACAGTCAGTCTGACCCAATCTTTAACCCATCGCAATCATCGTCCTATGCTAATGTCTCGTGCGGCTCAAAATCATGCTCTCAACTTACTTCCGTCCTCGGTAATATCAACTATGCTTTAGATACTTAATTCTCATGATGTCCATACTAGAATGTTCTTCAAGCGTAGATGAGACTTCTGTTTTTCAAAGTTAAAACCAATCACAAGAAAGAATAACCAGATGTAATTAAAGCAATGTGTTGTGCTTCTGGATCTTTAGGTGGTTCACAATGCAGCGGATCGACATGTCTATTTTCCATCCGATATGGCGACAATTCGTCTTCGATAGGCTTCTTCGCAACTGAGAAGTTGACCATATCGCCCACAGAGTTGATCGACAATTTCAAATTTGGCTGCGGTGAGAACAACCAAGGCCTCTTTGGCAGAGCCGCAGGGTTGATTGGACTCTCAGACAACAATATCTCCATCGTGGAACAAACTGCGGCCAAATATGGCAAGTATTTCTCCTACTGCTTGCCCTCTTCCACTAGCTCCACTGGACACTTGACTTTCGGCAAGGACAGCGGAGCACCGAGCTCAGTTAGCTTCACGCCGTTATCTATGGTCCCACAAAGCTCACAATTCTATGGAATAAGTATCGTAGGAATTAGTGTAGAAGGAAATCCTCTATCAATACCATCGACGGTTTTTTCAAGTGGAGGTGCCATCATCGACTCGGGAACTGTCATTACCCGATTGCCTCCAACAGCCTATAGCGCCTTGCGAACCGCATTCAGGAAAGCGATGGCAAATTACACGACAGGCCCGGCAGTTTCCCTTTTCGATACTTGCTATGACTTTAGCAAAGAGAGCATAGTCGTGATCCCATCGATAACATTCTCTTTCGCCGAGGGAGTAGACATCGATTTGGACCCTAGCGGGATATTTTACGTCGAGAGGGCCTCACAAGTTTGCCTAGCGTTTGCAGCGAATGGTGCTGATAGTGATCTGGTCATTTATGGTAATGTGCAGCAGAAAACGTTTGAAGTTGTGTATGATGTTGCTGGAAGAAAGCTAGGCTTTGGTCCAAATGGCTGTTCCTAAGATGGATGGATTAAAACGAAAGTTATTTATAGATATACTCCATAACAATTAGGAGTATACAAATTGAATATGTCATCATCAACTTTCGCCATTATTGATTAAACGTTTTGAATTTTAACAATTACATATCGAGAATAAAGGAAGTGCTATTCCTAGGCCCTTCTTTGGTGTCGTTTAACGTCGATCTTTGTGAGTTACAAATTATCAACATCGCCGATATGCAAATTTAGCTAAACATACATGTTGGTAAGCCACAAAAAGAATATATGAGTAGATTCTCAAAATAGTTGGTAATTTTTGAAGTAAAAATAAATGTTTGTTCTACTATAAATCAAGCGAAATAAAAGTTGCTAAGTAACTAAAATAGTTGATAACTCAATGTTGGAAAATGTTTGTAAATTAATCAAATTATGGTGTGTAATTCGAATAAAAGTTAGTAACTTCAACAAGGTTGGTGAGCCATTAAAAATACATATTGATATTTTATTGAAGTAGTTGGTAACATTGGAAGTATATATAAATTAAAAGTTTTCAAAACCATACAAGATAAAAATTGATAAATGACTTAAGATAGTTGGTCACTTAATGTTGACGAATTTTGGTAATTTCAAAACAAGTAAAAAGTTTATAAGTTACTATCATGAATTGGGAACATAAAAGTGACGACTGTTGTCAAATAAAATAAAATAATGTTGGTGATTTTGTATATAAATTAGTAATTTAACGAGTCGATAAGCCACTAAAAGAAATGTTGGTGGCTCAATAAAACAGTTGGTATTTTTGAAAGTATAAATAAATTTTGGTACTTTTCGAATTAAGCAAGGTAAAAGTTGGTAAGTAACTGAAATTAGTTATAGGTTATTTGGTAACTTGTGTGTGACGAATGATGGTAAATCAATCAAATTAATTTCGCATAGAATTTTGTAACTTCATGGTAAGCCACAAAAATAAATGTTGACAAACTAGTGAAATCATTGGAAATTTTAGGAGGTATATATAAATGTTGGTACTTTTTAAAACCAAGAAAAATAAGGGTTAATATCATGAAAAACACTAAATTGGAACACCTGTAACAAATTTACTTTATGTTAGTTTCCGTTAAATTTTACTATCGTGGCAGTTGACTAGTATACCAATTTGAAATATTACCCTCCATTTGTCATAGGTGTACCTCATTTGTGATTTTCGTGATATTAATCCAATTTAACGGAAACTAACGAAGGGTAAATTTGTCATAGATATACTAATTTTGGGTTTTTTGTGGTCAAAAAATTAGTTTGGGATAAATTTATCATAGTGTACCAGTTTGGGGTTTTCGTGGTATTAACCCAAAAAATAAAAGGTCGGTAAATAACTAAAGCTAGTTGTTAACTAAGGTGACAAATGCTAGTAAACCGGTCAAATTAAGGTTGGTAATTTTGTATATAAATTAGTAACTTTAACATATTGGTAAGCCACAAAAAGAGATGTTGGTTGATTACTAAAATAGTTCGTAAATTTGGAAGTATAAATAAATATTGGCACCTTTACAAAATTAAGCGAGGTAAAAAAAATTGGTAAATGACCGAAATTAATTAGTATCGTAATATGAAGAATGTTGGTAAATCAATCAAAAGGTGAATAGTTTTGTATATAAATTAGTAAATTAAACACGTTGGTAAGCCACAAAGAAATGTTGGACGAGTACTGAAATAGTTGGTACTTTTAGCCACATAAATTAATGTTGGTATTAGGCCTTATTCCCTAAAAGAAACCATCACCTTTAGGTCTGATTCCAATCCCTCCCCAAACTCTTTTTATCTAAAAAAATCCTAAACTTCCCCTCTAGTCCCAAATCTACTCAAGCGTCCAAAAATCACCATTTGTTTCTTCAAAATTACCAATATCAAAGCCAGTTAGAGGTTCGCTATTAGAACCCGTGTCTTCATTAACACCCTCGCCTTCATATGGAACAATAGTAGCCTCCTGATGTTAATAATCTTAAAGAAACCAGTGTCAATTTTTAAGCACGTAGATAGATTTGGGATTAGTATGAAAGTTGGGGATCTTTTTTCTAAAAGTTTGATGCAAATTTGAAATTTGATCTAAAGTTGGGGGTTGTTAGGGAATTAGCCCGTTGGTATTATTCAGAATAAAAGTTAGTAACTTACTTATAATATAGGCAGCTTAACACGATGGTACGCTACAAAACAATGTTCGTAAATTATCAAAATAGTTGGTAAGTTTCGTACTTTTCAAAGCCAAACAAAATAAAAAGTTGGTAAGTGACTAAAATTAGTTGGTATCTTATTGTTACGACTGCGAGTACATTAGTTAAATTGAGGTTGACTAAAATTTGTTGGTATCTTATTGTTACGAATGCGAGTACATTAGTTAAATTTAGGTTGGTAATTCTGAATGAAAGTTAATAGCCACAAAAAATTTTGTTGTCAGACTATTAAAGTATTTGGTAATTGAAGTATAAATAAATTGGGTATGTAATTTCTTGGAAGACAAGCAATATTCTATAACTTATATCTGTGCAAAGAATATTGGAAAACTAATTTCTTCCTTTTTTATATGATGAATATCCTGAATGAGAATATATAGAGTAAATTGCTAACTGTTCTCATTTGATATTGAGTATAATTCCCTAAAAAACCCCAAACTTTAGACCGGAATGACTTTCATACTGTCGATCATACATATAATAATGTGTTTCTAATTAGGATAATAATTATATCTTCGGAAAACATTTTCAAGAAAAGATGACATGTACAGGGGCCTCAGTTCATGACAGGGCGCCTATTAGCCCCCCGGTGTTTGGTCGGCCCGAACCAATACCCTCGGTATTTTGATCTACGGTTGGTTTACATGCAAGGGATTTTTCTATCGCAAGCATTCCAACAAATAAATAACGATCTACATAATATACGAAATTTCCTAGATTTTACTCCGTAGGACAACGACTGTATTTTCTTAGATCAATCATAATAGCCTCTATATTCATCAAAATTCTATCTCGAGCAAGCAGAACCATGAATACATTTATAAGAATTTCCAATTGAACTCTTGCATTATTTTATCGATTTTATCTAAAAGAACGGTTATGCCTCCTTTCTCGGACGGGGACCACCTCCAAAACACCGGAATTCCTCCATAAGAAAATAATCTACGATTTGGAACAAATCAAGGGAGAGAATTCACAAATTCAGAGTGAGAGGAGTGAGATTACCTTTGTTATCGTGAAGATTTTGCATTATAGGGGAAATGCTGCAAGGCCTGCTGCACAGCGGACATGGCTTGTTGGGCCTCACAACACAGATGCCAGGACACATCGAGCCGGCGCTACGTGGCGCTGAGCCACCACGGCCCGGCGCTGATCCAATGCTAGCGGCCATCTTTGTATTTTTAAACTCGTTAAGAGTTGGCCAAATTTTGACCGAGCGCATCTTTTTTTGCCCGACATGTGATTGACCCGATTTTTCGCATCCACGGGAAGCTTGTTTTCTGACGATGTGATCCGATCATTGAAAAAGTGTCGGGATCGCGGACTTCCCGGGATCGGGCCTAACAGTTGGCGGCCGTGAAAATTACGACATTTTCTTCGTTAGAAATTCGAGTTACGTGCTTTTTGTAGCGTCGGAAGGCTATATTAAGTTGATCTTTAAATTGATATTGATTGATTGGGTCAAATCGCAAATTTTCCAATTACTTGAGAAGGGACATCGTGGTTAAAAATTGTAGTGCAACAAGTTGTTATATGACTCTTACTTTTAGATTTGGGAGTTTTGTTCTCCCGATATTAGATCTGAGGGCTTTTCTCTCCTATCTAATTCTAGATTTTAGAGTTTTAATGAATAAGTACTCTGCCTCCAATTTCAATGGTGTTCATAGCAGCTTTTGTGTGTAATTTGTGCTCGTTCAATGTGTTTTTGTTCAAAGCTTTGGCGTCTCGCACTTGCTATAAGTTGTTATATGACTCTTGCTTTTAGATTTGGGAGTTTTACTCTCCCGATATTAGATCGGAGAGCTTTTCTCTCCTATCTAATTCTAGATTTTGGAGTTTTAATGAATAAGTACTCCGCCTCCAATTTCAACGGTGTTCATAGCAGCTCTTGTGTCAAATTTGTGCTTATTCAACGTGTTTTTGTTAAAAGCTTTGGCGTCTCGCACTTGCTATAGAGCTTGTTCTCATAGGTGTAAGATCTGAGCTTGTTCAACATGTTTCTGTTGTCTCCGTACGGTGATGGTATTGGGGAAGCACACCGTCAAAAGGCAAAACCATAACTACATATGGAGATCTCGGAGTGTGCTCATCACTGATGAATATATGTGATTCAGTGATCAATCGCCGATCCTTTTGCTTGGATGCAATCGCAGATCTGTTCTTGAAGGACGAGCATGTGATTATCTTTGTCAATAGTGCTTTAATGATGTACCTTGATTTCTGGTTTTTGGTTTGTTTTGGAGTTTTATGGACTTGCCTTTTTATGATGACTTTTGAGATTTTATATGGATCATTTTATGTATCATTTTAGTAATGAATGGAAATCTCTTTTGACGAAAAAAAAATATTTGGAACATGTAACGAATTGAGAATTGCATCGGTAATTTTCGACAATATCCTCGGACACCTACATTGGGATAATGTATCTCTCTAAAAGTGAATAATTAAAGTGTTACATGGTGAGAGCCATCTTTTAAACTAATAGGAATTTGTAATACCCAAATCCTTGTGGAAAATTACCTTATTAATCCTAAACCTATTATATGAATACTGATTCAATCCTAAAATTTTCGATTTTACCAATTTAGTTCTAAACCTTTGCATAAAATTTCAATATAGTCATTCCGGCCAATTTTCCCGAGAAATCACTAACATGGCAGTCCAGTCATCGCTGGTTGTCCTACGTGGCACGCCGCCACATTAGAAATTTTCAGCAAAAATTGGTTGAAAAAACTAAATTGGAATTTCACATAAAGATTTATGACTCAATTGACAAAAATTAGAAAATTTAGGACTGAATTAGTATCTATACAATAGTTTTAGAATTGATTAGATAATTTCTCCCAAATCTGCATAAGTAGAGATCCACCCAAGAGGTCACTAATTGATTATTCTTTTAGGGGGGCATCACTCACATTGATCAAGTTATGGGGTTTGGAGACGGAATAGGTTCTTCGTTTAATCCAACAACGGCAAGGATCAGTAGCTAAGATGTGAAGGCTTGAACAAGATATGAGGCTTGTCGGACGATTTTAAGAAGGAGAATAGCAGTGAAGCAATCACACACCATACATGGATCGTGCGAGTCGGCTATATGAGTTGCCATTGATGAGGAGTTTGTGCGAGTCGGGGAGTTGAAACACATAAAATAGAGAAAATTATCCAATCAGTCCTAAATTTATTGTGCAGATGTCAATTCAATCCTAAATTGTTCAATTTTACCAATTCAATTTTAAACATTTGAGTGAAATTTGAATGTAGATCTTCCGGTTAATTTTTTTCGGAAATCGCTGACTGGCGATACTGTCATCACCAGTTGTCCTACATGGCACAACGTCACATTAGCGATTTCCGGCGAAAATTAACCATAACGACTGCATTAGAATTTTGTGCAAAAGTTTAGAACTAAATTGGCTAAATTGAAAATTTTATGACTGAATTGTAGGGGTAAGTGGTTTCAAGTTCCACTTGGAACTTGGAACCTACCCTCGGGTACAGGTTCCTCATTTTTTAGAACCTAGAACCTATACGTCGGAACCTAGAACCTACCATGTCACGGATCCATGTTAGGTTCCAGGGTCTAACGGGTTCTTTTTTTTTATTATTTCATTTTTAGTTAAACAAAATGAAAATGAATGCAACAATACTGAACAAGCTTGTCATTCATCAAAGAGAATACAAAAGACTAGTTTTCCTAACATTACGGTTCAAATAAATACAATTAAAATGAGAAGTCATTGCATAATCGATACTAGGGGTAAGTAGTTCCGTGTTCTGTACAAGTTCCACTTGGAACCTACTCATGAGAATATGTTCCTCATTTTTTGGAACCTAGAACCTACCCTATCATAGGTTCCAGGGTCGGTTCCAGGGTGATCTACCTAGGTTCCACCTGTATTATTAATTGAATAATTACAGTGAATCATCACATTTAATGACCACCACTTACTGCTATAATCTATTGATCACAATTTATATTTAGACACACGAAAAATATGAAACATTAACAAGTCATAAAATGAAAGCTCAGATTAGTGATTTCAGATTATACACTCATCATCTAATGCCATGAAACATCGCATGATCACGCAAAAACATAGACCAAGAAAAAACCTTATTTAAGTTTCAGGTTTCAGATTCCACCTACCTAGAACCTGGAACCTACCCGTCGAAACAAGTTCTCTAATTTTTGGAACTTGGAACCTACCCTGCATATCTCGGAACCTAATACCTACAGGTTGCCACTAATCAGGTTCTCAGGTTCCAGGTTTTATCCTGAAATTATACTCACCTCTACTGAATTGGTGTCCGTACGGTATGTTTAGGCTTGATTGGACAATTTCCCTTGTAAAGCCTGTTATTGAGTAGAAAGATCTTCTCAACTGATTAAGAAGGAAAATCCACCACTTGAGTAACTTTTTCGAGCTTCCCAAGACTAGGTTGGGAGAGAAGAAATGTTTAAAAAACTGGACCGGACCACCCAATTCAACTGGGTATTGGCCAGGTTTACACCTTTATAAGGTTGATAGTCAAAATTGGTCAGGAATCCGATAACCAATCAAAATTGGCCTTGTCGGTCAAGCCGTTTCGGTTTGAATCGAATCAAACCGGTCCATTTTGAATAATTGTTGAACTTCGTAAAAAATAGATTGTATTGTAGAGGCATAGTTCAAACCTTTGAACTCTTGGAAACCATCCATTCACTTTACTATCAGAACTAGGTAAAGCTTTTGCTCTATTAATGACAAACAATTAATTTGCTAATTTGTCACCTTACTCAAAAAAGCTTTAATCTGCACATAGTCAGATTAAACCCCATGACCTCCAAAACAAGTGGAAGCAACTCTACCATCTCAACTATGGACGAATACTTATGAAGTCATGCGGTAAAGTTTATCTATTAGTTATTTTTCAAGCATGAATGAACAAGAAATATTTTCATCGTCCATGAAAATATTTAGATATAAATTATTGTTGATAATGAAAATATATTTCATTGACTAATTATTTAAGGGAAAATTATCCAAAAAGTTCTAAACCTATTATACGAGTTCAGTCCTGAACCTTTTAATTGTATTAATTTACTCTTAAACCTTTAATTATGTCAATATAGTCTTAAACATATTGATGATTTGTCAATATAGTCCTAAACTTTTTAATAATTTGCCAATTTAGTCTTCCAGCCAATTTTGGCAGGAAACTGCTGACATGGTGGTCTAGTCATTGCCAGATGTCCTACGTGGCATGGCGGCGCTGACGCATAAAAGTTTTACAATTTTTTAAAAAATATTTACGAATTTTTTTTATTTTTTTGTCCTTTTCTTTTATTTTCTTTCCCTCCTACCTCTTAACAAAATTAATGAATGAAGAATATTTTCATTGACCACAAAAATGTTTAGACATTAATTACTGTTGATAATCCAAATATTTTGTGTTGACTAATTATTTCAAGTAATACAAGCGATCATTTTTATGATAATGTTTTCTAAATTATTCATTTTCCACGAAACAAATGGAACCTTTAGTGTTTTTGAACTTTCATAAATGCATTGATATTCCAATTTGACAATGACCAATATCCCGTGCTTGCATGAAGTCTTTAAACAGTTTGTTCAAAGGGTTCAGTTGCTCACCGATCAAAATTGTACGTGAGTTTCGATAACTTCTTGATCTTGATCCCCCTCCCCAGATTTCGAAATGGGTTGGTCGTTTGTTAATTTCCTAGCTTGTTGTGAGATAGAGATACTTCTATCTCATCTGAAGAACCATCGAGTTGACTAGACCAAAACACGGGACTTTGCAGGTATCGGTCACTTTGCAAACTCTTCAAATTAACAATTATATTAATGTGCAAATTAATAGGAGGAAAGACGATAATCTCCTATAAGCGGGTGATCCTTCTCTTTTAGATTGACTCACAGCCGGTGTAGTTCAAATTGCAAAGTGGATGGACTTGGTCATACAATTTTGGGGATTATTCATTTGAACCATTCAGAAGCCCAAGTCATTAATTCAATCGAGCTACGTAGCCACCCATCACATAGAAAGGAACTTTTAAGATTTCATGACTTGGCATGTGAAAATAGGGAAAATTATCCAAAAAGTGCCGAACCTATTACATTTTTGCCAATTCAATCATAAACCTTTCAATTTTGCCAATTGAGTCCTAAACCATTTCACTTCTTGCCAATTGTGTCCATCAGGCTAATTTTGGCCGAAAGTGCTGACTGACATGGACAATTTTTAATAATATTTTAATATTTTCGAAATTTTTTATTTTTTATTCTTTTTTTTTTTTGCCCATCTTCCTCTTCCAACCAATCTCTAGCGTCAGCAACCTGCCAGAGGGGAGGGCTAGTGAGGTCGAGCCTCACCCAGCGACGGCGAGGCTCACCCTTGCCAGTGGCTAGCAGGGCCAAGGCTCGCCCGAGGCTGGCGAGGTCGACCTCGCCGACCCTCCCCTTTGGCTGGTTGCCGATGCTAGCAACCGACAGGACGAGGAAGGAGGGGAGGAAAGAAAGAAAAAAAGGAAACTGAAATAGAAAAGAAAAAAATAAAAAAATTCGAAAATATTAAAATATTATTGAAATTTGTCCACATCAGCACCATGTAGGTCGGCCGGCGTTGACACCAGCGATTTCCGGCCAAAATTAGTTGGATGGACTCTATTGGCAAGAAGTGAAAAGCTTTAGGACTCAATTAGCAAAATTGAAAGGTTTAAGACTGAATTGGCAAAAGTGCAATAGGTTATGATTTTTTGGACAATTTTCCTTGTAAAAATGCGATACGAGTTTTTTTTTCCCAGTTCAATCAATTGAACCATGTACTGTTTGCCACGCCGATATAGCATCCGATAACATTAGCCAGAAGGTATTGTCCTACTTGCCACCACACAGTTTCGAGCTTTTGAGCTCCACGGGCAGATCCCGACAAGAACGTAAGTTCTATGAATAAGAAAACTTATGACGCCACAAGTCTGGCATGGAGTTGGATCTGGGGAGAGCATTGAATGATGCATAAGTCGCGGATCATCCCTAAATGGTCACTGCACAAAGTATTTCTTTTAAGAAAATTACCACATGCGAATTCGCATGTCGCAATAGACTTTTCCTTGATGTGAACTTCAAGTCGTATAAGCGGGTGATCCTTCTCTTTAGATTAACTCACAGCTGGTGTAGTTCAAATTGCAAAGTGGATGGACTTGGCATTCATTTGAAGCATTCAAAAGCCCAAGTCATTAATTCAACCAAGCTACGTAGCCACCCATCATGTAGAAAGGAACTTTTAAGATTTCACGACTTGGCATGTAAAAATGCGATACGGGATTTTTTTTTCGGTTCAATCGATTGAACCACATACGGTTCGCCACTCCGATATGGCATCCAATACTAGTTTTAGAACATTAGCCAGAAGGAATTATCCTACTTGCCCCCACCCGGTTTCGAGCTTTTGAGCTCCACGGGCTGGTCCCGACAAGAACATAAGTTCTGTGAATAAGAAAACTTATGACACTACAAAAGTTTGGCATGGAGTTCGATCTGGGGAGAGAATGGGGTGATACATAAGTCGCTCATCATCCCTAAATGGTCACTGCACAAAGTACTTTTAAGAAAATTACCACATGCGAATTCGCATGTCGCAATAGACTTTTTCCTTAACATGAGCTTCAGACCATTTCGACTTGATACTTTTCTTACACCTCCCTCATATTTTACTTGACATGAGCTTCAGACTGTTTCCACCGGCACCTAACATCAGCGACATGTCAACCATGTTCTAAATGTGTGCATAGATAATTATATTCCCCCTAGTCGAATTTGTCAAGCATGTTTAAACAATTATGACTTTCCACATCTTCAAATATGCGAAACTTGCCACTAATTTAAATTGAAGCAGACGCAGAATGGAAGCGCATCATAAAGCACGGTCGAGATAGGTTTAGAATAATAGAAATGGGAGAAAAATAGGATCACAAGAATGGGCAAACTAATGCATGATGGAAGTAGGTAGCAAAACACGATTGATAATCGTAGCAAGAAAGGAAAGGAAATCCAAGAAACGACATAGGTAAGGAGAAGAAACGCCAAAGCTTGGCAACAACTCAATAATCTCTTGTGCTCTATAATTGTCGATTATCAAGTCAAGGGGAGGAAGGCGACTAATTCCTAATGGTGGGTCGGTCCTTCAGTAAGTCGTTAGAACTACATATAACATAAACCAAATAGACCGAAAATATTGATTAATATTAAAAGGATGACGTGTGTGGCTTTCTATTCTAATGCACGATTGCCGGTCGAAAAATCTTATATAAGAGGCTGAACGAGAGAACATTCTTGGCAGAAACTTGTACATTTTGCTTCCTATTGGTATCTGATCGATGGAGGGCTCATTTTTCTGTGTGTTTAAGAGGGTTCTCCTCTTCCTCTCTCTCCACGTCCTCATGACTTGCTTCATGCACCAAGGCTATACTTATGGAGTAGAAGGGAAGATCGCAAGCCACACTGTGTCAGTTAGCTCTCTATTGCCTTCTCCTTCTTGCTCACCTTCCACTACCAAAGGTGGGTCTCTCTCTCTCTCTCTCTCTCTCTCTCTCTACCATGAAGAATTGCCATGGGTAATAAATCTTTTAACAAGTATTTGTTGAATGGAAAAATAGAACCGTCTTTTCGTTATTTGACCAATGCATTATTAACTTACTATTTCACATAGTCGCTTACTCTCACATGATATGCTTTTAGCTAGCAACCGAAAGTCGACCTTGGAAGTAGTTCACAAGCATGGCCCATGCTCCCCCCTTGTTCAGGACCACAATCCTCTAAATCTCAGTGAAACCCTGCTCCGAGATGAATCAAGGGTCAAGTGGATTCAGTCCCAATCCTCCAACAGCAGCAATGGCCTGAAAGCTTCGGCAGCAGCCAGTCTTCCAGCAAAGTCCGACATCACCGCCGGCGAATACGTAGTGACAATCGGCCTCGGCACTCCCAAAAAGGACCTAACTCTCCTTTTCGACACCGGCAGCCCCATCACATGGACCCAGTGCAAACCGTGCGTGGGATCTTGCTACACTCAACCCGACCCGATCTTTAACCCGTCTCAATCATCGTCCTATGCTAATATCTCATGCACCTCAACATTGTGCTCCCTCGGTAATAATCAATCACATTTGAGATACTCAGTATTTATGACTTCTTAGTAGAATGTTCTTCAAGCATAGATGTGGAATCTTAGTTTCTAAAAGTTAAAAACCATCACAAGAATAACTAGAACTAATTAAAGCAATGTATTGTGCTCTTGGATCTTTAGTTGGTTCGGGATGCTCTGGATCAACATGTATATATTCCATCGTTTATGCCGACAACTCGTCTTCGGTTGGCTTCTTCGCAACCGAGAAGTTGACAATATCACCCATGGAGGTGATCGACAATTTCGAATTTGGCTGCGGCGAGAACAACCAAGGCCTCTTTGGCAGAGCAGCAGGGTTGATTGGACTCTCGGACAGCAACATCTCCTTCGTGGAACAAACTGCGGCCAAATATGGCAAGTATTTCTCCTACTGCTTGCCTTCTTCAGCTAGCTCCATCGGACACTTGACTTTCGGCAAGGAAAGTGGAGTGCCGAGTTCGGTTAGGTTCACGCCGTTATCAAAGGTCCAACAAGACTCGGAATTCTACGGAATAAGTATTGTAGGAATCAGTGTAGAAGGGATTCCTCTATCGCTTCCATCGACGGTTTTTTCAAGTGCAGGTGCCATCATCGACTCGGGAACTACCATTACCCAATTGCCTCCAACAGTTTATAGTGCCTTGAGAACCGCATTCAGGAAAGCAATGGTGAATTACACGACAGCCCCGGCGGTTTCCACATTTGATACTTGCTATGACTTCAGCAAAGAACGCACAGTCGCGGTCCCATCAATAACCTTCTCTTTTGCCGGGGGAGTCGACATTGATTTGGACCGTAGCGGGATATTATACATGGCGACGGCCTCGCAAGTGTGCCTAGCGTTTACGGCGAATGGTGCTGATAGTGATCTGGTCATTTATGGTAATGTGCAGCAGAAAACGTTTGAAGTTGTGTACGATGTTGCTGGAAGAAAACTAGGCTTTGGTCCAAATGGCTGTTCCTAAGATGGATGGATTAAAGCGAAAGTTATTTATAGATATACCTGATGACAGTTAGGAGTATACAAATTGAATATGTCATCATCAACTTTCACCATTCTTGATTATACGTTTTGATTTGTAACTATTACATGTCGAGAATAAAGGAAGTGCTATTCCTAGGCCCTTCTTCGGTGTTGTTTAGCATCGATCTTTGTGAGTTACATATTATGAACTTCACCAATATTGATTAAATGTGAAAATCGATCTTCTTTTTCAAATTAACTCTTACAGCACAATAGCAAGAATTGGAAAATTCCAATGTAATCCTTCTAGTCAATTTGTATCGAAAACCGCTGACGTGGCAGTGTGGCACGTAGGGTGTGAAGACTCACGAACATGAAGAGAAGGAAACAATGAGGAAAGAAACAGAGAGAAAAGAAACAGAGTTTTTGGAATTACATTTCTCTGAATACAAAGAAAATTTCATCATTCAGAGTCAACAACACGTTTTCTTTGTTCTCTTATTTATATTGTACAGAACTACCAAAGGTAGTTTTACAACTCGTCTAATGAAGCTAACAAACTAACAGACTAACAGAAGAAGAGAAGTAAAGTCGGTTGTTCATTTAGTTAAATGCACAAAACAGAGTAACGGTTCTGTAGTGGAAGAGTTGGACACGTGAAGCTGGAAGTTTTCTTGTTGACTTCATCTCTTGCCTTCCTGGTTGAATCAGCAATATCTTCATTTCTTTCCTTTGTTGAAACAGAGTGAAAGTTGTTCTTAACATAGGATGGCTGGTGTGACTCGATCACCACGTCAATGATTTCCAATAAAGATTGATTTAAATGACTGCATTAGAATTCGACATAAAAGTTTAGTACAAAATTGACATCCGTATAATAAGTTGAGAACACATCACATAATTATTTCAGTCTTTCCTTAGATCAAAACCATAGATTTTGTGTTCCCCACATGTAAGTCCAACGAGATCAACGACTGTGACTTATTTGGTTCACGGGACCCGAGTTCAGACAAATATTTCTGCATGTCACTTCAAAATCTCTAATTTCCTATATTGATCACAAGCAAATGAGGAAATAAGTAACTTAGAGATGCGTTTGCAGATGAGTGTCCTAACTTCAGGATCACATAATAGTCGAAAAAATTAGCTGTTTGGAGTGTGCAAAGTGCAGGTGAAACCGATAGCTAATTACTTGTTGTCAATTGCCAAGGAGAATTCTCATTTTACAATGAAAATTCAAATTAAGGATAGAGACATGCAAAAAAAAAAAGAAAGAAATTACACGAAATATCGCAAGAAATTAGATCCAAAGTAGTATAGCAATTAAGTTAGACCTTTACTACTGACCTTAGTCGCTCCAATAAAGATTGACAAATTTTTTTACTCAAAGGAATTGTAAGGAGTCAAAAAAATCGGGAGAGGGACACTAGAAGTGCCAAAAGTTTTCTCGAGATCACTTAAGTGCCAAATTTTTTAAAACACTCATTTCAGTGCGAACTCCTATCTGTTTAGCCGGAAATCTGACGTGACCTCCTTTTATTGGTCTCTTAAGACCACGTGACTCGCCGACGTAGCTTGCCGACGTGCCCAGTCAGCATTAATGACCGAAAACGAAGTCAGTTAACATGTTTGTCCCAAATTATAAACCCTAATTTGGACAAATCAAGTTTTTTGAAACCCTAATTTTTCAAACCCCTCTTCAACTATCCCTTCGATGAGCGTCTCTCACCTCGATCTGCCATGTTCTGGCAAGCCATGAAGAAGCTGCTCCACTAGCCCATCCTAACCTCTGCCGCCGCGATGTCCAATTAATCCGGAATCTTAGACAAATTTATGCAAATCTGGTTTCGGCATTTCATCGATCACATGATGAGCGTTTCGGGTGAAGATCTTATATGCAAAACCAGAGCATTTCATCGAACACAGCAATAGAAATCTAGACCAAAGTGTCAATAACTACTTCAACGCTATTAAGTTTGAGTACTCTCGGTCGAAATACAGAGTGAAACATGGGAGATTTGAGGCCGTAAGGTAATGGAGAAAAATGGGTCAGCAGGATCCGGCAACTGAAACTCAACTTTGTGATTGAAAGTGACAGAGGGGTTGTCAAAGGTTGTGGTGCAACTCTGGTTGGTGATGGGTGAGCGCCGGTGAAGCTATGGCCGAGTACTTCCTACACTTGAACAACGACAAGGGTGCAAAAGGGAGAAGAGAAGAAATATATGGAAAAGAAAGAAGAAGAAAAAATGACGTGGAGGGAGAGGAGGAAGAAATGTAAACATGGAAATGCTACATGGACTGGATTTTTAAATAATATGCCAAGTTATATAAAATTTGTAATTATAAAAGCCACGTATTATTTTTTTTCGGAAATTCTCGCCGTTGGCACTTAAGTGATCTTTTTTTCTCCGATTTGGCACTTAAGTGATTCGACGAAAACTTTTGGAACTAAAATAAGCGTGGTACATAACTTTTGGCACTTGTAGTGTCCTTCTCCCCAAAAAATCCCACATCTCTATCATTTTTTATACTCAAAGAGATCCATTATTTTATGTTCTCTACCAGATAGACTGATCAAAGGAACTCGTGAAAGAAAAGAGCACAAGTAGCATTTAGTTGCATTAAAGTATCCTATATCGCTTGTCTACGGGATGTATATACTCTTTATATGCATGTTGTCTCACTTTATTTATTAGTTTAAGTTTTTAATTGAAAATTCTAATACGGTAGCAAAGCCAGGTTTCATCAAGTTTCACGTTCCTATCGGAATCACAATGACATCACGGTACAAGTTTGAATCAAAAGAGGGGAAAAAGGGAAAAAAGAAAAACAGCAAACATAGGATAAAGAAAACCGGCTAACAAGATCAATTCATCTTCGGAATCCTCTGCGCATGTAGGTGTAGCGCCTCCCTGAAATCGGACCGGCGGCCGAAAGTGAAATTTGCTACCAAGGGAGAAATTTCCGGAAATCCAAATATCTAGTTTGGAAATAAAAACAAAGCGATGGACTCGCCAACAATCAATTTTTTTAAAAGGCCTAGGATGATTGTGGACCAAGGTGAGCATGTGAAGGAACCGATCAATTTGCGAGATAACGAAAGAATTTTCGTCCGGGGTTTGGTTACATATGAGGAAGGTTTAGCACCCCAAGAAACCCTCTCGGAACCGCATTTTCCCATCGCGTTGTTGAAGCAATTATCAATATAATTTCTTATTATTAAGAACGTAATTTTGATTTTTTTAGAAGCATAGTCAGGTGAAAAATGTCGAATCCCTTATGGGCCGGCATCAATCCCGTGCCTTGTGTGCTTATGTGTTCTTGAAAATACGCACCGTGGTATGCATGAGTCATAATTTGGTGCATTTTGAGTAATCGACGTATATTTGATGATACATTAATAATTTTGCAAATGACACAGCCATGTTATTATTTGACCTACTTAGACGGGAATCACTTTCGACCGTACATATAATAATGTGTTTCTGAAAGCTGAATATAGTTTTTAGGATAATAATTATATTTGTGAAAACATTTTCAAGAAAAGATGACTTATACAGAACTAGGTAGAGTTTTTGCTCCGTTAGTAGCAAACGATTAAATTTTTATGCTAATTTGTTACCTTTCTCAAAAAAGGTCATGAGATTCAACCCCATGACCTCCAAAACAAGGGCCTAATTCTAAAAAAAAAACACCAACTTTAGGTCGAGGGATAATTCTGGCCCGAACTTTTTTTTGTTCCATAAAAAAGCACCAACTTTAGGTCGAGGGATAATTCTAATCCGAACTTTTTTTTGTCCCGTAAAAAAGCACAAACTTTAGGTTGAGTGATAATTCCGGCCCCAATTTTATTTTGTCTCATTAAAAATCACCAACTTTCATCATGATCTCAAATCTGGCCCCCTGTTGACTTTCACCATTGTTTGAGAAAGAAGGTTATGGTGATGAGCTTGGTGAATCTCGTCCATGACGTCTGTCGACAGGCAGAGTTCAGTTTCAGATTATGTTTGGCCAGAGAGATTCAATCTGGAGATATTTTTGACTTGTCAGTGAAGTGAAGGAGATGAACAGTTTTACCGTTATTCTTCAAATTGCGGCTTAGAGAATAAGATAATAAATATTGCTTTAAATCCAGTTAGCAAGCCACATGGATTTATTACTAATGTGGAATAGTCAAGTTAGATAATCAATGGTTATAAGTCAATGGGAGCCATATTTGAGATTTAAGTCAAAGTTAGTGCTTTTTTATGAGGCAAAAAAAAGTTTGGGCCAGAATTGTCCCTCGACCTAAAATTGGTACTTTTTTACGGGACAAAAAAAGTTCGGGCCTAAATTGTCCCTTGACTTGAAGTTGGTGCTTTTTTATGGGACAAAAGAAAGTTCGGGCCAGAATTGTCCCTGGACCTAAAATTGGTGTTTTTTTTTTTAATTAACCCCCAAAACAAGTGGAGGCAACTCTACCATTCCCCTCACCGGTGTTTTTTTTTCGTTTCAACCAATTGAACTGCTTGCCCATTCCCGTCACCGGTATCGCCTCCAGTACGATTTTCAAAACAATAGATATAAGGAATCCACAACCCACCCCCCCCAACCCAACGTAGTTTTGAGCCATACGAGCTTATCCTGATAAATTCGGAAAGTGGTGACACTACAAAGTTTTGGCACAAAGTGAGGTCTAGGGAGAGAATTGAGCGATACATAAGTAACCAATCTTCCCTAAATGGTCAGTGCATAAAGAACTCCTTTCAAAAGATTACCCCTAGGCGAGGCTCCCAGACGCCAGATCTGGCTCACCAGTAGTCGGATATGACCTCACCATCGCACACTTGTGAGGGTAAAACTGAAATTTTGATGGTTTAGTGATGACAAAGTTGGAAGAAAAAAAATTTATTAGTATTCCGAAAATGCTCAAAGCCAAAACTGAGTAGGACTTAGGGTAAGGGACTTTGAAAATGCTAACTTTGACTCAAAGGCTTTGTGAAATTCTATTGCCAAACGCCTCAACTTTAACTCAAAGGTTTTTTCGACCGAAAAAAAAAAAAATCAAAGGCTTTTAGAGGTCCAATGCCCATTTGAAATGTTGCGCCACAAAATGGGAGTTTGATAGAATATAAAATAAGGAAACGTAGCCTAAAGATGGCATAATACCCTAAAAAACCTCCAATTTTAGCTTTTATCCCAATTCTACTTTTCATTTCATAAAAAACCTCCAATTTTAGGTCATGTCCCAATTCTACCCTAAACTTTTTTTGTCCCATAAAAAACCTCCTACTTTAGGTCCAGTCTTAATTATACCCTAAAAATTTTTTGTCTCATAAAAAATCCTCAACTTTAGGTTTAGTACCAATTATACCTTAAATTTTTTTTGTCTCATAGAAAAATCCCAACTTTAGGTTCAGTTTCAATTACACTCTAATTTTTTTGTCTCATAAAATATCACCAACTTTTACTTGAGTCCCAAATTTGCTCTCCATTAACCCTCCGCCAAAATCGCCCTTAGTGATTTTCCGCTCGTTGATCTCTCAAACTTAGGAATGTTCCATCTCTCACGGTTGGAGAGCTTGTGCTCAGGACGCTCGGACAACTTGTGTATAGGAGTTTTCCATCTCTCAGTTGTCAATTATAAATTTTGGATGGAGGGCTAATGTGGCATACTTGTGACTCGAGTAAAAGTTTGTGGTTTTTTGAGAGATAGTAAAAATTTTAACATAAAATTGGGACTGGACAGTAAAATTAGGACAAGATCTAAAGTTGAGGATATTTCATAGGACAAAAAAATTTTAGAGTAGAATTGAGATATGATCTAAAGTTAAGGGTTTTTTATGGAACAAAAAAAAGTTAATGGTAGAATTGGCACTGAACCTGAAATTAGAGGTTTTTTATAAGATAAAAGATAAAATTGAGACAAAAGTTAAAATTTGAGGTTTTTTAGGATGTTAGGCCGCCTGAAGATAGTTATTGCAAATGGGATTCCAAACTTCCCCAATCCAAAACCCGGTCAAAACCAATTTAGTTTGAGATAGGTAGGAAACCCGATTAAAATTCGTTTTTGAAAATTATATGAGAAAATAAAACACGATCCCGCTTAACACTGCAATCTACTTGCCAATTTCACATCATTGCCTCTTGTAATCTTTTTTAGAAAATGAAGAAACTAAGGAAAAGTAATTAGATTTTATTGATGAACTATCGCTTTCATCTCAAATGAAAATTAAAAATTGAAATCTACTAGACAATATTGAACTTATTCAAACGTTGAACCAATCTTGATGCATGGGAGAGGTGGCAAAATGGGCCTAAAACCCATATATTAACCCATATTTAATAGAGTGGGTCATAAATAGGTTGCTTTAGTTTTAAAAATAAGATTAAGTGGCTCATAAATGGGTTACTTAACAACTTAATGGGTCATAAATGGATTTTAAATGGGTTATAAATAGATGGGAAAATTTCATTTTGGTACCCAAAACGGGGGCATTTTCTCAATTTGGTACCCAAAGTGGACATAGTCTCAAATTAGTACCTAAAGTGCCCATTCAGTCTCAATTTGGTACCTGAGTTCGCCGGCCGGTCAAATGCTCATAGGCTGGCGAGAAATTTTTTCTGCTCTTCGGAACAGATTTTTTTACTTTTTAATTTTTTTCTTTCTTTTTCCTTTTTCTGTTTTTTTCTTTTCCTTTTCCTTTTCCTTTTCGTTTTTTTTTGCCTCTCTTCCCTCCGCCGGCCATAGTCGTGGCCGGCGGAGGTCGCTGGTGTCGGGCGAGGGCGGCCCTCGCCCACCTAGGCGAGGGCCAGCCCTTGCCAGATCCGACGAGGGCAAGGGTTGCCCTCGCCGGATCTTGCGAGGGTCGCCCTCGCCTGTGTTGGGCGAGGGCGGTCCTCGCCCGGGCTAGCGAGGGTCGCTCTCGCCTGCGTTGGGCGAGGGCTGCCCTCTCCTGGGCGGCCGAGGACCGACCCTCGCCGACGTCGGGCGAGGGCAGCCCTCGCCTGGGCTGGCGAGGGTCGCCCTCGCCTGCATCGAGCGAGGGCGAGGGAGAAGTCGATGAAGATGGTGCTGGACTCGCTGGCCTTCATCGCATCGATCTCCGCCGAGTAGTAAGGAGGTCCCCTCGAGTTCGAATCCAGCGTAAAGCTGCGCAATGTTGTTCCCTCATTGTGAGTTGACAGACGCAAGCAAAGGCCGTTTCCATCGAAAGGGAGATGGGGAAGGGGAAGGGGTTACCTCTTGAAGAAGTCGAGGAAGACATCCTCGACCTGGACGGCCTTGCGGTCGATGAAGTACGAGTCCATGTCCGCACCGGAATGATGACTTCTCCTTCTGCACAGCGGTTTCCTTCCGAGGGTTTGGAACGGAGGAAGAAGGTCCGACAAGGGTCGGCCCTCGCCCGATGCAGGCGAGGGTGACCCTCGCCAGATTCGGCGAGGGTCGGCCCTCGCCCGACGTCGACGACCTCCGCCGGCCACAGTAGCCGGTGGAGGGAAGGGAGGAAAAAAAAAAGAAAAGGAAAAGGAAAAGAAAAAAACAGAAAAAGGAAAAAAGAAAAAAAATTAAAAATTAAAAAAATACTGTTCCGGTAGCCGGAACAGTAAATTTCTTATCGGCCGGTGAGCATTTGACCGCCCGGCGAACCCAGGTACCAAATTGAGACTGAATGAGCACTTTGGGTACCAATTTGAGACTATGTCCACTTTGGGTACCAAATTGAGAAAAGACCCCCACTTTGGGTACCAAAATGAAATTTTCCCTAAATAGATTACCTAACTATGTTATGTGAGTCATAAACAAGTTTTCTGATTTTTTAATTTTGTGACTTTTTATAATTTTTTAAATTTTTTATTTTCCTTTTATCTTATACGAAATCCGGCGAGGGCTAGCCAACCCTCGCCAACAATAGGTGAGGACCGCGAATTTTTTTAATAATATTTATTTTCTTTTCTTTTTTTTTCCTTATTTCTCCACCTCGACCGGCCGGCAATGGCCCGGTCGTCGATCACTGGTCGCCACCATCCGTCGGTCATTGGCCGAAAGCCGGAGGAAGAAGGATATCTGGTCGGATTTCTAGAAAAAAAAAGGAAAAGAAAGAAAAAAAGCAAATATAAAATATAAAAAATTATAAAAATCGTCCACTAGATTTGTTTTTCGTGGAAGTGTTTTAGCAATACAATTTTTTTTAAAAAAAAATCATAAGAAACAAGTTATCCTAAATTAAGTTAAATATAAAAACGTTTTAACAATATAGGTCGGGTTAGGTATGGATCGAGAAATTTACATTATATATAAATGGGTTAATAAGTCAATTTGGGTCGAACCATTTATGACATGACCCATCCGTTTGACAAGTCTAATGCATGGTATGCTAAAGATAAAGACACCACGAAGGAGCTTCATTTTGCAATATTATCTCAATTATTTTGTTGGGTATAGGATATGAATTAAATCCTCATGATATTAATTATTTATTTGTTTGTTTGTTAAATTGTAATGTCTTGATAGTATAGATGGGAGATATTGCACTGATGATTGCCTATTAAAGTGACAACTAGCATAGTACAATATTTATTTAAATGTTATTGCACTTTATGTGCTTAACTTTTTGTTATTATCACAAATAAAATTAGTAAGATATAAATAAATATTTGATCTGATATATTATACTTCTAATAATATATGGGGTAGCAAACTAATCAATCATGATTGACTATTTAAAATGAAAATGACTATACTCTCTCTGATTTTGATTATATGGACATTTTGGGAATTCTAACGCAATTTGCCGTTATGCGCATATGTCATTCTTAAAACCAAACAGTGTAATAATATTGTATTACTTGAACCAAATAGTGTCATGGTTGTTTTTTGGGTAAAATAAGTTCAGAATGAACAAATGAATGATTCAGAGAGAGAGAGAGAGAGAGAGAGAGAGAGGATTCCAAAGTCATCGATGTGTTATACAGCTAATGGCTCCAAGTGACATGATTCCAAAGTCGTTGATGTGTTATGCACCTAATGGCTCCAAAAGAGAGAGAGAGAGAGAGAGATTCAATCAAGCTGTTCTTACTGATAAAGCACAACTACATGCCGCCGTCCCCACACGTTTTTAGCACACCGTGCATGAAAATTGTCGTTCAGTCAACCGTCAATATAGAATTTTCCTATCAAGCAAATATGAAAATATTAAGGATGCGTTTATTTCGAAAAAAATGAATTAATGGCTCCAAACGAGCAAGCGACAAAATCAATCAAGCTGTTCTTACTAATAAGCGACCTGCTGTCCCTACACGTTTTTAGCAGGCCACACACAAGTTTGTCGTTCAGTCAAAAGATGACATAATATTTCCCTACCAAGCAAATATAAAAGCTATTTATTTTCGCAGAAAATAAATGATTTAAAAAAATATTTTTCTAAAAATGATGGATTATATCGCTTACAAACACGAAAGAACAAGAAATATTTTAATCATTCACAAAAATGTTTAAACATGGATTATTATTGATAACAAAAATATCTTTCATTGACTAATTATTTCAAACAATATATATGATCATTTTTACGAAAATATTTTTTAAATTATTTATTTTTTATATATTTACATCAAGTCGGTGATCCAGCACCGGCTCGAACACGTACGGAAATAACTTTGACGGGGGTTTTACGTCGCCTGCGACAAAGACTTTCCTTGACATGACCTTCAGACCATTCCCACTTGATGCCACTCCTTTATTTCTAATTGTATCCTGTTTTTGTTTTTCTCTAAGGTTTTCTGTTTAATTCGTGCCCCACCGGCACCTAAGATCGACGACATTTAAAGTAGGATCCAAAAATCAACATATATAATTGTACTCCCACGAATCGAATTTGTCAAGCACATTTAAGAGTTCATTATCTCTAATCATTCCGTTAATTAAAAATTCCTCTTTACTTAGGCTACCTTAAGCAACTATGAATTTTCACATCTTCAAACTTGTGAGAAAACTCGTCGTTATTGTAAATTGAAACTAATGCAAAATGGACGCACATAACAAAAGACGGACAAGATTGGATTTAGAATCGTAGAAAGGGAAGAAAAATAGGATAGCAAGAAACCGCAAACTATTTCGGGATGAAAGCGGTAGCAAAACACGATTGAGATTGCTAGAAAGGGGAGAAAAATGGGATAGCAAGAAACGCCAAAATTTGGCAATAACTTAATAATCTCATTATCAATTCATAATTAAAGCTAACTAAAGAAATGCATTAACCGCTATACAAATAGTGTAATCGGTAAACCCAGTTTCTTAATGGAACATTAGCGAGCAAAACTTAATGAGATAATATAAATAAGCCCATGCTTTTTTCACTCCCAATTTTTCACTATATATAACCATATCATATTAAATTGACCACATTATCCTTCGCGGGTTTCACTTTTTTGAAACTTAAAAAATTTCCAGTTACAATTCTATCCAAACAACAAAGACTAAGATCAGATGTAGGGTCCACTCTTGAATTAAACTTATATCTTCTTCTTTTTTTCACATTTAGGAACGGTGTCGCTCTTTTAAAAAAAATATATAAGTTTCTTTGACAGATAACCAATTAGTTACTGTGTAATGAGTTGTATATTTCTTCTTTTTTCGAACTAGGAGACCATTGTTCCAAAAATAACCTAAGCACCAGTAAGAGTAAAATGGATCGACCTACTAGTTTTAATGAATGCAATGGTTTAATTATAACTTTAATATGTTTTAACTGCTCATATTTCATCTTGTTTGATGATTCAAATGGTCCAATTTTTATTTATTTTTCATGCCATCATTACACGATATTTTATAAGATATATTCAAAAATAACAATTTGACAAATTAAGTACATTAAAAATTCTAAACATTTATTAAAACTAGTAGATCAATCCTTTTTACTCTTATTAGTACTTTGGTTATTTTTAGAATATGATTTCCTTAGTATATAAAAAAAGAAAAGAAATAATACAACTCTTTAACATAATAATAATTGGCTATCTGCAAATAGACTTTTTTTTTTTTTGAAAAAGAGAGACACTAGTCCCAAATGGGGAAAAAAAAGAAACCAAACCAAAAGAAGGAAAAAAAAGTTAAGAACTAAGCTCAAATTAAGAGTGCATCCCCACATTTAATCTTAGTCTTGGTAGCGTAGGCAAAATTTTAACTGTTCCAAAAAAATGCTAAAGTGCTGGATAATGGAGTCAATTCAAGGTGTTAGGGGTGTATGTAATTAAAAATGAGAAGAAAAAAATGCAATAAATAAGAAATTAATTAAAAGTGTAATGTGGGTGTCATTGTGGTTCTTCATCATTCTCCCCTACTGAAAACAACTTGACTCTGACTTCTCCTATGGGGAATCATGTGGATGCCCTCTTCCAATGAGTCAAGTAATGAAGCTTGCTTGTCCCACGACGTACGACATCCAACTAATATAGCCATGGAATATAAGCACCCTTTGCCAACACCAAACAAAAATCAACTCATCGAGCAAACTTAATGCGTCCTTGACATCTTCCGAGAATGACTCCTTAACTATCATCCCCAAAAGAAAGTTCATGTGAACTCGGAAGCAATCCAGGAGCGAGTACCGAAACTTTAACCGGAGACCTCGCCATGAGATTTGAAGATCAACCACTCTGAATGAAGATTTTACACAACCTATCGGTAATTGTAGCAAAAGTCAGGAGATCATTAACAATGGACATTGAAATTCAATGGACATTGAAATTGACTTACCAAAGATAATAAATATTAGGCCAATAGTCAAAGGGAAAATTCATACCTTCTTCCATAAAATCGAGATAGAGATTGTATTAGATTCAATGACGATTCCCTTGTCGGTAGAGGCACAGCGTCACTTGTGTTTTTCTAGCAATCCCCCCATCGATGGGGATGGGCTGAAACGAGTGATCTGTGTCACAACCCAAATTTTTTTTTTTTGGACATAACAGAGACTTATCATTTCATTTAACAACTAGCCCTCTAGAGAAAGGGGCATCAAAATACAGGAACTCCCATAGAGGGGGTGGTGGGTAAGAAACCCAATAACGTGGAAGAGCCTTAACTCTTGAGGCCTTTACAACTCAATCTGCTAATCTGTTTGAATCTAGCGGGCAGTAGGCGAACTCAAGACTCTCAAAAAGGGCCATGAAGCCTAAGCATTCTGTGATAAGGGGCTCAACGTCCCACGAGCAGAGAGAGGAATCTTGTAAGAAGCTTATCAAGGTGGAGCTATCAGTTTCCAGCACAAATTTCTGTCCAAATCGGCTAGCAAAGTGTCGAAGAGCGTGGAGACAAGCAAGGGTTTCAGAGTGAAGGGCGGAGGACACTCGGATTGGTTGCGCAACTCCTTCGATCAATCTCCCTTCAGAATCGCGGCACACAAAAGCAAAAGCCCCTTCCGTAGATCCCGGGAGATGTGCCACAACCCAGATTGGATACTCTTCTTTTTTCTTTCTCTTTTAAAGTCATAAATCACATTGCTAGATTTGGTGCTCTAACTTGATCAATGGTTTCGGATAAAAAAAAATATTGATTAATAGTTGGCATAACCTCATACACAAATAATGAGCAATAATAGTCCAAAAAGTCCTAAACCTATTGTACAGCGGCCAATTCAGTCTTAAATATTTTAACGATTTACCAATTTAGCCATAAATCTTTCAATTGTGTCAATTTAGTCCTAAAGCTTTTGAAAATTTGCCAATTTAGTCATAAATTTATTATTTGGATAATTAGCCAGAAGGACTGTATTGGTTAATTGTCAAAAGGTTTAGGATTAAATTGGTACAATTAAAAGATTTAGGACTAAATTAACAAGTTGTCAAAAGGTTTAGGACTAAATTGGCAGTCATATAATAAGTTTAAGACTACATTGGTTATTTGTACAACAATGCGCTCTCATCTCGTTACACTTATTATGTGCACATCACAGTAGATAAGAAATAATGCAAAAGAAAGAAATTGTAGAATTTCTGTATATTTCGATCTATCTTGAAAAATAATACACGATCCTATTTATAGGCATTATTAAATGACTCTCTAACATAATGTATCAATCAAGATATGTACATAGTTCTTTTTCCTTTTATTTTCTTTTGAGCCACATTCTCCTATGATCCTATTTGGGAAAACTCACTCCAATCATACCTCAGATTAGTGAATTACATGGACATCATTAATAATTAACTTCCGCTAAATTTGCATACGAGTTATCACTGACCCACTAATCGGAAGTATGATTGGACTCCTTCCCATCAGGTTGAAGAATAACTTGCCATATCTCTTCGCATATTAGACCGGCTCTTATGCTCAATAGTCGTTGTGCATTAACAAAAGCAAAGTTGAGTGGAGGATGGTGGCTCGTCCCTTCAATCACTAGTTAGAATTAAACAAAATATAACCGAATTGACGGAATAAAAGTAATTAATCTAAGGAAGGATGACGTGTATGGCCTTATAATCCTGTGCATGGTTGCCGCCCGAGAAACTCTATATAAAAAGGCTAAACGAGAGAGCATATTGGCAAAATTTTGGAAAAGCACTTCAATTTTCTCTTCCTCTCTCTTTCAGATTGATGGAGGGCTCATTCTTCTGTGCGTCTAAGAGAGCTCTCCTCTTACTCTCCCTCCACGTCCTCATGATCTGCTCCATGCACCAAGGTTATACTTATGGAGTAGAAGGGAAGATTGCAAGCCACACTGTATCAGTTAGCTCTCTATTGCCTTCTCCTTCTTGCTCACCTTCCACTACCAAAGGTCTCTCTCTCTCTCTCCCTCTCAACATGTAAAATGGAAAATCGCCCTGGGTAGTAGTCTATTACCACAGTATTCTCTATCGTTCGATAAATCGGTTTACATGTGGATACGTAGCGTACTTATGTCCAGTAAAAAAGTGATTTTCTGATATCATGAACAAACTCGAGCATGAACGAGATTGGTCGAATTCAGCGCCGTGAATGACCAAACTCGAACCCGAACCGTAGTTCGGAGGGAAAGTATACTGCTCTCCGCTTAGTCATAGGAACTCTTGCCTCTCACCTGTGAGTTACCATGGATTCTTCTTCGTGTTTTCCATATAATTATAATTACATTAATGAGGAAATGAGGAGGAAAGAGGGTGATTAGAGAAGAAGGCGTATAGGCAGGTGATCCGTCTCTATCATAGTAGCACGCGCCGAATAGTTCAAGTTCCATATTGATTTGTCCCATTAAAAAAGCTAAGTCTTTTGATCCAATGGAAATACTATGGTTAGAAAAAGAGAAAATAATTTAAAAAAAAAAAGGAATGGGAAGAGTGAGAATGGAGGTCTTAACTTTTTATTCCACGGTCAAACCAATGATTTTAAGAGTTGACCACGCTGAACCCAAGTCTTTGTTGACTGGAAAAATAGAACAATCTTTTTTTTTTGCCAATACATTATTAGCTTGCTCACATAATCTCTTGCTCTCACATGACATGCTTTTAGCTAGCAAACGAAAGTCGACCTTGGAAGTATATCACAAGCACGGCCCATGCTCTCAGCTTGTTCAAGGCCACAATCCTTTAAATCACACTGAAACCCTGCTTCAAGATGAGTCAAGGGTCAAGTGGATTCAGTCCCGATCCTCCAACGGCAGCGATGGCCTAAAAGCTTCGGCAGCGGCCAGTCTTCCGGCAAAGTCTGGCATCACCTTGGGCACCGGCAATTACATAGTTACAATAGGCCTCGGCACGCCAAAAAAGGACCTCACTCTCATTTTCGACACCGGCAGCCCTCTCACGTGGACCCAGTGCCAGCCGTGCGTGAAATCTTGCTACACTCAGTCCAACCCGATCTTTGACCCGTCTCAATCGTCATCCTATGCTAATATCTCGTGCTCCTCGACATCATGCTCACAACTTGGTTCCATCGGTAATAGTCAACCACATTTGAGATACTTAACATTTATGATGTCTTACTAGAATGTTCTTCAAGCATAGATGAGGAATCTCGGTTTCTTTAAGTTAGAAATCATCACAAGAATAACTAGAACTAATGCAAGTAATGTGTTTTGCTCTTGGATCTGTAGTTACTTCAGGATGCTCCAGATCGACCTGTCTCTATGGCATCCAGTACGGCGACCAATCATCTTCAGTCGGCTTCTTTGCAACCGAGAAGTTGACAATATCACCAACGGAGGTGATCGACAATTTCGAATTCGGCTGCGGCGAGAACAACCAAGGCCTCTTTGGCAGAGCCGCAGGGTTGATTGGACTCTCGGATGACAAGATCTCCATCGTGGAACAAACCGCAGCCAAATATGGCAAGTATTTCTCCTACTGCTTGCCCTCTTCCACTAGTTCCACCGGACACTTGACTTTCGGCAAAGATGGCGGAGCATCAAGCTCGGTCAGCTTCACGCCGTTATCAACGGTCCCACAAAGCTCGCAATTCTATGGAATAAGTATCGTAGGAATCAGTGTCGGAGGGAATCGTCTATCAATACCATCGACAGTTTTTTCAAGCGGAGGCGCCATCATCGACTCGGGAACTGTCATTACCCGATTGCCTCCGACAGCTTATAGTGCCTTGAGAAGCGCATTCAGGAAAGCGATGGCGAATTACACGATGGCGCCAGCACTTTCTATTCTCGATACTTGCTACGACTTCAGCAAAGAGAGCACGGTCACTGTCCCAACAATAACATTCTCTTTTGCCGGGGGAGTCAACGTCAATTTGGTCCCTAACGGGATATTATACGTCGCAAAGGCCTCTCAAGTTTGCCTCGCGTTTGCAGCGAATGGTGATGATAGTGATCTGGGCGTTTACGGTAATGTGCAGCAGAAAACGTTTGAAGTCGTGTACGATGTTGCCGGAGGAAGGCTAGGTTTTGGTTCGAATGGCTGCTCCTAAGATGGATACAGTTCAACCAAAGTTATTAATAGATATACTCGATGACAATTAGGAGTATACAAATTGAGTATGTCATCATCATCATTTAAACGGTTTGAATTATAACTATTGCAAACCGAGAATAAAAGGATGTTGTATTACTATGTCCATTGTTTGGTGTCGGTTAACATCGAAGTGGCAAGTTACAAACTATGGACATCATTGATATGCAAATTTAATTAAATATAAACGTGAACGATGCCCCCATTGTTAAGAAATTTATTTCAATTAGGGATGGAGGAAAATATGACAAACTCGAAGAAGGATTACAGTCTTTCCTATGCGCTCACACATACCTTTTAAACGAAATAAATATTGCGTATTAGAAGAAATCTCCATTTGATTAGATATACTTTGCGTCGCCCATTGTTTTGGTGCGTATCCTACCATACGGTATTAACTGTTTTAAGCTTGTAAGGAGAAGCTTAACTTGCTCTTTTCGCCCACCCATCATCTCGAAAAATTTCTCGACTTGATCAGTCCGATATCGTTGACACCTAAAATTTTGACTGATTATTCAATAATTAATTGCATAGAAATTAAGGATTAACCTTTAACCCCTAAACAAAAATATTATAGTTGAATTACATAACATATAGTTTAGGATTATATAGTTTAATTGTATTATGCATTGGACCGGCATTGGTGAACAGACTCAAATCAGTCACGCGGACCTAGCCCGCACATCAAGCAAAATTTGGCCAGCATTAAGGGAATAATGGCCGAATACACAAGAAAAAGGGGCCTCGTTTGGCCTAATTTGAGCTTAACCTTATTGAAAAATCAAGTAGAAAAACCCTTGAGATTAATAGAGCCCAGATTAAGGCTCAATCTAAGCCCACAAGACTTAGTGTTATGCAATATATAAACATAGTTGTATCTGATTCCTGTGGGGGAAGCGATCATTATTCAGAGAATACACAAGTGATACACGTGAGGAAGAGAGAAAAGAGAGAGGGAGAGATCACAGCCAACCTTGACGGCCGCCATATCCCTCCCCCCCTGGCGCCTATGACACCCTCCCGTCTCTGCTGCCTTGCCGACCCTTCATGTCTGCTGCCTCAATGAGTTGTGCTCGCCCCAGGCGAGCTGCTGCTGTCCAAGCCGCCAACCACCGCAACAACGAGGTCCCCGACGTGCTCTGCTCTCCCGAGTCATCAAAGAGTGCTGAGCTGCTGTCCAGTCCGAGCCCTGCTACCCTAATGAGACGACCTACTGTCCTGATCTGGGTGACCGAGCCGCACCCTTCCCGTCGAAGCCGAGCCCCTTCACATTGCTGCTATTCTGCTTCCTCGACGTCGCGACGCCTTGCTGCTGCCCTGACGAGCCCGCCAGGCCTCCTGTCCCTGACCCAACAAGTTGCTAATCTGCTGTCGCAATGCCTTGTTGCTGCCCCTACGAGTCTGATGTGCCGTGAAGCCAGCTGACTCGACACCGACCAAGCTCGCTGAATAGCCTCCACCCCACACCAACCCCCCCCGGGGGAACTTCCCTGATGTCCAGCTGCTACCGAGATATGCCAAGCCTCCACACCCGCGAGCCCCACGCTGAGACGAGCTGTTGTCCCATCCCCGTGCGACCAACCCCACTGTCCCAACATCGAGCAGCCCCGCCAGCCAAGCATCCCGCGACGTACCACTGATCGAACCATGATCTGCCGTCTCAATTCCAATCCAATCCCATCGTTTCGAATTTGGAAAGTTATCCACAAATTAGGTTGTTTCCAATTTGATCTTTTAAATTTCTTGCCTATTTTGTTGATTTATGCTATCTTTGGGTGAGTAATGCACATACACAAAAATTCGAATATCCCCAAGCTAGGAAACTTTCCTAACTTAACAACGTGCTTTGACAGCAATCCGATCTCTAACTATGAAATACGATACCCGGTAGTTTGGAAAATCATCCATCTTATCTACAACCATTTGGATATGATCACATTTCCAAATTTAAATGGAAAACCTTCTATCAATATCCATAACCACTTGGCTATGATCGCTGATTTATTCTATTTCCAAATTTAAACAGATAAGATAAATTTTGAGTTGTCGCAGATTCCCTCAAGGAAAGCGACGAGGAAGTCAAAGTGCGGGTGAAGCAGGTGTTTTATCTATGTTTAATTGTTTTTGCTAAAGAAAATGAAAATAAAAAGGATTAGGTAGACTTCAAATCGATTTTTATAGATAATTTACATGCTTAGAGTTTATCAAGATTGCTTTATTTCGATAGAATAGGATAGACTAGGTTCACTTTTGAATATATTCTAGAAAGATAAGATAACTTCAAATATAAATTTGGATTTAGAATAATTTATTTCTTGGTTTAACTTAGATGCTATATTAATCTTGATAGTTTATTTAGGGTAATTTGTAATTATAAATTTCCATGAAAAATACCAAAAAAGAAATCATTTTAGAATAAGTTAAATTATCTTTCTACGATTAGATTGCATGTTTAAATTAGGTTATTTATTTATTCCGAATTTTAATAAGAAAATACCAAAAACAATACCCCTAGAATAGGTTAATATTCTTTCCATAATTTTTTTTTTGGGTAAGGATATTCTTTCCATAGTTTAAAATTGCATGTTTCAAAAATAGGCAATTTTAATTACGAATTTTAATAAAACAAATACAAAAAATACATCATATGCATCTCATATAATCTAAGGATCATGAAATTGTACGTCATTTATAAATTACATGTTATGGCATTTAATTAAGAATTGCATTTCATGTATTTTATACGTAATTGCATACGTTTTAGTTTTCATATAATCAAGAGAAAATAAAAAAAAATACATTGAATGAAATTGCATGTTAATTAGAAATCATATTAGGGTTAATGATATGATTTTCTAACTAACATGGTAGATGCTTACGTTGCTTTGAGGTAAGTACATTCTCTCTATCTTGCAGCTTATTTATAGCTTTGATTAATGAGTGTTAAATAATGATTGTGTACCTGCATAATCGAGACACCATAATCTGATTAGTGGCAACTCCTGATTGAAAATGATTTGCATACTAAGAACTTGAATCATAAGCTGCAAATTGGTAAGGGCTTGGGAGAGCCCGAGTTAAGTCTAGGCTTAATAATCCATTAGTCGAACTCATAATTGGTGCACCTCTGAGGTAAGGTCGCAACCTTACCAATATGTAATTACGTACAAAATATGACATGCAATTCCTAACTAAATGCTCCAACATGCAATTTCTAAATGACGTGCAATTTCATGACGCTAAGACTATATGACATGCATATGATATATTTTTGTATTTTTTATTAAGCCTAGGCGTGCGACCTTAGTTCATATGCACTATGACTCTCATAAGCCCTTAACAATTCGCGACATATGGTTCAAAGTTCTTGACATGCAAATCATTTTCAATCGGAGTCACCACTAATCAGTTTACGATGGGTCGATTGAAAACCCAAGTTAAGTATTAGGAGAATTACTTTACTCCTATGAATCAGAGATTATGAGTACGGAGACTTGATTATGCTAAATTATTTTAACGCCATTTTGGTGCCTTTTTCATGAAAATATTTGAGTAGGCAACTTGAATCAATTTTTTATTATCTCATAACATGTGAGGTGATCATGCAGATACACAATCATTATTTAACACTCAACGATCAAAGCGATAAATAAATTGCAAGATAGGGACGATATCCATATCTCGAAGCAATGTAAGCATCTGCAATGTTAGTTAAAAATCACATCATCAACTTTAATATGATTTCTAATTAACACGCAATTCCTCTCAATGTATTTTTTGGTTTTCTCTTGATTATTTGAAAACTAACATATATGTAATGACGGACAAAATATGACATGCAATTCCTAATTAAATGCCCCAACATGCAATTTCTAAATGACGTGCAATTTCATTATCCTAAGACTTTATGACATGCATATGATGTATTTTTGCATTTTTTTATTAAAATTCGTAATTAAAAGTGTATATTATCTAGACATGCAATTTTAAACTAAGGAAAACAAATTATCCTATTCTAGGGTATTGTTCTTGGTACTTCCTTATTAAAATTCGGAATAAATAAATAATCTAAATTAAACATGCAATCTATTGTAGAAAGGTAATTTAACTTATTCTAAAATGGTTTCTTTTTTGGTATTTTTTTCATGAAAATTCGTAATTAAAAATTAACCTAAATAAACTATCAAGATTAGGATAATATCTAAGTTAGACTAGGAGATAAACCATTGTAAATCGTAATTTAAGTTGGAAATTATCCTAGCCTTATAGAATGAATTCAAAAGTGAATCTAATCTATCATATTCTATCTAAGGAAAGCAATTTAGATAAATTCTAAGCATGAAAATTATCAATAACAATCAATTAAAATCCTACCTAACTTTTTTGTATTTTCTTTAGCAAAATCAATTAACCTTAGATAACTCCCATCACCAAATCACATCCACGCAATCCACGAAACTTATATTATCTGTTTAAATTTGAAAATATAATAACAACAATCATATCCAAGTAGTTATGGATATTGATGGAAGGTTTTCCGTTTTAATTTGGAAACAGGATATCCAAGTGGTTATGGATAGGAAGGAAGATTTTCCGTGCTGCCGGATATCGTATCTCATAGTTAGAGATCGGATTGCCGTTCAAGCACATTGTTAAGTTACGAAAGTTTCCTAACTTGGTGATTTTTAAATATTTGCGGATATCACATATTCACCAAAGACAGCGGAAATTGACAAATCGGCATCAAATTTAAAAGATCAAATTGAAAGATAATCTTACCTAATTTGCGGATAACTTTCCAAATTCGAAATGACAACAGATGAAGGTTGCAACGGATGGTGGTTCATGGTGGATCACGAGCAGCAAGTCTCGTCGTGGGGCTAGCGATGGACCACAAGCAGCTCATCAGTGTTCACGGTGAGGACTCCTCGGCGATGTACTCGACTCGGCAGAAGAGTGCTCTCGGTTGTGCTTAACAGCAACGACAGAATCGAGGAACAACACTGGCGAATCGTCTAAGGCTTGCTGGGATCGGAAGGTCAGTGTAGGTTTGCGGGCTTTCGTCTGGTCAAGCTTGAATCCGTTGAAAGTTGGCTGGAAAAACCTTGATACGGCGTTATAACAACTGTGGACGCTCACTGAAAAAAAAAGACCTGTCAAAAGAGACACCAAACCTGGGAGTTTGCTATTCGTGAGTGGCCTTGGCGAAATTAAAGATTGAACAAGCTGCAGCGAGGACAGTTTTCAAGCGGTGCAAGTCTGGAGTAGCCTCTGCTGTTGAAACGTTGCTGGACACTAGTCCCAAATGGGGAAAAAAAAAACTAAACCAAAAGAAGGAAAAAAAGTTAAGAACTAAGCTCAAATTAAGAGTGGATCCCCACATTTAATATTATTCTTGGTACCGTAGGCAAATTTTAACTGTTCCAAAAAAAATGCTAAAGTGCTGGATAATGTAGTCCATTCAAGATGTTAAGGGTGTATGTAATTAAAAATGAGACGAAAAAAATGCAATAGATAAGAAATTAATTAAAAGTGTAATGTAGGTGTCATTGTGGTCCTTCATCATTCTCCCCTACTGAAAACAACTTGACTCTGACTTCTCATATGGGGAATCATGTGGATGCCCTCTTCCAATGAGTCAAGTAATGAAGCTTGCTTGTCCCACGACGTACGACATCCAACTAATATAGCCATGGAATATAAGCACCCTTTGCCAACACCAAACAAAAATCAACTCATCGAGCAAACTTAATGCGTACTTGACATCTTCCGAGAATGACTCCTTAACTATCATCCCCAAAAGAAAGTTCATGTGAACTCGGAAGCAATCCAGGAACGAGTACCGAAACTTTAACCAGAGACCTCGCCATGAGATTTGAAGATCACCCGCTCTAAATAAAGATTTTACACAACCTATCGGTAATTGTAGCAAAAGTCAAGAGATCATTAACAATGGACATTGAAATTGACTTACCAAAGATAATAAATATTAGGCCAATAGTCAAAGGGAAAATTCATACCTTCTTCCATAAAATCGAGATAGAGATTGTATTAGATTCAATCACGATTCCCTTGCCGGTAGAGGCATGGCGTTCACCTGTGTTTTTCTAGCAATCCCTCCACCGATGGCGATGGGCTGAAACGAGTGATCTATGTCACAACACAGATTGGATACTCTTCTTTTTTCTTTCTCTTTTAAAGTCATAAATCACATTGCTAGATTTGGTGCTCTAACTTGATCAATGGTTTCGGATAAAAAAAAATCTTGATTAATGGTTGGCATAACCTCATACACAAATAATGAGCAATAATAGTCCAAAAAGTCCAAAACCTATTGTGCAGCAGCCAATTCAGTCTTAAATATTTTAACGAATTACCAATTTAGTCATAAATCTTTCGATTGTGTCAATTTAGCCCTAAAGCTTTTGAAATTTGCCAATTTAGTCATAAACTTATTATTTGGATAATTAGCCAGAAGGACTGTATTGGTTAATCGTCAAAAGGTTTAGGATTAAATTGACATTGGTTATTCGTACAACAATGAGCTCTCATCTCGTTACACTTATTATGTGCACATCAAAGTAGATAAGAAATAATGCAAAAGAAAGAAATTGTAGAATTTCTGTATATTTCGATCTATCTTGAAAAATAATACACGATCCTATTTATAGGCATTATTAAATGACTCTCTAACATAATGTATCAATCAAGATATGTACATAGTTATTTTTCCTTTTATTTTCTTTTGAGCCACATTCTCCTATGACCCTATTTGGGAAAACTCACTCCAATCATACCTCAGATTAGTGAATTACATGGACATCATTAATAAGTTACTTCCGGTAAATTTGCATACGAGTTATCACTGATCCACTAATCGGAAGTACGATTGGACTCCTTCCCACCAGGTTGAAGAATAACTTGCCATATCTCTTCGGATAATGGACCGGCTCTTATGCTCAGTGGTTGTTGTGCATCAACAAAAGCAAAGTTGAGTGGAGCATGGTGGCTCGTCCCTTCAATCACTAGTTAGAATTAAACAAAACATAACCGAATTGACGGAATAAAAGTAATTAATCTGAGGAAGGATGACGTGTATGGCTTTAGAAGCCTGTGCATGATTGCCGCCCGAGAAACCCTATATAAAAGGCTAAACGAGAGAGCATATTGGCAAAAATTTGGAAAAGCACTTCAATTTTCTCTTCCTCTCTCTTTCAGATTGATGGAGGGCTCATTCTTCAGTGCGTCTAAGAGGGCTCTCCTCTTACTCTCCCTCCACGTCCTCATGATCTGCTTCATGCACCAAGGTTATACTTATGGAGTAGAAGGGAAGATTGCAAGCCACACTATATCAGTTAGCTCTCTATTGCCTTCTCCTTCTTGCTCACCTTCCACTACCAAAGGTCTCTCTCTCTCTCTCTCTCTCTCTCTCTCTCTCTCTCTCTCTCTCTCTCTCTCTCTCTCTCAACATGTAAAATGGAAAATCGCCATGTGTAGTAGTCTATTACCACGGTATTTTCTGTCGTTCGATAAATGGGTTTACATATGGATATGTAGCGTACTTATGTCCAGTGGAAAAATGATTTTCTCGGATCATGAACGAACTCGAACATGAACGAGATTGGCCGAATTCAGTACCGTGAATGACCAAACCCGAACCCGAACCGTAATTCGGAGGGAAAGTATACTGCTCTCCGCTTAGTCATAGGAACTCTTGCCTCTCACCTGTGAGTTACCATGGATTCTTCTTCATGTTTTCCATATAATTATAATTACATTAATGAGGAAATGAGGAGGAAAGAGGGTGATTAGAGAAGAAGGCATGTAGGCAGGTGATCCATCTCTATCATGGTAGCACGCGCCGAATAGTTCAAGTTGCATTTGGTGGGGGGACTTGGTCGTAGAAATGATGATGACCATATTGATTTGTCCCATTCAAAAAGCTAAGTCTTTTGATTCAATGGAAATACTATGGTTAGAAAAAGAGAAAATAATTTTAAAAAAAAAAGGAATGGGAAGAGTGAGAATGGAGGTCTTAACTTTTTATTCCACGGTCAAACCAATGATTTTAAGAGTTGACCACGCTAAACCCAAGTCTTTGTTGACTGGAAAAATAGAACAATCTTTTTTTTTTGCCAATACATTATTAGCTTGCTCACATAATCTCTTGCTCTCACATGACATGCTTTTAGCTAGCAAACGAAAGTCGACCTTGGAAGTATATCACAAGCACGGTCCATGCTCTCAGCTTGTTCAGGGCCACAATCCTTTAAATCACACTGAAACCCTGCTTCAAGATGAGTCAAGGGTCAAGTGGATTCAGTCCCGATCCTCCAACAGCAGCGATGGCCTAAAAGCTTCGGCAGCGGCCAATCTTCCGGCCAAGTCTGGCATCACCTTGGGCACCGGCAATTACATAGTTACAATAGGCCTCGGCACGCCAAAAAAGGACCTCACTCTCATTTTCGACACCGGCAGCCCTCTCACGTGGACCCAGTGCCAGCCGTGCGTGAAATCTTGCTACACTCAGTCCAACCCGATCTTTGACCCATCTCAATCGTCATCCTATACCAATATCTCGTGCTCCTCGACATCATGCTCACAACTTGGTTCCATCGGTAATAGTCAACCACATTTGAGATACTTAATACTTACGATGTCTTACTAGAATGTACTTCAAGCTTAGATGAGGAATCTCGGTTTCTTTAAGTTAGAAATCATCACAAGAATAACTAGAACTAATGCAAGTAATGTGTTTTGCTCTTGGATCTGTAGTTAGTTCAGGATGCTCCGGATCGACCTGTCTATATGGCATCCGATACGGCGACCAATCATCTTCAGTCGGCTTCTTTGCAACCGAGAAGTTGACAATATCACCGACGGAGGTGATCGACAATTTCGAATTCGGCTGTGGCCAGAACAACCAAGGCCTCTTTGGCAGAACCGCCGGGTTGATTGGACTCTCGGATGACAAGATCTCCATCGTGGACCAAACCGCGGCCAAATATGGCAAGTATTTCTCCTACTGCTTGCCCTCTTCCGCAAGCACCACCGGACACTTGACTTTCGGCAAAGACGGCGGAGCATCGAGCTCGGTTAGCTTCACGCCGCTATCAAAGGTCCCAAAGCTCGCAATTCTATGGAATAAGTATCGTAGGAATCAGTGTCGGAGGAATCGTCTATCAATACCATCGACAGTTTTTTTTCAAGCGGAGGCGCCATCATCGACTCGGGAACTGTCATTCCGATTGCCTCCGACAGCTTATAGTGCCTTGAGAACCGCATTCAGGAAAGCACTGGCGAATTACACGACGGCGCCAGCGCTTTCTATTCTCGATACTTGCTACGACTTCAGCAAAGAGAGCAAGGTCACGATCCCAACAATAACATTCTCTTTTGCCGGGGGAGTCGACGTCAATTTGGACACTAACGGGATATTATACTTCGCAAGGGCCTCTCAAGTTTGCCTAGCGTTTGCAGCGAATCGTGATGATAGTGATCTGGGCATTTACGGTAATGTGCAACAGAAAACGTTTGAAGTTGTGTATGATGTTGCCGGAGGAAAGCTAGGTTTTGGTTCGAAAGGCTGCTCCTAAGAAGGATACAATTCAACTAAAAGTTATCAATAGATATACTCGATGACAATTAGAGTATACAAATTGAGTATGTCATCATCATTTAAACGTTTTGAATTGTAACTGTTGCAAACCGAGAATAAAAGGATGTTGTATCCCACTATGCCCATCTTTGGTGTCATTTAACATTGATCTGGCGAGTTACAAAGTATGGACATGATTGATATGAAATTTAACTAAATATAAACGTGAGTGATGTCCACAATTTAGAAGGAATTTCTTCCAATTAGGATGGAGGAAAATATGACGAACTCAAAGAAGGATTACAGTCTTTCCTATGCGCTCACGCATACCTTTTAAGTTAATGAAATAAATACTGCGTATGAGAAGAAATCTCCATTTGATTACACATACTTTGCGTCGCCCATTGTTTTGGTGCGTATCCTACCATACAAGATAACTGTTTTAAGCTTGTAAAGAGAAGCTTAACTTGCTCTTTTGCCCACCCATCATCTCGAAAAATTTCTCTACTTGATCGGTTCGAATTATTGTCACCTAAAATTTTGACTAATTATTTAATAATTAATCATATAGAAAATTAAAGGATTAATTTTCCAATTCCTAAACAAAAATATTAGAGTTAAATTGCATAGTATATAGTTTAAGATTATATAGTTTAATTGCATTATGCATCGGACCGGCGTTGGTGAACAGACTCAAATCAGTCATGCGGACCCGACCCACACATCAAGCAAAACTCAGCCAACACTAGGGGAATATTGGCCAAATTACACGAGAGAAAGGGGCCTCGTTTGGCCTAATTCGAGCTTAATTCAACCTATTGAAAAATCAATTAGAAAAAGCGTTGACATTAATAGAACCCAGATTAGGGCTTAATCTAAGCCCGCAAGACTTAGGGTTATGCAATATATAAACATAGTTGTATCTCATTCCTGTGGGGGGAGCGATCATTATTCAGAGAGTACACGAGCGATACACTTGAGGAAGAGAGAGAAAGAGAAAGGGAGAGATCACGACCAACCTTGACAGCCGCAATATCCCTCCCCCCACCCCTTTCGGCCGCACCTATGACACCCCCCCTGTTGCTACTGCCTTGCCTACCCTTCATGTCTGCTACCTCAATGAATTGTGCTCGCCCCAACGGCTGCTGACCAGGTGAGCTGCTGTTGTCCAAGCCGCAAACCACCGCGACGACGAGGTCCCTGACATGCTCTGCTTTCCCGAGTCACCAAAGAGCGCTCCCCCTGCGAGTTCCGTCGAGTCCCGACGTGCCGAGCTGCTGTCCAGTCCGAGCCCCACTACCCAGCGAGATGACCTGCTGTCCTGATTTGAGCCATCGAGCCGCGCCCATCCTGTCAAAGCCGAGCCCCTTCATGATGATGCTATTCTGCTTCCCCAACGTCGCAATGCCTTGCTGATGCCCCTGACGAGGCCCACCACGAGAAGCTGCCGCGCCTGTCCTGTCCGTGACCCAGAAAGCTGCTGATGTGTTGTTTGCAATGCCTTGCTGCTACCCCTACAAGCCCAATGTGCCGTGAAGTCAGCTAACTCGACACCAGACCTGTTAAGCGAACGGGTCGGGTTAGGTTGTAGGTCGGATCATAAAATGGTCCGACCCAACTTGGCCCCATCTAACCCGTGTATGGCCCAGTTTATTCGAGCGCAAAATCTTTGACTCATACTGAACCCATCTCCGACCCATTTAACTAAATATAGGAAAGCTTATTTCTAATAATATTTTTAAAAAATTATGTTGCTAAAACATCTTCATGCAATACAAATCTTTTAAAAAATTGAGGCTCCATTTGTTTAACGGAAAATATAACATTTTTAAAATGCTTTTAGGAAAATGACAATATTTTCTAATATTTTGCTTTGAAACTTGAAAATAAACTAGAAAATATTTTCATTATTTGGTATGAAAAAATCATATTTTCCTCTATGCATTCATTTTAATATTTTTTATTTTTTAAAAAAATCATATTTTAATTTTTTTTATTTTTTCTTTTCCTTTTTCCTTTTCTTTTTTTCTTTTTTCTTCTTACCCCTCCGGCGAGCTCGTCCCTCTCCTGTGGCCGGCGGCCGACCACCGACAGGGGAAGAAGAAAAAACAAAAAAAAGAAAAGGAAAAGAAAAAGAAAAGGAAAAAGGAAAAGAAAAAAACAAAAAGAATATAAAAATTTAAAAATATCAAAAAAATTAAAAATTTGAAAATTTCACTTAACCTTATTGGGTAATCCATTTATGACCCATTTAAAACCCACTAAGTTAATAAGAAACCCATTAATGACTCATTTAAGTCTATTTTTTTAAAACTAAACACAACCTAATTTATAACCCAAAATGTCAAGCCCGAATCCTACGGCACTTTCCGATAACCCTACACGAGGTCGAATTTAGTGCGACGTCCCGGAGATGCGTCGCCGACCCAAAAACCCAACATAGAGATCAATGCACATGCGGAAGCAACATCACACCCGCGTACGTAATAAAACAACATGACCCAGGATACAATAAATACAATAAATACCGCACTTGCATTAATAACGGGGATTTACAAAATCCATCATAACAAAATATGCACTAACCAAAAATGGATCAACGGCCACTAACTTCAAAAGGAGTAGGTGGCTCGAAGGCCAGTAGTACTAAACCTAGAAGGGCACCTATCAAAAAGGTCTGGCCCTACCTAACTATGGTCAAGACTAAATCTCGGGCAACTGATCCGAGTCGGATCCCGAGGAACTCGGACGAATCGTCGAGCGACTCGGACTCGAATCCATCGAATCCGGCTCGGACTCGGCCTCCACAAATTCCACCCCCGAATCATCCTCCAGTTCTAGCTCTTACTCCATAGGCTCCGGCTGCGCTCGATGTGGACTCCCATCCATTGGCTCCTCTCCTCGGACTCGGTGTCCATCCAGATGATATTGGTCGGGTTTTGGAATCCTCCTCAGCGTGGCAGCGAGGCCGCAATCTCTCTATCGCCGGCTGCGGATCCGACAGCCCTAATGCGTCGAACAGGACGTCGAAGGTCCTAAAAGGTCCGTGAGTGCCAAAGCTGGTCCCGAAACACCAAGCGAGATAGGGATGGGCCCGGAAATGGCCCGCCCTCGTCGGCCCAAACTATATTGTAATACCTAACATAATACTCCACGTTCCCCTACGGGTCCTCCATCACGGATTGCTCTATGCGATACGGAATCCCAACGAAGCGGCGCGTCTACCATCTTGTGGATTGAGGAACCGAAAAGTGGGGTTTAAACAACAATGAGAATAAATCTCAGCGAGTAGGCCCCCTAAACCTAAACTAGGCTAACATGCACCTCCCGGACAAATATTCCAAACACACAATGCAACATTCGAACGACTTAGGCTCTCGGCCCAAATCAAATATATTCTTGACCCTGTAGGTTAGGCACACAAGAATAACAATAATAGTGGAGAACCCGACCATGACGCATGCGCAATGTCACTTGGCCACAACGGATGTCATGCACATGCTCATGCTCACACTCATGCTCATGCCCCATCAATGCACTTTTGCACACTTGCACACTTGCACTTTTCCATTTATTCACTGACCCGTGTAAAATGCATCAGGTCATTTACTCATCGATCGATCTCTGGCCCGCGTAAAACGCATCAGGCTTATGACACAACCCGCGTAAAAAGCATCAGGTTAGCCATCTTCCGGTAGTCCGGGCATCGTTCCAGCGTAAAAGCATCGGGGACGGGTTCAATACCCCGCGTAAAGCGCATCAGGGCTTTATGTGATCACACGTACACATCTACCAGATTATTACTCCCCGAGCCAGCGTAAAAGCGCATCGGGCGATTAGGTGATCACATGCTCATGTCATTCGTGCACACTCACATAATGCAAATGTTATGCCAATGCTTAATATGCACAATTCATGGCCATAACAATCACACTCGGGCATCCAAATTTCCACATTGAGCATTCAATTCAACTTGGCCACATACTCAATTAATGCCGCAAGATGCTCAATGAACCAATTAATTCGACACAGCCACAACACATAATTGGCACCCGAATTCATGCGATTGAATCAATATACTTACGCGCACTCATGGCCCGCCAAGCATCTCGATTCTTGGTTACATCAAGCACACAACATGGCATCACGTAATCAATTCCAAATCATGCACAATTTAGCCACCACCATAGGCAAATCGAGGCACATTTGGCAATTCAAAGCGAACCACATATTGGCGAACGAGGTCCAATTAATCCCACGTCATAATCAGCCCCTTAAACAGTATACTCTAGGCTACTAATCCACCTCCAAATTATCACATTAGGCCATTAAATCACCACAAAATCAGGCACTAAACAGCCCACATTGCACCCATTTTAATCCACATAATTGTCCAAACCCTAGTCCTCAATGATCGCCCAACAACCAGTCCATTCTAGACCACCAAATCACATTTAAATCATCACACTAAATCACCAAAATAGCCACAAAGTCAACCCTAATCAATGGCCACTTAATCAACCCCTAAAATACCCTAATTACCCATAAAACTTGTCTAAAGTGCACATAATCCTAATTAGGGTTTAGGGTTTTGTACTCACTAGATTTCCTAAGCTCAATGAGGAGTTTGAACAAGGTGGTGAGAGGCGGGTGAATAATGCGGTGGCACCACGCCGGATCAGCGACGACGAACGGTGGTTCCTCGGCGGCGCACGGTGGGCGATGGTGTCTCGGCTGAGCTAGGGGGCAGTGAGGGGGATGATGGTGCTAGTGGTGGGACGGAATGAGAGAGAGAGAGAGACGGTCGGCTGAGTGGTGGTGCTCCCGCGATGGGCACCGCCGAACGGCGGCGGTGCTCCGGCGTGGCTATCACGCGGCCAAGGAAGGGAGGGAATGGGGGAGAGAGTGAGGCGTGAGAGAGGGGGGAGGAGTGGCCAGAGGTGATGGTGAGAAATGAGAGGAGAGAGAGATTGAGGGAGGTTTTAGTGCAAATGGCTTGAGGGGGTGGTTGAACTAACCCACCAAAAATGACAATCTTGTCCCATCATCAAGGGCTTGGATTGATTCTTGCCAAATTATCTAGGGGCAATTTGGGACCTAGGATTTTCAGCCACTTAGGGGTTGATCAAGCCTAATTAAACCCCAAAATTCAGGAATTAGCACTTAAGGTCCAAGGGCAAAACGGTAATTTTCCGTTCCGGGCCAAATTTCAACTTTGAACTCTATCGATCCCAAATATGATTGGCCACACTTATACGACGTTATCCTTGCAAAATAGTTGCGTACATCCGTAAAATTCAACACTCAAGTCCGGATTCAATTCCACGATTAATTTCGCTCAAATGCGATTTTAGCATCTCTCTTACTAACAGGCGATTGTTAGAGGGGTTACGCGCGTATCGACTTAGGATCACTCGAGTCGTGACGATCTCGATTTACAAGACAACGCGAGGATTTATCGCTAGATCCACAGAGTCACGTTCGTTCGGAATAAGTTCGTGATTGTTCGCGCATACTCTCGGTCGTGCGGAATCACCGCGATCCGATCGTACGTCGTTGACCAAACCAAATCCGTCACTTTCTCATTGGATCGCCCACATTGGCCCAAAAATATTTCCTAAAGCCGTTCCTCGGGATCGAACTAGATTCACGGTCAAGTTCTTGGAGTCCACGCACCGTTTTTCTAGTTAGTCATTCCCTTTATTGGTCAAGTATCCCGAGAATGATTAGTTCAAGGCGAGACTTACTAAACGAAATGAGAAACAACTATCATTTCATTGATCACGAAAGTGGGTCGAATTCAAGATGTTACAACTCTTTACCCTTTACAAAAAATTTCGTCCTAGAAATTTACAATCCAAACCTGATTACTCAAATAAATGAGGGTGCCGACGTCACATTACTTCTACCGTTTTCCCGGTGACACCTTTTCTCTCAGTGATGCTCCCAGCATAACCTTAACCATCGGATCATCCTTATTCCTCAAAACCTCGCTCCTTCCCGTCCTCGATTCGCACTTGTCTCTCCATCGTCCGACACCAATTGTCGTCCGTCTATTACTTCATGATTCAGCAGATGGGTCGGATCCAGGTTCGTACTTCCTTAACATTGACACGTGGAAGACGTTATGAACTTGCGACAAATTCGGTGGCAAGGCGAGACGATAGCCCAACGTTCCAATCCCTCTCCAAAATCTCGAACGGGCCTATATACCTTGGACGCAGCTTTCCTTTCTTGCCAAACCGGGACAGTCCTCTCATCGTTGAGATCTTAAGGAATACGTGGTCACCAACTTGAAACTCCAACGGTCTACGCCTTTGAGTCGGCGCTAACTCTTCTTACTTGCTGAGCTGTCTTTGAGCCTTTCCCGGATAGTCTTTACCATTTCCATCGATTGCTTTGAACCAACTGGACCCATTACACTTCTTTCTCCCCACTTCATCCCAACACAACGGTGTTCTACGCTCGCCATAAAGTGCTTCCAAGCGGTGCTTCCCTAATACTCGAAAGCTATTATTGTAGGCAAAGGTCAACCAAATGCAACTACTCTTCCCCCTTGCCCCGAAAGTCTAATACACATGCTCTCAAAGCATATCCTCTAGGGGTTTGAATAGTCCTCTCGTATTGTCCATCCGTGCAACGGATGATAGAGCCAGACTCTTGAACCGGCAACTTTGTTCCCATGGCCGATTGTAGACTTTTCAAAAATTAGCAATAAAGCGGGGATCACGGTCCGAAGTGATCGTTCCTAGATACTCCATGAAAACCGAACTATCCGGGCGCACATACACTTCGCATATTTTCAACTCAAAGTCCTTTCGCACCGTCAGGGAAGTCGCAACGACTTAGTTAGTTTATCTACTATCACTTTATATCGAATCATATCCTCTGTGGGAAGGCTCAAGAATCCCGTGACAAAGTCCATCATGATATGCTCTCATTTCAATTCGGGAATATCCAAAGGTCGCAAGTCCTCGAGCTTACGTTGCTCGCACCTTTACTTGTGACAGTCGGACATTTTGCCACATGCTTGGCCACATCCGTCTTCATTCCATTCCATCAATAATGTTATCGAAGGTTACGGTACATCTTAAATGCTGCTGCGGTGAATACTATAAATGCTCCAATAAGAGCTTGAGATAAAATCTCTTCCTTAAGCTCCCGGGTAATCGCCGGCACGCATAAACGCCACTACGACACTTGGAAGATCACGGTTTCCTCTTAGTGCCCATCCATCTCCGGAATCTTACGGATCTACGGGTTCAGTAGGGCCGCAATGTCTTAATCTTTGTTCGAATTTCTGGCTCGATCCTCAGCGGCTATAGTAGACTAGACATATGGCTCACTTCAAATTTGAGTTACGAATCTACGATTCCTTCCAATAACATCCACTCCTTGACCATCATAGCGCGCCATGCTGGAAACTTCCGACAGCGCATCCCGCCACTCTATTGACCTTCCCAGGGTGATATAAAATGCCGCTGAGTCGTAGTCCTTGAGGAGTTCCATCCAATGACGTTGCCTCATATTTAATTCCTTCGCGAAAAACAAATACTTAAGGCTCGATGGTCAAGTGTAGATCATGAACTTTTCCCCGCACAAATAGTGCCTCCACATCTTGAGAGGTGAAGATGATTGCAACCAACTCTAAGTCATGTGTCGAGTAATTCATCTCGTGTAGGTCTTAATCGGGACGGGACGCATATGCGACTACCCTTCCGTGTTGCATCAATATGCATCCAAGTCCCCTCAACGAAGCATCACTTTATAGATCTCAAAACCTCCTGGTCCGGACGGAATGGTTAACACTTTGGGTGAGCCGTCGGCCTATGCTTCAACTCCACCGAAAACTTTTTCGCACTTATCGTCCCATTCGAACTTCGTCTCTCTTTTGAGCAACCGCGTCAGTGGCATGGCTATCGACGAAAACCCCCTTCTACGAAACGTCTATAATACCTGGCTTAATCCCAAGAAACTCCGAATCTCGATCTGATATCGGTCTCGCCACTTACCATAGTGTTCTCAATCTTCCGTCACGATCCACGAGAGATTCCTTCTCGGAAATTATGTGCCCCGAGGAATGCCACTTTGGTTGAGCCGAACTTGCACTTACCGGGCTTGGCGTGAATGGCAAGTGTTCTCTCAATGTCCGTAGTACTTCGGCCGATGTACCTCATGTTCTTCCGGACTCTTCGAGTATACCAAAATGTCATCAATGAAAACTATCACAAACCGGTCCAAAAACTCCTTGAATACCCGATTCATCAAATCCATGAAGGCAAAGCAGGGGCATTTGTCAATCCAAAAAGACATCACTTTGTGAACTCATAATGCCACGTATCTGGTCCTAAAGGCCGTCTTGGGAATATCATCCTTCCGAATTCTCAGTGATGATACCCTCGTCCGTAGATCGATCTTAGAAAACACCGAGGCTCCTTGCAACTAGTCAAACAGTCGTCAATCCTCTGCAAAGGGGTACTTATTCTTGATGGTCACTTCGGTTTAACTGCTCTGAGTCGATACACAACCTCGCAGTTCCATCCCTTTTCCTTACGACAACACCGGCGCTCCCATGGAGACGCACTCGGCAAATGAATCCTTTGTCCAAGAATTCTTGCATCCGAACCTTTAATTCCTTAAGTTCCGACAGGGACATCCGGCACGCGCACTTTCGAGATCGGGGCTCGCCTCCTGGGGCCAACTCTATTACGAATTCCACTTCCCTTTCTCGGTGGCAACCCGGAAGTTCACGCGGAAAGACTTCGGGAAATTGCACACCACCAGGTATATCCTCTAAGTTTGGCTCCATGACCGTCGGATCCACGACGTTTACCAAATATCCTTCGCAACCTTCATCTAGCAACTTGTCACCTCGAGCGAAGAAATCCAAGGAATTGAGGTTCCTCCTCGGTTTCCTTGAAACTCAAATCTGGATGTCCAATCGGGTTGAATTGGATCACCCTGCTACACCGGCAACTCCAATACGGCTTTTTACACTTAACCAACTAATCTATTCCAATGATCACATCAAAGTCGAACATGGTCGATCTCGCCAAATCTATCATTTCCTCTCTACCCCAATAATTAATTTACAACTTTGAGACACCCTAACGAGACTAATACCTTATCATTCAGTGGTGTCGTCACATAAAGCATAACCTCAAGCATAACTAGCTCAATTCCAATCAATCTAACAAATTGCTCTAATATAAATGAAAGAGAGTCTCTGATCAAACAATGCATACGCTAGATGATCACGAGAGAAATCGGTACCCGACCATGCCCGGCGTGGTCCTTAGCCTCCCCTGCGCACCATCGCGACATACCACCTTCCTTATATCCCGGCAAGGTCTACCTGAACAGTACTGGCGGGGATTCGATCCGATTTCCAACCCGGGTCGGCCAAGCTTGCACTGTGGTCCCGATGGTCGTTCTTTGCCGGGGCAATTCCTTATCCGATGGTCCAGATCTCACACTTGAAACACGCCCAAATCGGCTCCCTGCTTTGGTGGTTCCCGCTTTCCCAATATTCTTTTCCGACGCTGGGGACAAATCATTCCGTTTCCCCGCCATCGCTTCTTCCCGGGCAGCTTGTCCCTAGCAACAGGCAAACCGCGATCCGTAAGCAATTGCCGCTCGTCCACCCGGGTCCCGCTCTATACACGCGCCGCTTCGTACATCTCCCCCTATACCCTTAATGTTAGCGAGCATCATCGGGTTGAAGATCCTTTGACCCGTCATCCCGAATCTCTGGGACCTTATCCCGAGGGTCCTCGACCATCCTAGGCGCGAACTTCGACACTTCGCAAATTCCGCCTCGTATTGGTCCACGGTCATCGATCCCCTTGCGTACCTCATGAACTCCGAAGCTAACTTCTCTCTATCGGGCACTCTCTGAGAAATACTTCCCATAAAATTCTCGCAAGAATACAGCCCAAGTCCGCAGACTTCTCGAGAAATACTCGCCTCTTGATGGCCTTCCACTAGTCGTTGGCATTATCCTACAAATGCGATATACCGCTTAAAGTCACCTCTTTCAACTTCGGCAGTATCCCGTGACTTCGAATGCCTTCTCCACCTCGACCCACCGCGCTGCGGCTCGAGATCACCCTTTCCGTCGAACTTGCAAGTGGTTTAACCTCAAGAACTGTCGACCAACTTCTAGACATCGGCTGATTACATTTGCGGCCCAGAAACTGGATTCCCATTATCCCCCCGATTCTCGTTATTTCGTATTCCCATTGGATTTCAATACGCTGGAAGAATCTATGGCCTCACCAGCCAAATGACAATGTTGGCATTTCTCCCGGGTCCGCTTCTTACCCATCAATATTCCCACTTCCCTCGAGTGCCTCAAAAATCCCATCTACCCCCGGGGGTCCTCCGGAACCCTCACTAGCGGTCTACACGACCTTGACCACGACCTCGACCTCGACCTCTACCACGACCTCGACCTCACCTCTTCCCTTGAGCTACTCATCTCCACAACTCGTATACTCGCCTTACCCCCGCTATAATCCCAATCAGAATTAGAGACCTAGGTTTACTTGGTACTACACTGCTCCAAAGTCCCAGGTGCAATGTAATCATCACAAGAATCACACAAAGAAGGGCACAAACACAAGAAGACAAGTTTTAAGCCAAAGAGAGAGTTGTCCTTACTCTCTAGTCCAAATTCGCACCTACACTTTGTAAGGTTCAATCACAACAATTACTCGATCAAGCAAGTCAAACAAACTGAGGTACATGTAGCAAAGGACAAATAATCTCTATTAGCTACCCAGGTCATCGCTCTCTTATCACCTGGGTTTCGACCGAGCTTGGATCGAGCTGACCATGCTCCGACATACCAAATCAACGGGGGATGTCACGCCCCAATCCTACGGCACGCGACAACCCTACCAAGGTCGAATTTAGTGCGACGGCCCCAGGACGCGTCGACCCAAAACCCAACACAGAGATCAATGCACATGAAGCAACATCACACCCATACATAATAAAACAACATGACCCGGGATAGCAATAAATATAATAAATACAACTTACATTAATAACATGGATTTACAATATCCATCATAACAAAATATGCACTAACCAAAAATGGGTCCATGGCCACTAACTTCAAAAAAGGGGTAAGTGAAAAGTGGTGATCAGTACTAAACCTAAGAAAGGACATCTATCAAAAGTGTCGGCCCTGCCTAACTATGGTCAAGACTAAACTAGGAGGCAACCAAATCCGTGTCGGATCCCGAAGACTCGGACGAGATCGTCGACGACTCGGACTCGGAAGAATCCATCGACCCGGCTCGACTCGGCCTGAGCGTACCCACCCTGAAATCATCCTCCTAGGTTCTAGCTCTTGCTCCATAGGATGAGCTCCGGCTCCGCTCGATGTCGGACTCCTGATTCGTTGGCTCTCTCCTCTGGACTCGGTATCCATCCCGATGATGACCTGGCCGTGGCGCGAATCCTCCTCGGGCGTGGCAACGGGGCTCGCAATCTCTCCATCAGCGGCCTGCGGATCCGACTGTCCTAATGCATCGAACTGGACGTCGAAGGTTCTAAGAGGTCAATGAGTGCCGAACTGGTCCCGAAAACACCAAGCGAGATAGGGATGTGCCGAAAATGTGGCCTGCCCTCGTCGACCCAAACTATATTGTAATACCTAACATAAGACTCCCATTCCCTATGAGGTCCTCCATCACCGATCGCTTCTATGCAATACGGGATCCCAAAACGAAGCCGGCGCATCTACCATCTTCGAGGTCGGGGTCCGAAAAGTGGGGTTTAAACAACAATGAGAATAAATCTCGGCAGTAGGCCTCTAAACCTAAACTAGGCTAACATGCACCTCCTGGATAAGTATTCCAAACATATGATGCAATATTCGAACGACTTAGGCCTAGGCCCAAATCAAATATATTCTTGACCACTGTAGGTTAGACACACAAAAATAACAATAATAGTGCAGAACCCAACCATGACATATGCGCAATGTCACTTGGCCACAACGCATGTCATGCACATGCTCATGCTCACACTCATGCTCATGCCCCATCAATGCTCTTTTGCACACTTGCACACTTGCACACTTGTACTTTTCCATTTATTCACCGACCTGCATAAAACACATCAGGTCATTTACTTATCGATCGATCTCTGGCCCGCGTAAAACGCATCAGGTCATTTACTCATCGATCGATCTCGCGCCAGCGTAAAACGCGCGGGTTGGCCATCTTCCGATAGTCAGGGCATCGTCCCGTAAAACACATCGGGACGGGTTCAATACCCCGCGTAAAACGCATGAGAGCTTTATGTGATCACACATACAAATCCACCGGTTATTATCTGAACCCCGCGTCAAACACATCAAGGCGATTAGGTGATCACATGCTCATGTCATTCGTGCACACTCACATAATGCAAATGTTATGCCAATGCTTAATATGCACAATTCATGACCATAACAATCACACTAGGGCATCCAAATTTCCACATTGAGCATTCAATTCAACTTGGCCACATACTCAATTAATGCCGCAACATGCTCAATGAACCAATTAATTCAACACAGCCACAACACATAATTGGCACCCGAATTCATGCGATTGAATCAATATAATTACGCACACTCATGGCCCGCCAAGCATCTCGATTCTCGGTCACATCAAGCACACAACATGGCATCACGTAATCAATTCCAAATCATGCACAATTCAGCCACCACATAGGCAAATCGAGACACACTTGGCAATTTACAAACGAACCACAGATTAGCAGAATGAGGTCCAATTAATCCCGTCATAATCAGCCCTTAAACAGTACACTCTAGGCTACTAATCCACCTTCAAATCATCACATTAGGCCATTAAATCACCACAAAATCAGACAGTAAACAGCCCACAAATTGCACCCATTTTAATCCACATAATTGTCTAAACCTAGTCCTCAATGATCGCCCAACAACCAGTCTATTCTAGACCACCAAATCACATTTAAATCATCACACTAAACCACCAAAATAGCCACAAAGTCAGCCTTAATCAATGGCCACTTAATCAACTCCTAAAATACCCTAATTACCCCTAAAACTTATCTAAAGTGCACATAATCTTAATTAGGGTTTAGGGTTTATACTCACTAGGTTTCCTAAGCTCCAATGAGGCTGAACAAGGTGGTGAGCGGCGGCCGAAAGCCGGCGACACCACGCGGATCAGGCGACAACGAACGGCGTCTCCCTCGGCGGCACGGCGGTGCACGGCGGGCGGTGGCGTCTCTACGAGCTTGGGGCGACGAAGGGGGATGATGGTGCTGGTGGTGGGGACGGAGAGAGAGAGAGAGAGAGAGAGAGAGAGAGAGAGAGAGAGAGAGAGAGAGAGAGAGAGAGACGGTGGTGAGGTGGTGGTGCTTCCGGCATGTAGCACCGACGAACGGCGGTGCTCCCGGTGCTCTCACGCTGCCAAGGAAGGGAGAATGGGTAGAGAGTGAGGCGTGAGAGGAGGAGGAGTGGCTTGGGAGGTGATGGTGAGAAATGAGAGGAGAGAGAGATTGAGGGAGGTTTTAGTGCAAATGGCTTGAGTGGGGTGGTTGAACTAACCCACCAAAAATGACAATCTTGTCCCACCATCAAGAGGCTTGGATTGATTCTTGCCAAAATATCTAGGGGCAATTTTGGACCTAGGATTTTCGGGCACTTAGGGGGCTGATCAAGCCTAATTAAACCCCAAAATTCGGAATTAGCGCTTGGGGTCCAAGGCAAAACGGTAATTTTCGTTACGTGCCAAACTTTCAATTTTCGACTCTACCGATCCCAAATATGATTGGCCACACTTATACGACGTTGTCCTTGCAAAATAATCGTGTACGTCCGTGAAATCCGACACTCAGTTCGGATTCAATTTCACGATTAATTTCGCTCAAATGCGATTTTAGTGTCTACCACCATAGGACGACATTTAGGGGTTACGCATATCAACTTAGGATCACTCTCAGTCGTGACGGTCTCGATTTCCAAGACAACGCGAGGATTTATCGCTAGTTCCCGAGGTCACGATCGTTCGGAATAAGTTCAGGATTATTCGCCACGAGTACTCTCGGTCGTGCGGAATCACCGTGATCCGATCGTACGTCGTTGGTGTCGCGACCTCCCCGAACCGGCCCCGCCGCCTAAGGGTTTGGCTAATGGATTACTAGGTTAAACCTAACTCGAGCTCTCCCAAGCCCATACCAATTCGCGACTTAAGTTTAAGTTGTTAACATGCAAATCAATTTCATCACGGAGTCGCCACTAATCGATTTTGGTGGCTCGATTAGACACCCAAGTAAAGCACGGGAGAAATGCTTTACTTCTACGAACTGAGATTCAATAGATACGAACTTGATTACACTAATTGACTAATTAGTGCCCTTTCGGTACCTAATCTTGCTCAATTCACCACCTACAGGCTCACACCAATTGGGAGTCTCAAAAATTCATTCCTAACCGAGCTAGGGAAGGCAACAATCACTACATGAAACCTAACATGCATAATCAACCACATGCGGAGGTTAAATTAAACGCACCGTTCAAAGTGCGTGAACCAAGCAACGTGCGATCGAATATGACACTAATCACACAATAGGGCCAGAAAAACCAATTCCAAAGTTGAAATAAATTTTCTGATTTTTCGAATTTTTTTTTAATTAATTTTTTTTATTTTTTTAAAAAAAATTTTAAAATATTTTTTTTAAAAAAATATATTTTTAATATTAAAATAATATAAAACAGACCGGGTCAGACGTGGAGGTCCGACCCGGATAAAATGTTTTTTTTTTCAAATAATAATTTTTTAAAAAAATTTTCAATATTAAAATAATAAAATAATATAAAATCGGGTCCGGGTCGGATCTCCACATCCGACCTGGGATGAGACTGACTCGGACGCGCCCGGCTTAGGTCCACGATCGAACCGGGCTCATATATTGAGCCCGGTCTGAATTTTTTTAAAAGGAAAAGGCCCGAAATTTTTTTTCATTTTTTAACAAACAAATAAAGGCCCAGTGCCCACTAGACATAAAAAGACGAAAAGAACAATTTAGCCCATTTCCCGAACTCGGCCCATGCGCAAAAGGCCCAAAACCTAATAAAACCCACTCTAATAACTAAAAGGCCCAAAACATTAAAACACCAAATAAGCATAAAATCGGCCCAAATATTAACAAAAACCCTACCCGAATGCGACCCGCTTACCTCAGACCCGGCCGCCGACCGGCCGCCCGGCTTCCGACGAAACCCTACCGGTTCGACCCGCGATCCGACCCGGACGTGCGTCGCCCTACCCGGTTCGCAGCCGCCCCACCGCACCCCGGGACTCGCCTACAAACCGGCCACTGCTCCGACGTGGAGCGCACGTCCGGCCACCGCCACACGCCGGCCGGCGTGGACACCGGCTTCCCCGAGCCCCGACCTCCGCGGCCGGGGTTACTAGTCCGGCAGTCGAGCCGAGACCACTAGCGTCACCGCCCGTGGCAACCGGCGTACCGTCCGAGATCGTCGAAGCCTCGCGAGAGCCGATCACATCACTGGGCCCGGCGGATCCGGCCAAGGGAGCGCTCGCACGTCTTTCCGCATGTCACGCCCGGACCGCCACGCCCGGCGGTACGCCGAGACCATCCGACATTCCCAACAAAGCGGCGAGAACGGAGAAAAACCCAAGAAGTTTGGTTCGGGCAAAACGTCGAACAGTCGGCGTGCGCGGCGAAAACGAGGGATTTTAGCTGATCGAGGCTCAAACGCAACCAAAATTCACACAAAACAATACACGAGGCAAGTAGGTCCGAGGTGTCACCGGCCCGGAACTTCATGTGAGCCGGACGGCCGCGAGCTCCGACTCCGATGAACCACGAGACGAAGCAAAAGCGGGGAGGGGGTGCCGTTGCGGCGCTCTCCTTATCCGGCTGGGGAGGCGGCGAACGGCCGAGCGAACTTGATGGATCGGACTACGTCAGAGTCGCCTCGCACGCCCCCAAGCCGGAATCCTCGCGAAATTACCCCGAATCAAACCGAGCAAGAAAACCAAATGCCAGGCTTCGGGCCGGGACCTACCGCGAGAATCGTCGGAGCTTCGCGGCGCGGTTGAGGCGCGGCCGGTCGTCGACGGAGCCCGCTCGGCCTCGAATTTCTCTCGCCAACGCTCTCGGCCTCGCTCTCTCCCTCGGATCTCTCCTCTCCTCCCCCGATTTCTCTCGCGTCGGATTTAAGGGCGGCCGAGGCGGAGCCGGCCGGCGACGCGCATAGCCCTATGCCCACTCGCCACCAAGCCGCCTTGCCTGGCACCGACCACGGGATCACGCCGGGTGATCGCTGGACTCCCCGCGCCCTGCTCCGCCTGCAGGCCTGCGTTACGTGGCCTCTCGCATTGTTCCGGTCTTCTCCCCGTACGCTTCGGAAGGTTGACTAGGGGAGATGGACGGGGAGGCGCGGGCCGGGCCGAGAAAGAAGGGCCGGCCGCGTGGAAAAATAAAAGGGAGGAAAAAAATGGGCCGCGCAAAAATAAAAAGGAGAGGAGGAAAAACAAATAGGCCGACGAACCAGGCACTTTAAATCTTTTTTTTTTTTAAATTTTGTGTCCTTTAATAGGCCTATTAATGCAAATGTGCCTAATGTCTATATGCCATGGAATTTAATAAAAGTATTTTTGGCTTAGGGGTTAAAAATTAAACCCTAATTTTTATGCGATAAAACCTTAAATGATTTGGGCAAAATTTAGGTGTCAACAGCTGCCCCTCATTGAAGGGGAGCTCGAAGAGGTTCCTTTCAAAGATAAGAGACGCCTAAATTTTGTTGACGGAGGGCACGGGATGATGCAATGCAAGAAAGAGGAGAGAGAAAATAAAATAAAATCTAAATAAACGAAATGCATAGTTTCTTAAAAAAAATGTGATTTAAGGTTGGACCACAAACCTTTTGAAAAGCGTGGTTTAAGGTTGGACCACAAATCTCTGGGAAACGTGGTTTAAGGTTGGACCACAAACCTTTTGGAAAGCGTGGTTTAAGGTTGGACCACAAACCTTTGGAAACGTACCTAGGTGTACATACCTGTAGGTCAGATCGGATTGCCTAAAGGATCTCGGTCAGCGGGGCTTGAAAAGACTCAGACACTTAGGAGTCCTTGTCCGATGGTTTGATAGATCGCCTATTGTGTTCTTGCCAGCAGGGTCTTGGAAATTCATGAATGCTTGGATGTATCTTAGCACTTCCGAGATCAGCCTGAAGGCTGGTGTTTGAGGAAACGTCACCCGTCTTACAGGATTAGTAATAACAGGTATATGTATTCATCTCGAAAATAGACGACCGGCACTCTCTAAAACACATGCTTCAACATCAGTACCATTGGAGTTCATGTGTAATGATTTTAACATGTCCGCATCACCAACTTTCCACCGGGGATAATTATCATTTAAGACAATTTCCACTCATAACATGAATCATCTTGAAAATGCTAAATGAGAGACTTTCAATTAGAAAGGACTTTTGTTCACTCTCATCTAAAAGGGTTATTTTGTGAGAATCACTCTGTCTTACCATCATCATGTCGACAAAGGTTCGAGTATTCTCGCAAACAGTACAACCTTACCAATCTGAGAGATCTTCATCAGGACTGTAATATAGGCTTGATCGATGGTTTGACAAATGAAACTGTCCAAGTCGAAGCTATGAAATAAATACTTCGAGATCATCTTCGGGTTTACAAGTCAAGAACTCACGAAATAGGATAGAAAATAATCTTGTTTGCACTTCTTGACGATGCTTATAAACATATGAGCTCTACGTTGACTCAAGTGCCCTAATCGAGAAAAGACTTTATGAAGGACGTAACGTAGGTTAGGTTCATGGGTTGAAAAACGAAAGGATCACAGGCTCAATGATGTATATTGGGGTGAGAGTTGGTGATCATCTTGACATTGTTACTGGTCTTCTTCTTCGCCATTGGGGATTATCCTTAGAAATGCACTATCGATCTTAACCATTTGGCATTCGTCTCCTTGAGACTTGAAGGACGACTATTGCTTGACTAGGGCTGATTTTGTGATTTCAACACATATCATCTCAACATTTTGCTTCTTCTTTAATACATGGGCGCCGGCCTTACTCTGACGGGCACAATGCCTTTAATGCCCCCTAGTTCATCCCATTGCTTTTTTTTTTTTCAACATTTATATCTATGGGCATTGGCCTTGCTTTTACCAGGTACACTGCTTTTTCGTGCCCCTAGTTTTCACTCTTTTTTTTTTTTTTGCTTATGGATTGGCCTAGACAAATTTAGACAATACAATGCTATTGAACTCTAAAGTCTTCATCTCTAGTCGACACTCCGGACCATGATGTTCGAACAGTGGTGACTTTTACCTTGCCCCAGTGTAGGGGACGATCACCAACTGGGTTCATGAGAAGCGAAATTGCAGGCTCAATTGGGTTGTTCAATGGATATAAGTGTGTAGGATAGAGAAAGAAACGCTTTTCGTCGTCCTAAGGCACTTGAATTCACGTACTAGTTCATTCGTAATAGAGGCACTCAAAGATTGATACAAGTGAAAGCAAGAATATTTTCTACTCATTTTCTCACCTCGATATGCCGACTCACCTCCGATTTGCCCCGGTGTGGGGTGGTTCTTGACAGGGGTAGTATGAAAGAAGCTTCACAAGTGTTTGAGCTCAAAAGGGTTAAGCAAATGGTGACCTATTGCGTTTGCGATGGATGAATGAAATGCCTCTCATCACCTTAGTTGCCGTACCTTTTGCGAGATAACCCTTCACCTTGTGAACATGGAATTTTTCTGCTCAACTCACTAGGAATTAGTACATGGGACGAGTGTATGGGACATGGCTTGCCTTTCATCATTCGACACGTCTCATTTAGCATATTCAAGCATTTCCGCACCACTCATTAAATTGTCCATTTTAATGATCCTCAGTGGAATTGGCGACTTAGACAGATAAAAGTCATTACAAAGTCCATTTTCAAAAGACATGGGCATTTTTGACTTATCATTCACATGCACAGAAAGTTCAGTAACCGCATAATGATCAATCACCAAACATGACTTTGAGCATTCATTCAAAGAATTATTATCGCGAGAAATGTTTCTCGTCCACGTACTTGACCTTTTAAGTCGTTCATCCTTCATTTCGTTGCGTTGGATACGGAAACACAAACACATGTACGTGTATGGAAATGTATGCATGACATGCATGATACTAAGTGATTTGGATTGCACGAGAAACAGCTTTCTAGCCTTGATTTCATTTATGGAAAATACTTCTTGACTGCGTCAGAGTTTACAGGTTTTGACAACTCGTGGCCATCCATTTCCACTAACACTAAAGCACCACCTAGCAGGACCGTTTTGATGACATAAGGGCCTTCATAAGTCGGGGCAAATTTGCCATGAGGGTCACGTACAATTGATATCACCTTCCTCAATACCAAGTCATTGACCTTGAGGTGTCGGGGACGAACTTTTCGATTGAACGACTTCGCTACTCGTTTCTGATAGCATTGACCGTGACATATGGCTCGTAATCTGCTCCCATCGATCATGTTCAACTGTTCACGCCTTTGTCGTTCCCATTCGGCCTCGTCAAGCTTTAGCTTGAGAAGACCCTTAAGGGCGGAATTTCGAGCTTCCACGGGTATGACCGCTTCCATTCCATATACTAACGAAAAGGGGTTGCTCCGGTCGAGGTGCGGATCGATGTCCGATATGCCATCAATGCATATGGAAGTCTTTCATGCCAATCGCGATAGTTCTCGGCGGTTTTGATAAGATCTTCTTTTTATGTTCTTATTTGCCGCTTCAATGCCCCGTTCATTTGAGGCGGTATGGTGAAAAATTCGAATCTTAGGACCCGAAATGTATCTACTAATCCATCAACGATCTTGTTGTTCAGATTAGAGCCATTGTCAGTGATGATTGCTTCTGGAACTCCGTAACGGGCGATGATATCGCGGCGAATGAACTTGGCCACGCTCTTTGCGGTGACATTAGCATATGAATTGGCCTCAATCTACTTCGTAAAGTAGTCGATTGCTACTAAGATGAATCTGTGTCCGTTTGACGCCTTAGGGTTGATCGGTCCAATTATATCTATCCCCCACATGGAAAACGGCCAAGCTTGAGACATCTGATGGAGTTCGTTCGACGGAGCATTAATTATGTCCCCATAAATTTGACATCGATGGCAGCATCGCACATGCTGAATACAATCAGACTCCATGGCCAACCAATAGTACCCGAGTCGCATGATCTTCTTTGCTAGGAGATGGCCGTTCATGTGGGGGCCACATTCCCCTTCATGTATCTCTTTCATCAAACGATTGGCCTCTTTCGCGTCGATACATCTCAGTAACACTGAGTCATAAGATCTTTTGTAAAGTGCATCCCGCTAATGAAGAATTTTGAGGCCAGCTTCATCAGATATTTCCTGTCTGATACTTCACTTCCTTGAGGGAACTCACCTTTCTGCAGGTAATTCAGAATGTCATGGTACTATGGTTCTCCATCAGGCTCTTCTTCAATTACCATACAATAGGCTGGACGCTTAAGGATTTCAATCCTTAACGGTTCGATATCCAAGCCTTTTGTTGCTTGCAGCATTGACGATAACGTGGCTAAAGCATCAGCGAACTGATTCTGAGACCTGGGTAGGTAATCGAATGATATTTCTTGGAATTCTTTCACCAGCTCTTCCAGAAACTCATGATACGGGACTAGTTTTGGATCCCGCGTTCGCCACTTGCCTTCGGTTTGAAGGATAATGAGGGCTGAATCGCCATAGACTTGCAATTTTTGGATCTCCATGTCAACAAGACTTGGAGGCCAAGGATACACGCCCGTATTCCGAGATGTTATTCGTGCAAGGGAAAGTCAATTTGGCGACCACGGGGTGGTGCGACTATCCGGGAGACGAAGCGCCCAAGATCAGGAACCGGATAAGTTGGCTTGCACCGTCAAAGTACATGGTCCATTTGTCATTCGACGCAAATAAGATCTGCCTATCCATGCCACCATCTTCATCGGGGTCTTCTGTTTTTTCAAGATTTTCCGCTAACATGTCTCGCTATGGCTCGCCCTTTACGGACTTTTGCCCCAGGCTTTGCGTCGAATTGAAATTAGAATCGCCACTTGGCTGACTTCCCCACCAAGGTGGCTTCTCTAAGAGATACTTGATGGGATCATTCTCGATTACTAGCGGACTTGGTGATGGAGGGTGTATTGGCATAGCACATGCAACACCCAGGACCAAGGCTATGCACGTCTTCTCAACTTCCGGATAGTTCACCTCGGAGGTAGTGAATTTCTTCTTTGAGATAATATATTGCGCGTTCCTTCCCATCTCCGGCCTTTTTGGGCGGCATGGCTCCTGGCGATTCATCATGGATAGTTAGATACAAAATTAATGGAACTTTGGGCACTGGCGGGACCAAGATCGGAGAATGAGTCAGATAATACTTTATCTTTTCAAAGGCATCCTGACATTCGGCGTCCCATTCGATTTTCGCATTCTTCTTCAAGAGTTTGAAAAATGGCCTTGCTGTTTCTGACAACTGGCAGATAAACCTTGCCACATAATTTAATCGTCCCAACAAACTGCGGACTTCTTTGACAATGGTCGGAGGCTGTAAGTCGCAAATGGCCTTTACCTTTGACGGGTCAATCTCGATGCCTTTGTTACTGACCATAAACCCTAACAACTTTCCAGACTTTGCCCCAAATACATTTCGCGGGATTGAGGCGCAACTTAAACTTTCGAAGGCGATCAAACAACTTTTGCAAAACTTCGACATGGTCTTAGCCTCGTCTTGATTTCGCAATCATATCGTCTACATACACCTCGATCTCCTTGTGCATCATGTCGTGAAATAACGCGACCATGGCCCTTTGATATGTTGCCCCGGTGTTTTTCAGACCGAAAGGCATCACCTTGTAGCAAAAGGTCCCCCACGGGGTTATAAACGAGGTCTTGCTCCTATCCTCCTTCTTCATACGGATTTGATTATACCCTGAAAATCCATCCATGAAAGAGAACGATTCGAATCCTGCAGTACTATCGACCAAGACATCTATATGTGGGAATGGAAAGTCATCCTTTGGACTAGCTCGGTTTAAGTCGCGATAGTCCACACAGACCCTGACTCGACCGTCTTTCTTCATCACTGGCACAATGTTTGCTATCCAATCGGAGTAATGCGACACTTGATGAACCCCACTTTTAGCAATTTCATAACCTCCTCCTCGATTTTCTTGGACAACTCGGCTTGGTCCTTCGGGATTTTTGCTTCCTCGGCAGTGTCGGGATCGGTTAGTAGAACATGCTCTACAATTTCGAATCCAATCCCGGCATGTCGTCGTACGTCCGAGGCGAACACATCCCCGATATTCTTTAAGAAGGCGAACCATTCTTTCGGCCTCTGCTTTCGAAAGACTTGCCCCGATCTTTATTTCCTTGACATTTTCATCATTACCCAAGTTTATGGTAATTGTTTGCTCCACTGTTAATGGCCTTGATTCCTCATGTCGCTTCCATTCACGCTCAATCCCCTTCGGATCATTGTCATCGCTATCGATACCTGAGAGATTCCCTTCGTGCGAATCCGAACCACATGCATCCTTATCATGATTATGCATAATGTGATGCCTGAGATGTGATGAGATGAGTTAGGACACAAAACATGGTACATGCCATTTTGAAAATGCTTTTGAAATTTTTGGAAAAGACTTCTAAGAGCTCATCCTCATGTCATCGGATTTCCTTGCTCATGAAGACCATGAAAACAGGGAGCACGTGGGACCCCAGCCCTCAGCGACCATCATAGGACCAGTTTGGTACGGTTCCACGTGTCCTTAATAAAACATGCACGCATTTCATTGAATTAAAAGGATAAGGCCGCATTACAACACATACCGCCCCGAACCAACGGCTCAAGATTCGGGGCTAGACAAAGTTTTCATTACAAACGAGTTTAGATTAGCAAATTGAAACAACGCTAAGCTCCCGCACGCGGGAGAGAACATAAAACAAATAACAACACTAACGGGAACCGCCCTACTCTGCGGGGTCGGCGACACTTCCGAGAAGATTCAGAACTTCTTCACACGTCGAGGATAGTACATATGACATTCTCCTCGAATAGCTTAGCTATCGCTTGTCGATGGCCGCCTCTTCCTCATGTAGCATCTTCGGAGGCCAGGGAACATCTCTTTCATAGGGGGAGTAATAGGCCTCGGCAGCCTTTTCCACTCCAATATGCCCGCCATGGTCCCCTTACCTGCGCCTCGGCCTCCTTGGTTTGCCCGGCCTCCGTCGCTACCTCGACCTCCGCAACCACTTCGGCCTCCATTGTTACCTCGACCTCTCAGAGCCGCCTCGGCCTCCGCGATTACCTCGGCCTCCATCATTGCCTCGACCTCCGTTGTCCCGACTTTCACGGTTGCCTCGGTCTCCATTATCTTGGCTTCTACGATACCCTAAGCCTTTCCTCTTCGCACCTTTTTCGACTTCGATGGGTTTCGAATCCCTTGCCCATGCAATCCAAGGCCTTCCCGTGGTTGTACCCGTTTGCGAGCATAATTTTTCCAGGCTGCTAGAGTTGGCTTGGACGAGTTGAGGGTGCCCATGGTGAGCCAACGGGAACGTGGACCATAGATACCAATTCCAGAGTTTGGAACCGAATTCCTCTTTGCATTCGGGCTCCACGTACGGGATGGCTATCTCGTGATAGACTTTGAAGTCTGTTTCTCCATGTACTGTAACAAGCTTGCCGTCGACCACAAACCGCACCTTCTGATGGAGACCAGAGGGTACAGCACCCGCGGTATGAATCCATGGTCTCCCTAATAGAAAGTTGAATGCGCTTGGGATGTCTAGTACCTGAAAAAGCACCAGAAACGTCACGGGACCGACCAGGAGTTCCAACTCTATCTCTCCTATTACTTCCCTTCTAGTGCCGTCGAACGCTCGTACGGGATTTTTGGCAGTACGCATCTTCCCTAGATCGACCTTTAAGAGACGGAGAGTGGCTAACGGGCATAAATTCAAAGCGGAGCCATTATCGATCAATGTCCTTGCGACCATCATATCGTGATGCTTAACCGAAATGTACAAGGCTTTATTATGATTCCGGCCCTGCGGAAAGTCTTCGATCCGCAAAAGAGATTTGATCCTTCAACAGGATGGTCCCCACAAATTCTTCTAAGCTCGGGCTTCGTCGATCGTCTTGGGACATGAACCTTGTTAAGGACCTTTAATAAGGCATCCTTGTGTTTCTCAGAAGATTTGAAAAGATCCAGGAGAGAGATTTGGGCTGGCATTTTCCGCAGTTGGTTTACCACGTTGAATTCACTCGTTTTTATCACTGCCAAAAATTGCTTTGCGTCTTCTTCGGTCACTGCTTTTTTCTCAATTCCTCCGGCAGGTGCATAGCAGCGGCCTGATCGGGTGATAGCATCCACTTCATCCGTTTCGTAATCCCACGGGACCGCCTTAGTATTGAAATCCGGAGGGGCTTCAAGGATTATGACCCCTTCTTCTTCCAGGGGTGGCAGCTCGATTACAACTCGCGTCATATCCTCCCTTCCAACCTGGATTGCTGAGAATTCTTCAGTTGCGAGATCAATTATCATTGGCTCGACATCCTCCACCTCCTGATCACTAGCATAATCTTCATCAGAGAAGTATATCACGACCGGTGTTGTCATGGCGACTAATCCCTGTCCCATATCAGCACTCCCGATTACCCCCATGCTCATCATTCTACGAACATAGTTTAATTTTTCTTCCATCGTCACATCCTCTCCTCCTTCGTGGTGTCCAGCTAGCTGAAGAATTTCGTATAGCCTTGGGATGTTCACCATGAAGGTTTGTTTGCTCACGTTCGCTTTTTTGAACACCACATTTACGCCCTCGGCATGATCGGGCAAAGGATTTTGCTTCACATTGGGTCGCGCTCTCTCGAACGATAGAATTCCCTTGTCCAACAAGTTTTGAATTTTGATCTTTAGTGCAAAGCAATTGTCCGTGTCATGCCCCCTTTCCCCCCGGTGGTATTCGCATGTCTTGGTCATGTCAAACCCAGGGAATCTTGGAGGATTGTCCCTAGGTACTTCTTTGGCTACCATCCTCCTCTCAATGAACATGGGCAATAACTTTGACAGGGATTTTGGCAGCGGGGAGAATTCCCTATGAGGAAATCTCTTATTTCGATCATGCCCTTGGGGCGCATGCCCTTGTACAATTGATGGCTTTTGTGGGGGTGCTGAGAAAGACTTAGACGGCTCTTGGACAAATGCAACTTCGACAGCGGTTTCCTTGTTCTTCTTTATTGGGAATCCTTTGCTATTCCCTGCGGGTATTCTCCCATCGACAATCGCCCATTCTACCCCTTCGCCCACTTCCACCAGTTGGGAAAATGTTTGACATCCAAAAGTTAACATTCCGTGAAAATACTCAGGTGGCAGGGTTTTCAGAAAAAGTTGCCTCATCTCCCTCTCGATCAGCAGGGGCTTTACTTGTGATGCCATCGTCCTCCATCTTTGAGCGAATGCCTTGAAAGGTTCATTCCTTCTCTTTTCTAGCCGAACCAAGTCTTCTCTCGTGGGGATGATTTCAGAGTTGAACCTGTACTGCTGAAGGAACTCTTCGGCAAGATCTTCCCATGCTGTGATCGTCTCAACATCCAGCGCAATGAACCATGATAAGGCAGGGCCAATCAAGCTATCTTGGAAGGTCTGGATGAGGAGTGGTATGTTGTCGGAATAACGAGCCATTTTTCTCAAGTAATACTTGAGATGAGTCTTAAGGCAACCGGTGCCATCATATTTCATGCTAAATTCCGGTTCCTTGAAGGTTTCAGGGACTTTCACTTTAGCATATGGAGATAACTTATCAACCCCTCGCATCTCGTACCCTTGAAGAACACAGAGTCGTTCCTCCATCTTGGCTAGGCGCCTTGCGCTTTCTCATCGAGGCGGAGATAGGCTCCTCCTTTGGAACAGGGTCCAGTTTTACAATGATCGGTGTGACGGAGGGAATCGATGCTGTCCCCTTTTCCGGGAGGATCCGTGGCATGTGGATTAATGGCTAACGGGGGAGTATGCCCTGACGAGGTGGGGACAGAAGCCTCGGCGGCATGTGCAGGCGGAGGATCCTGGAGTTTCTGACTTATTTCGGCCATCATGGCGGTAAGTTGGGCCAGTTGGTTTTCCATGTTGGTCATGCACGCATTGGCTTCTTCGCTTTCCATTCTGACTTTTGCACGGGTTCAGATCGGGGATCTCCTTTTAGCCGTCTCGGTTATCTTGGTGGAACGGATGCACTAGCTAAAGCCCGGTTGTGACGGCTACAGGAAAAAGCTCCTCATTCTCGATTTCACTCTCCGTGCGTTGATTGAGCTCGAATTGACGGACGGTTCGTAATCACCTGAATCATAAATAAGCAAACATACATAAGCACATGATTCATATAGAATACCGGTCCATGACAATGGTCTAGCCGCTTTCATTCATTAAAATGTTCTTAATTGAGTAACACTCCTAAACTTGAAAAGTGAACTAAAAATTGAAAACTCAAAGCTTCTAAACATCAAGCTAATAAAACAAAATAAGATAAAATGAGAATCCTAAGACAGATGAACTAAAAACGGAATGACTAAACCCAAAACGACAAACTCAATCTATCCTACTCCTCTTGATCTATATGCGAATGGGAAGCCAATGCTCGACGCAACTGCCTATTCTCCTTGGCAACACGCTTCAAGCTTTCTTCGGCCTTCTCTGTCTTCCTCTTGAGATAGTTGATTTCTGCTTGGCGCGTTGGCTTCTTGGTCACGTCCGGGATCTTTGGGAGAAACTCGGTCGGGATCTTATGCCGACGGATGTATCGGGCCGTGGCATAATAAGTCTTTTCTTTCCCTTCGAGCTCATCTTCGAAAGCCAATTTAACTTCCGAGCATGGCAGGCGAGCCAAGCCTGTCAAAGATGGCGAAGTTCTCTTTTGTAATCTCCTCCCTTTCCGGTAAATCGGACTTGTAGCGAATCCGGCTTGAGAGGAGGTGGTAGATCCTGGATGACCCGATATTGGCGGGCCACTCGGAGCGGGTAGTAGGAAGTGATGCCGGTGATTCCCAGTAATGGGATTGGTTCATTATTGCCATAAGAGAGACGTCCCTCGCGAAGTCGGAACCGCTTAGCTTGCCATAGGAAAATCTTGGTTTTCGGATTTTTCAACAAATTTTCCCATTCTGAGAAAGAAAGATTCGGAGTTCGATCCTGATGATTCTTAAATGCCTCAATAGGGTGATTAGACTCACTAATGTCATTGATATTCATGCGAATACCAAATTCACTTGTGTAGGAGAAAAACCAGATTTGTAAAAGCTCGACAGGAGCACGGAAAACTTTTTCTTCATTTTCTTTAAATCGGGTGAGTGATAAAAATGTTTCAGCCAAAATAGTATTGACAAAGCTAACTCCACCACATACTTGTTTGATCACCCATGCAACGGAAGGATCAATAGCATTCTTGCGAAAGGGAAAAATTATGAACCCAAAGAAAGCTAGAAGGAAGATCTTACCTTTTAAAAGGGTCTCAGTATTTGCAAAACACTGACCTAAGAAAGAAAGTGGGCATGCATGGCAGTTATCTTTTAGCACCCTTCCGATTTGATTCTTGTTCATCCTAAGAAAGTCAGACAAAATTGATTCCGATTCAGACCCGAAGGGTGGATCGATTAACTCCAAATCCAAAGGTTTTCCTATGGCAACGCTATATTCTTCCAAAGTCGGAGTCAACTCATGCTTATGGAATATGAACGTGGACGTTTGGGGACACCAAAAATGGGCTATTGCTTGCATGACCCCACTTTGGATGTCGATGTCGAGAAGAGGCAAAAGGCAATCAAGTTTGTTCTCCACAAAGGCTCGGCCCTCACGATCCAACTGATCCCACCAATGCTTGAGCTCGGCCTTCGGAGTAGGAACGAATCGAATGTCGGATCTTCCCATTGCATATAGACCAAGACTCGACCAACCTAACTGTCATAGACCAGCCAAAGCATAAAAGTAAGTAAATTGCCAAAGAAAATGGTAGGAAACTTACTTCACCAAACAATTACAACAACCACATAGACATACGCATGAAGCGTGTGGCTCGACTTCTATTCTAAACGGCTTAACAAATTGGAGCTACGAGGGTGGAATGACTAGTCGCGGCCTCGCGTACTAAGCCAAGTCCTCGCGACTCCGGCTCAGTCGGGAATGATACCTCAATGCGACGCGGCCTCGCGAGCAAAGGTAAACATTCTCGACACCAAGAAAGAAGCTTTCGGGATTGAGTTGGGCAACCTCTACTACGCGGCCTCGCGGTCGAAGTCGTATCCAACTCAATACCATCCTAAACATTTCTAGTACGGCCCAGGACCGACGGCGGGTTGTGTGTGTGCCATAGTGTAGTGCTAACGCAACAAAGGCATACACAACAATTCATATGCAATCACCACTTCAAAAATGCAAAATAAACATTCATTCCAAAACCCCCAAACCTGCAAAACAAGGGTTAACAATCATCTATTCCCTTATAACTCCCAACTGCATGAACATTCACATTAAGGACATAATTGAACAAGATAAATGGCCTAAGTCCGCTAAGAATTTTATCAAGTCCTCAGCAGAGTCGCCAAGCTGTCGCGACCTCCCCGAACCGGCCCCGCCGCCTAAGGGGTTTGGCTAATGGATTACTAGGTTAAACCTAACTCGAGCTCTCCCAAGCCCATACCAATTCGCGACTTAAGTTTAAGTTGTTAACATGCAAATCAATTTCATCTAGGAGTCGCCACTAATCGATTTTTGGTGGCTCGATTAGACACCCAAGTAAAGCACGGGAGAAATGCTTTACTTCTACGAACCAGAGATTCAATGGGTACGGGAACTTGATTACACTAATTGACTAATTAGTGCCCTTTCGGTACCTAATCTTGCTCAATTCACCACCTAACGTGCTCACACTAATTGGGAGTCTCAAAAATTCATTCCTAACCGAGCTAGGGAAGGTAACAATCACTACATGAACCTAACATGCATAATCAACCACATGCGAGGTTAAATTAAACGCACCGTTCAAAGTGCGTGAACCAAGCAACGTGCGATCGAATATGACACTAATCACACAATAGGGCCAGAAAAACCAATTCCAAAGTTGAAATAAATTTTCTGATTTTTCGAATTTTTTTTTAATTAAATTTTTTTTTTATTTTTTTAAAAATATATTTTTTAATATTAAAATAATATAAAACAGACCGGGTCGGACCTCCACGTCCGACCCGGATAAAATGTTTTTTTTTTCAAATAATAATTTTTTTAAAATTTTTCAATATTAAAATAATAAAATAATATAAAATCGGGTCCGGGTCGGATCTCCACATCGGACCCGGACCGAGACTGACCCGGACGCGCCGGCTCGGGTCCACGATCGAATCGGGCTCATATATTGAGCCCGGTATGAATTTTTTTAAAAGGAAAGGGCCCAGCCCGAAATTTTTTCATTTTTTAACAAAACAAATAAAAGCCCAAAGCCCACTAGACATAAAAAGACCAAAAGAACAATTTAGCCCATTTCCCGAACTCGGCCCATGCGCAAAAGGCCCAAAACCTAATAAAACCCACTCTAATAACTAAAAGGCCCAAAACATTAAAACACCAAATAAGCATAAAATCGGCCCAAATATTAACAAAAACCCTACCCGAATGCGACCCGCTCACCCGACCCAGTCACCGGCCGCCGACCCGACTCGACGAAACCCTACCCGGTTCTGACCCGCGATCCGACCCGGACGTGCGTCGCCCTACCCGGTTCGCGGCTGCCCCACCGCGCCCCGGGACTCGCCTGCACACCGGCCACTGCTCCGACGTGGAGCGCACGTCCAGCCACAGCCATACGCCGGCCGGCGTAGACACCGGCTTCCCCGAGCCCCGACCTCCGCGGCCGGGGTTAATAGTCCGGCAGCCGAGCCAACCAGCTGCGTCATCGCCGTGGCAACCGGCGACCGTCCGGGACTGTCCAAGCCTCGGCGAGAGGCTGATCAGTCACGGACCAGCTAGATCCCGGCAAGGGACTGGCTCTGCACGTCTTCCCGCGGTCAGGCCCGGACTGCTACGGCCACCGGCGGTACGCCGAGACCGTCCGACATTCCCAACAAAGCAAAGCGAAACGAGAAAAAACCCAAGAAGTTTGGTTCGGGCAAAACGTCGAACAGGTCGGCGTGCGCGACGAAAACGAGGGATTTTAGACCTGATCGAGGCTCAAACGCAACCAAAATTCACACAAAACAATACACAGGCAAGCAGGCCCGAGGTGTCACTGGCCGGAACTCGCGCGATGTCCGGCCAGTGAACCCGAGAACAGAAGCAAAAACAGGGGAGGGGGTGCCGTTGCGGCGCTCCCTATCCGGCTTGGGGGGGTGGCGAACGACGGCGAACTTGATGGATCGGACTACGTCCAGTCGCCTCGCACGCCCCCAAGCCGGAATCCTCGGAAATTACCCCGAATCAAACCGAGCAAGAAAACCCGACGAAGCTCGGAGCGGACCTACCGCGAGAATCGTCGAGCCACGGCCGCAGCTGAGGCGCGACGGTCGTCGACGGAGCCCGCTCGGCCTCGAATTTCTCTCGCCAACGCTCTCGGCCTCACTCTCTCCCTCGGATCTCTCCCCTCTCTCGGGTCTCTCCCTCCTCCCCCGATTTCTCTCTCTCGCTTCGGATTTAAGGGCGGCCGGGGCGAGGAGCCGGCCGGCAGGCGCGCATGGCCCCTGCCACCGCCAGCCCGCACTGCCGGCCTGGCCCCGACCCGCGGATCACGCCGGGTGATCGCCCCGGACTCCCCGCGCCCCGGCTCCGCCTCCAGCCTGCGCGTTACGTGGCCTCTGCATCATTCCTGGTCTTCTCCCCGTACGCTTTAGAAGGTTGATTGGGGGAGATGGACGGACACGGCCGGGCCGAGAGAAAGAGGGCCGGCCCGCGTGGAAAAATAAAAGGGGAGGAAAAAAAAATGGGCCGCGCAAAAATAAAAAGGAGAGGGAAAAACAAATAGGCCGACGAACCAGGCCTGGAAATCGTTTTTTTTTTTTTTAATTTTGTGTCCTAATAGGCCCTATTAATGCAAATGTGCCTAATGTCTATATGCCATGGAATTTAATAAAAGTATTTTTGGCTTAGGGGTTAAAAATTAAACCCTAATTTTTATGCGATAAAACCTTAAATGATTTGGGCAAAATTTAGGTGTCAACAGTTGGCCAAACCAAATCCGTCACTCTCCTTGGATCAGCCCACATTGGCCCAAAATATTTCTTCGCCGTTCCCCGGGATCAGACTCAATTCACAGTCAAGTTCTTGGGTCCACGTACCATTTTTCCTAGTTAGCCATTCCCTATTGGTCAGTATCCCGAGAATGATCAGTTCCGGGCGAGACTTACTAAAACGAAATGAGAAACAACCATCCATTTCATTGATCACGAAAGTGAGTCGAATTCAGGATGTTACACAAAATCATTAGATATGGGTTAATATATGGGTTCTTGACCCATTTACCACCTCTACTCGACACCGACCAAGCTCGCTGAATACGCCCCCCCCCCCCCCCCCACCTAGCAAGTTTAGACCTGTGCAACTGAGCCCCCCATCCCGCCAGCCAAGCATCCCGCGAAGCACCACCGGTCGAACTGTGATCTGCCATTGCAATTCCAATCTAATCCGTATCGTTTCAAATTTGGAAAGTTATCCGTAAATTAGGTATTTTCCAATTTGATCTTTTAAATTCGTTGCCTATTTTGTTGATTTCTGCTATCTTTGGGTAAGTAATGCACATACACAAAAATTTGAATATCCCCCAAGCTATGGAACTTTCCTAACTTAACAATGTGCTTTGACAACAATCCGATCTCTAATTATGAGAAACGATACCCAGTAGAATGAAAAATCATTCATCTTATACATAACCACTTGAATACAATCGTTGATTTATCATGTTTCCAAATTTAAATGAAATTATTCCATCAATATTCATATCCACTTGGATATGATCGCTGGTTTATTCTGTTTCCAAATTTAAACAAATAAGATAAATTTTGTGGATTGCGTGGATGTTATATGATGGGTGTTTATCTATGTCTAATTCATTTTGCTAAAGAAAATAAAAAATAAAAAGGATTAGGTAGATTTCAAATTGATTGTTATAGATAACTTACATGCTTAGAATTTATCTAGATTGCTTTCTTTAGATAGAATAGGATAGATTAGGTTCACTTTTGAATATATTCTAGAAAGATAAGATAATTTCAAATATAAATCAGGATTTAGAATAACTTATTTCCCGGTTTAACTTAGATGCTATATTAATCTTGATAGTTTATTTAGGGCAATTTTTAATTACAAATTTCCATGAAAAATACCAAAAAAAAGATCATCTTACAATAAGTTAAATCATCTTTCTAGGATAGATTGCATGTTTATTTTAGGTTATTTATTTATTCCGAATTTTAATAAGAAAATAACAAAAACAATACCCTAGAATAGGTTAATATTCTTTCCATAGTTTAAAATTGCATGTTTAGATAATAGGCAATTTTAATTACGAATTTTAATAAAAAAAACAAATAAATACATCATATGCATGTCATATAATCTACGGATCATGAAATTGTACGTCATTTAGAAATTACATGTTATGGCATTTAATCAAAAATTGCATGTCATATTTTGCACGTCATTGCATATAGGTTAGTTTTCATATAATCAAGAGAAACCCAAAAATACATTGAGTGAACTTGCTTGTTAATTAGAAATTATATTAGGGTTGATGATGTGATTTTCTAATTAACATGGCAGATGCTTACTTTGCTTTGAGATAAGTAAATTCTCTCTATCGTGCAACTTATTTATAGTTTTTATTATTGAGTGTTAAATAATTATTACGCACCCATATGATCACTCAGGAAGTAATAAAATCGATTTAAGCAGCATAGTCAAATAATTTCATGAAAAATAAAATGTATCAAAAGGGCGTTAGAGTAATCTAGCATAATCAAGTCCATGTACTTATAATCTTTAGTTTGTAGGAGTAAAGTAATTCTCCCGACACTTTACTTAAGTTTCCAATCAACCCACCGTAATCTAATTAGTAGAAACTCCTTATTGAAAATGATTTGCATAATAACGACTTGAACCATAAGTCGTGAATTGTTAAGGACTTGGGAGAGACCGAATTAAGTCTAGGCTTAATAATCCATTAGCCAAACTCAATGATGGTGCACCACTGAGATAAGGTCACGACCTTACCAATATGTGAGTACATACAAAATATGACATGCAATTCCTAATTAAATGCACCAACATGCAATTTATATATGACATGCAATTTCATGACTCTAAGACTATATGATATGCATATGATGTATTTTTGTATTTTTTGTCAAGCCTAGGCTTGTGACCTTACCTCAAGGTGCACTACCTAGGAGCTCGGCTAATAGACTATTAAGCTCAAACTTAACTTGAACTCTCCCAAGCCCTTATCAATTCGTGACTTATGGTTCAAGTTCTTAACATGCAAATCATTTTCAATTGGGAGTCGCCACTAATCAGTTTACAGTGGATCAATTGGAAATCCAAGTTAAGTATTGGGAGAATTACTTTACTCCTATAAGCTAGAGATTATGAACACGGGAACTTGATTACGCTAGATTACTTTAATGCCATTTTGGTACCTTTTTCATGAAAATATTTGAGCAGGCAACTTGAATCAATTTTTTATTATCTCCTAACATGTGAGGTGATTATGCGAGTATGCAATCATTATTTAAACTCAATAATCAAAGCGAAATATAAATTGCAAGATAGGGAGGATATATTTGACTCGAAGCAATGTAAGCATCTGCAATCACATCATCAACCCTAATATGATTTCTAATTAACATACAATTCCACTCAATATATTTTTTGGTTTTCACTTGATTATAGGAAAACTAACATATATGTAATAACGTACAAAATATTCCTCATTAAATGCCCCAACATGTAATTTCTAAATGACGTGCAATTTCATTACCCTAAGACTATATGATGCAAGATGTATTTTTTTATTTTTTATTAAAATTCGTAATTAAAAATGTCTATTATCTAAACATGCAATTTAAAACTATGGAAAACAAATTATCCTATTGTTTTTGGTATTTTTTCATGGAAATTCGTAATTAAAATTACCCTAAATAAACTATCAAAATTAGAATAATATCTAAGTTAGACTAGGAGATAAACCATTCTAAATCCTAATTTAAGTTGGAAATTATCATATCCTTCCAGAATGAATTCAAAAGTAAATCTAATCTATCCTATTCTATCTAAAGAACACAATCTAAATAAACTCTAAACATAAACAACCAATTTAAATTCTACCTAATCTTTTTTTGTATCTTCTTTAACAAAAACAATTAAACATAGATAACGTCCATCATATCCACGTAATCCACGAAACTTATATTATTTATTTAAATTTGGAAACAGAATAAACCGACGATCATATCCAAGTGATTATGAATTTTGATGGACGGTTTTTCGTTTAAATTTGAAAATATGATAAATAAACGATCGTATTTGGATATGATGGAAGATTTTCCGTGCTGTCGGATATCGTATCTCGTAGTTAGAGATCGGATTGCCATACAAGCACGTTGTTAAGTCAAGAAAGTTTCCTAAGTTGGGATGATTTTTAAATTTTTGCGGATATCACAAATTAACCCAAAGATAGCAGAAATTCACAAAATAGGCAACAAATTTAAAATATCAAATTGGAAGATAATCTTGCTGAATTTGCGGATAACTTTCCAAATTCGAAAAGACAACAAATCAGGATTGTGTATCTTGGGACTCGACGGACATTGGTTCACGGTGGATCATCAGCAGCTAGTCTCGCAGTGGATCACGAGCAGCTCATCGGCATCGGCGTCCCAGTGAGGACTCCTCAGCAATGTACTTGACTCGGCAGAAGAGTGCTCTTGGTTGTGCTTAACAGCAACGACGGAATCAAGGAACAACACTGGAGAATCGTCTAAGGCTTGCTGGGATCGGAAGGTCAGTGTTGGTTTGCGGGCTTTCGTCTGGTCAAGCTTGAGTCCGTTGAAAGTTTGCTGGAAAAACCTTGATACGGCGTTATAACAACTGTGGACGCTCACTGAAAAAGAAAAGACCTGTCAAAAGAGACACCAAACCTGGGAGTTTGCTATTCGTGAGTGGCCTTGGCGAAATTAAAGATTGAACAAGCTGCAGCGAGGACAGTTTTCAAGCGGTGCAAGTCTGGAGTAGCCTCTGCTGTTGAAACGTTGCTGGACACTAGTCCCAAATGGGGAAAAAAAAAACTAAACCGAAAGAAGGAAAAAAAGTTAAGAACTAAGCTCAAATTAAGAGTGGATCCCCACATATAATATTATTCTTGGTACCGTAGGCAAATTTTAACTGTTCCAAAAAAAAAGCTAAAGTGCCGGATAATGTAGTCAATTCAAGGTGTTAAAGGTGTATGTAATTAAAAATGAGACGAAAAAAATGCAATAGATAAGAAATTAATTAAAAGTGTAATGTGGGTGTCATTGTGGTTCTTCATCATTCTCCCCTACTGAAAACAACTTGACTCTGACTTCTCCTTTGGGGAATCATGTGGATGCCCCCTTCCAATGAGTCAAGTAATGAAGCTTGCTTGTCCCACGACGTACGACATCCAACTAATATAGCCATGGAATATAAGCACCCTTTGCCAACACCAAACAAAAATCAACTCATCGAGCAAACTTAATGCGTCCTTGACATCTTCCGAGAATGACTCCTTAACTATCATCCCCAAAAGAAAGTACATGTGAACTCGGAAGCAATCCAGGAGCGAGAACCGAAACTTTAACCAGAGACCTCGCCATGAGATTTGAAGATCAACCGCTCTGAATGAAGATTTTACACAACCTATCGGTAATTGTAGCAAAAGTCAAGAGATCATTAACAATGGACATTGAAATTGACTTACCAAAGATAATAAATATTAGGCCAATAGTCAAAGGGAAAATTCATACCTTCTTCCATAAAATCGAGATAGAGATTGTATTAGATTCAATGACGATTCCCTTGTCGGTAGAGGCACGGCGTCACCTGTGTTTTTCTAGCAATCCCCCCACCGATGGCGATGGGCTGAAACGAGTGATCTGTGTCACAACCCAAATTTTTTTTTTTTGGACATAACAGAGACTTATCATTTCATTTAACAACTAGCCCACTAGAGAAAGGGGCATCAAAATACAGGATCTCCCATAGAGAGGGTGGTCGGTAAGAAACCCAATAATGTGGAAGAGCCTTAACTCTTGAGGCCTTTACAACCCAATCTGCTAAACTATTTGAATCTCGAGGGCAGTAGGCGAACTCAAGACTCTCAAAAAGGGCCATGAAGCCTAAGCATTCTGTGATAAGGGGCTCAACGTCCCACGAGCAGAGAGAGGAATCTTGTAGGAAGATTATCAAGGTGGAGCTATCAGTTTCCAACACAAATTTCTGTCCAAATCGGCTAGCAAAGTGTCGAAGAGCGTGGAGACAAGCAAGGGTTTCAGAGTGAAGGGCGGAGGACACTCGGATTGGTTGCGCAACTCCTTCGATCAATCTCCCTTCAAAATCGCGGCACACTAAAGCAAAAGCCCCTTCCGTAGACCCCGGGAGATGTGTCACAACCTAGATTGGATACTCTTCTTTTTTCTTTCTCTTTTAAAGTCATAAATCACATTGCTAGATTTGGTGCTCTAACTTGATCAATGGTTTCGGATAAAAAAAAATCTTGATTAATGGTTGGCATAACCTCATACACAAATAATGAGCAATAATAGTCCAAAAAGTCCTAAACCTATTGTACGGCGGCCAATTCAATCTTAAATATTTTAACGATTTACCAATTTAGCCATAAATCTTTCAATTGTGTCAATTTAGTCCTAAAGCTTTTGAAAATTTGCCAATTTAGTCATAAACTTATTATTTGGATAATTAGCCAGAAGGATTGTATTGGTTAATTGTCAAAAGGTTTAGGATTAAATTGGCACAATTAAAAGATTTAGGACTAAATTGACAAGTTGTCAAAAGGTTGAGGACTAAATTGGCCCACCCGAAAACAGAGTCCGAAACCGGTTCTTGTTTGAACCGGTACGGGAACCGGTTCTATATTTTTGGAACCGATTGGAACCGGTCCGATTTCCGGGTCTATGTGACATCCCGAATTTCGGCCCATTTTTGGGATTTATAAAACGCGTAATTTGTCAGTGTGCTTATAGTAAAATCTCGCCCGGGAACTGATCACTCCTGGTTATCATTTTAAATTAGAGATTTCGCTAGAATCGCACTCGATCAAATTTGGCCGTTATTTAGACCCCGGACTTGGTAGTCGATTTTCGGGAGTTTCGGGACGAAATAATTTGGACAGTGTCAATATTATGGTAGCCAACGTTGAGATTGTCAGGAATAATGGAAAAAGGAGAGTTTTTGACCAAATGTGAATTTGGACTAGTAGACCTCCCTCGTTATAGTTTGGTTCAATTAATTTGGCCTTTGTCCCTTTTTATGTGCGAGGCTTATTTTGGACCGGTAGATCGTTTTCGGTTTTGAATTTGGGCCATCAGATCGCATTTAATATTTGAATGAAGTTTATTTTCTCTTATTTCTCTCTCCTCTCTCCTCCGCGCGCACGTTTCCCTCCTTCTGACCGCGCACGTTCCCTCTCTCTCCTTTCTCTTCTTTTCCTTCTGACCGCACGCAACCCCCCCTCTGACACTCTCTCTCCTCTCTCTCTCTTCTTTCTCTTTCTTCTTCTTCTTCTTCTTCCTCTCTCCCCCGACCCTCGACTACTGCTTCGCCTCTGCCCAGCTCACCGACCACCGCTCGACCGCCCTCATGCCTCCGCCCGACGCCGCGTGCTGCGCCGTCGCCGGCCAGCTCGCCGCCGCTGCCGCGGGTTGCTGACACTCAGCCCAGCCGAGCCGTTGTGGCCGTTGCCCCGGCCAGCGAGCTCGCGACGCGCCCGCAGCTCGCCGGCTGGCCCCGCGACGCCGTCGCCGCCGTGTCCCACCCCAAGCAGCCGGCAAGCCCCTTTTCTCCATTTCTCTCTCTCTCTCTCTCTCTCTCTCTCTCTCTCTCTCTCTCTCTCTCTCTCTCTCTGTTTGGCCGTGAGAGGCCTTGAGCTGGAGGAGCTCCGCCGCCGCCGTCACTGTTCCGGCGCGGATCCGTCGCCTCGCCCAGCCGTCCAGCCGTTCCATTTCTCTCTCTATCTCTGACCGTGCCCCTCTCTCCCTCTCTAGGTCGTGGATTAGCTTAGACCGTCGCCGCCGCTCGCGCCGTTCGCCGGAGCCGCCGCCGCCGTTACTGTTCCGGCGAGGGACCGCCGCTGCCCAGCCCCTTTTCGTCGCGTGTTCGGCCCGTTTCAAGCTTAGGACATCCGGTGAGTTTGACCCTAAGCCCTAATTAGGACAATTTGCATTTCTAGACGGGTTTTAGGGTTAATTAGGATAATTAGGGGCTAAATGGTGGCTGCTGTTAGGGGCTGATTTTGTGGTGTTTTTGGTGACTAAGGATAATTATTTGGTCGAGATTTAGTGGCCCATATAGTGCTGTGCGGTGGCTGGGCATAGGCGCCTTAAATTGTGTGAAAATGTGAATTTGGCGGGTGCAAATTGAGGACCGAGTGGAGGTCGCTAGGGGCTGATTTTGTGGTGCGTTTGGTGACCGAGAATGATGATTTAATTGAGGTTTAGTGGACTATAGCGTGCTGTGATGTGGCGAGGCATAAGTGCCGGGATTTGGACGGAATTGTGGATTTAGCGGGTGAAATTGGGAGACCGAATGGTGGCTGTCTTGGTGACTATTTTACGGGCTTAGTGCGACAATTTAGTTGAGATTTAGTGACCCGCGAGGTGCCGTGAGATGGCTGGGCAGATTGGTTCGGAGCGGTCCAAGTTTGGAGTAAGTTCGGGCTTTAAATATGGATTTTAGTGCGCGCCTCATTTGGTCTTTGTGGTGGCCGATTAGAATGATGTTTTGGGAAGTTTAATGGGGCATTTTGAAGATATTTATTGGCCTAAAATTTGCGGTATAGTGGCTTTTCCATAACGGATTGAATTGGACAAGGCGCGACCTATTTGGAGTTTAATCTTGCAATTACCGGGAATGATTGCATTGATTGATTGACTGGCTGATTGGCCTTTGTTTGTGGTTGGATTTGTGATGTCGTGTCGCATGTCTAGCGGGACTAAGAATGGAATAGCTTGGCGGGCCTCGAATGCGCGAATTCTTGTTGACCCGATTGTGTGAATATGTGCATGGATTGTGTGTCAAGTTTGTGCCATGGCTGTTTTGAATTGATTGACTGATTGGGCATATCGATTCATTAAATTGAATATGTGTGGTGTACGTTGGGCATATTGCGTTGTGAATTGAACAAGTGGTGTTGTGCAATTGAATGCTCATTGTGGATTTCTGAATGCCCAAGTGTGAACGTTATGGCCATGAGTGTGCATCTCAAGCATTGACACGGCATGTGCATATACGGGTGTGCACGAATGACATGAGCATGTGATCACCTAAAATGCCCTGATGCGTTTTACGCGGGGTTCAGATAACAATTGGTGTTTGTGAATGAGTGATCACATAAAGCCCTGATGCGTTTTACGCGGGGTAGTGAACCCGTCCTGAGGCGTGTTACGCGGGACGATGCCCGGATTACCGGAAGATGACCAACCTGATGCGTGCTACGCGGGTTATGTGTCATGAGCCTGATGCGTTTTACGCGGGCCGGAGATCGATCTCGAAGTGATGGACCTGATGCGTTTTACGCGGGTCGGACCTGATGCGTTTAACGCGGGTCGGAGGAGAAATTGATAAATGGCAAGTGTGCTAGAGTGCAAGCGTGCGAAAATGCATTGATGAGGCGTGAGCACGCGTATGAGCACGAGCATAAGCATGACATGCGTTGTGACCAAGTGATGTGTGCATGTGCTGTGATTGGGTCCTATGTTTTATGCTTGAACTGTAAGTGCCTAACCTGCAGGGCAAGGTGAGTATTGGATTTGGGCCCGAGGGCCTAAGTCAATTATGATTTGCTTGGTGTGTTGATTTAGTACTCGTCAGGAGGTGCACTTTAGCCTAATTTAGGTTTAGGGAATTACTCGCTGAAATTTATTCTCACTGTTGTTGAAACCCAATTTTTCAGACCCCCAACCTTGAGGATGCCAGGTGTACTGAAACGTTTTGGGAGGAGTCCCGGCTAGATATGGTGCTTGATCGCCGAGCCACTTACCCGCTTTCGATTTTTGATTGTGGGCTATATATGAATATTGTATATGTTTCCCGATGTCATAGCAAGTGTATAATTATCCGTGCTGGTTATTGTATGGCTATCCTTGGTTGGGTGTATCAGTATCAATGCAAGTGTAATTGTTCATGTTGTTTGTTGAGTGGCTACCCTTGGTTGTGTGTCTATCTTTGAACGGGTGTTGATTTGCATCCGCATGTGCTTTAAGTCGTTGTGTTGGGAGTTGAGTCAGCGACGTGTCCTGGGGAGTCGCACTCAAATCGACCTTTGCGAGGGATGCTCGCGCGCCGTGGAGTGCGGGGCGTGACAGTCTAGGTGAAAACCCACCCGGACCGGTTTTTAGAACCGATTTGAAGTTACTGTAAAAACAGTAAAAACCCTAAATCAGGAGCAGACTCTCAATTCTCAGCCTCACTTCTCAGTCTCGAGTCTTGACTCTCTTCTTGCCCTTCTCAGTAAAAACCCACCCGCAAGAGCTCGTCGTCGGAGCTGCCCGCCGCTCGTCGCCGCCGCTTGGCTCGTCGCCGCCGCTGCTCGCCGCTCGTCGCCATGGGGTGCTCGCCGCTCCTCGCCCGCGGGGGGTCGCCGCTCGTCGCCGCAGTTTATAGTCTTATGCTTGCAAACGGGTTTATAGTCTTATGCTTGCAATTTCGCATTGCTGTTGCTCAATACACCCGGCGAGAGCTGAGTTCAAGAAAAGTTCTAATTTTTTGCGCAAAGCAAGTCCCTTTTTCATGTTAATGAAAAGTAGGAAGGATCTGTGATGTGGTCGAGTTCAAACCTCAGGGACCCGCATTCTCCTTTCCTTATGATGAAGACTTGAAATCTTTTACCTTCAAACTGAAAGATGACATCTTTTAGCGTTTGCCCGTGGCATAAAGTCGACGTTTGTAGATAGGCAACACCTGCGTTTTACATTTTCCTCACAGTAGACATGTATGCTTTAGGGGAGTAGCTGTTGGAGGATGCAATCGAAAGTTGAAGTCAACTTTTCGATTTCCGCTTATTGTTTGAGCCATTGTTCCTTCATCCCGATTATCTATTTTGTTTTACTCTTGCTATGATGTGAGAAAAGTTAAGATAGATAACAAAAGATTATTGAAGCTGCAGTTTTGATTATGGGTATTTGCTTAGCTTGATTGCCTATTTAGCACGATATCAAACATAACTTCTGCAAACAGTACACGTTGTGTTGTGAGCAAATTACCAGGTCAAGTTTCAAATGGTTGACTTAATTTTTGAAGATCTTTGGAATAACTGATTCTTCTCATGCAATCGTCTTAGTGGTCAGCTAAATGAGATGTAATTAGGTCGCTCTGTGCCACTTGGTTTTGGACATCCGCATGATTTTGGAAATAAAATAGAGTTAATCATTTTTCTTGTGCCCATTTACTGTTTTTCATTTGCTGCTATGATTAAACAAGGGTAATAATGAAGTCATTCAAACTTGATACTGGTCATCATTAATAAATTCAGACTTTAAGCTTGGATGGAATTGTTATATGAAGCAGATTATGTTATGGTTAATGTGGATGTCCATATAGCTGTAGAGTTCTTAGCACATGTCAATCTCAGCGAGCGGGATCTTCTCTTTTTTTACTTTGTCAGGATGCTGATGGAAGTGAGGAGCCCATGCAGTCCACTAGTGCAATTGCTCATGGTGAGGACTTTGCTGTTCTGATGACATCATTATTATATCTTTTGATAGTTTTTCGAAATTTTGAGCTTGGTTATACCATGCCCATGGTGGTTGATTGGTGTATATAATTTTTCTGAATGGTTATTTTTGTTGAGAGGGTGGAATAATTATTGGCACTGATGCTTATATTGCATCACTGAAGTGGCTTACTGCCAAATTTTGTGCGCTTGTGAACCTTAGAGCGTCTTATGCTTTTACCTGATCTTTAACACTGTCGATTTGATGCTGGAGGACAAATGTGATCTACTTTGGGACCTCTTTGTGGATTGTTTATTTTGCTTTGAATTTCTGTAACCAGGAAAAGAAAAAAAAAACAGGTTACTGGGTAGACCCTGAAACCGGATCGGAAAAACAGGGTAGGTTCCAAAACAGGGTCTAGGGAAAACAGGGTAGGTTCCAGGTTCCAAAAAATGAGAACCGGTTATAACAGGGTAGGTTCCAGGTTCCAGGTCTGGACCCTACCCACCCTGTAACTGATCACCCCTACTCAATAGTCGTTGTGTATTAACAAAAGCAAAGTTGAGTGGAGGATGGTGGCTCGTCCCTTCAATCACTAGTTAGAATTAAACAAAACATAACCGAATTGACGGAATAAAAGTAATTAATCTAAGGAAGGATGACGTGTATGGCCTTATAATCCTGTGCATGGTTGCCGCCCGAGAAGCCCTATATAAAAAGGCTAAACAAGAGAGCATATTGGCAAAAATTTGGAAAAGCACTTCAATTTTCTCTTCCTCTCTCTTTCAGATTGATGGAGGGCTCATTCTTCTGTGCGTCTAAGAGGGCTCTCCTCTTACTCTCCCTCCACGTCCTCATGATCTGCTTCATGCACCAAGGTTATACTTATGGAGTAGAAGGGAAGATTGCAAGCCACACTGTATCAGTTAGCTCTCTATTGCCTTCTCCTTCTTGCTCACCTTCCACTGCCAAAGGTCTCTCTCTCTCTCTCTCTCTCTCTCTCTCTCTCTCTCTCTCTCTCTCTCTCTCTCTCAACATGTAAAATGGAAAATCGCCATGTGTAGTAGTCTATTACCACGGTATTCTCTATCGTTCGATAAATCGGTTTACATATGGATATGTAGCGTACTTATGTCCAGTGGAAAAGTGATTTTCTCAGATCATGAACGAACTCGAACATGAACGAGATTGATCGAATTCGGCGCCGTGAATGACCGAACCCGAACCCGAATCGTAGTTCGGAGAGAAAGTATACTGCTCTTCGCTTAGTCATAGGAACTCTTGCCTCTCACCTGTGAGTTACCATGGATTCTTCTTCATGTTTTCCATATAATTATAATTACATTAATGAGGAAATGAGGAGGAAAGAGGGTGATTAGAGAAGAAGGCATATAGGCAGGCGATCCATCTCTATCATAGTAGCAGGCGCCGAATAGTTCAAGTTGCATGCACCAAGGTTATACCTATGGAGTAGAAGGGAAGATTGCAAGCCACACTGTATCAGTTAGCTCTCTATTGCCTTCTCCTTCTTGCTCACCTTCCACTACCAAAGCTCTCTCTCTCTCTCTCAACATGTAAAATGGAAAATCGCCATGTGTAGTAGTCTATTACCACGGTATTCTCTATCGTTTGATAAATCGGTTTACATATGGATATGTAGCGTACTTATGTCCAGTGGAAAAGTGATTTTCTCGGATCATGAACAAACTCGAACATGAACGAGATTGATCGAATTCGGCGCCGTGAATGACCGAACCTGAACCCGAATCGTAGTTCGGAGAGAAAGTATACTGCTCTTCGCTTAGTCATAGGAACTCTTGCCTCTCTCCTGTGAGTTACCATGGATTCTTCTTCATGTTTTCCATATAATTATAATTACATTAATGAGGAAATGAGGAGGAAAGAGGGTGATTAGAGAAGAAGGCATATAGGCAGGCGATCCATCTCTATCATAGTAGCAGGCGCCGAATAGTTCAAGTTGCATTTAGTGGGGGGACTATCCATCTCTATCATAGTAGCACGCGCCGAATGGGGGGACTATCCATCTCTATCATAGTAGCACGCGCCGAATAGTTCAAGTTGCATTTAGTGGGGGGACTTGGTCGTACAAATGATGTTGACCATATTGATTTGTCCCATTCAAAAAGCTAAGTCTTTTGATCCAATGGAAATACTATGGTTAGAAAATGAGAAAATAATTTAAAAAAAAAAAAGGAATGGGAGGAGTGAGAATGGAGGTCTTAACTTTTTATTCCACGGTCAAACCATGATTTTAAGAGTTGACCACGCTAAACCCAAGTCTTTGTTGACTGGAAAAATAGAACAATCTTTTTTTTTGCCAATACATTATTAGCTTGCTCACATAATCTCTTGCTCTCACATGACATGCTTTTAGCTAGCAAACGAAAGTCGACCTTGGAAGTATATCACAAGCACGGCCCATGCTCTCAGCTTGTTCAAGGCCACAATCCTTTAAATCACACTAAAACCCTGCTTCAAGATGAGTCAAGGGTCAAGTGGATTCAGTCCCGATCCTCCAACGGCAGCGACGGCCTAAAAGCTTCGACAGCGACCAGTCTTCCGGCAAAGTCTGGCATCACCTTGGGCACCGGCAATTACATAGTTACAATCGGCCTCGGCACGCCAAAAAAGAACCTCACTCTCATTTTCGACACCGGCAGTCCTCTCACGTGGACCCAGTGCCAGCCGTGCGTGAAATATTGCTACAATCAGTCCAACCCGATCTTTGACCCGTCTCAATCGTCATCCTATGCTAATATCTCGTGCTCCTCGACATCATGCTCACAACTTGGTTCCATCGGTAATAGTCAACCACATTTGAGATACTTAACATTTATGATGTCTTACTAGAATGTTCTTCAAGCATAGATGAGGAATCTCGGTTTCTTTAAGTTAGAAATCATCACAAGAATAACTAGAACTAATGCAAGTAATGTGTTTTGCTCTTGGATCTGTAGTTACTTCAGGATGCTCCGGATCGACCTGTCTCTATGGCATCCAGTACGGCGACCAATCATCTTCAGTCGGCTTCTTTGCAACCGAGAAGTTGACAATATCACCAACGGAGGTGATCCACAATTTCGAATTCGGCTGTGGCGAGGACAACCAAGGCCTCTTTGGCAGAGCCGCAGGGTTGATTGGACTCTCGGATGACAAGATCTCCATCGTGGAACAAACCGAGGCCAAATATGGCAAGTATTTCTCTTACTGCTTGCCCTCTTCCACTAGTTCCACCGGACACTTGACTTTCGGCAAAGACGGCAAAGCATCAAGCTCGGTCAGCTTCACGCCGTTATCAACGGTCCCGCAAAGCTCGCAATACTATGGAATAAGTATCGTAGGAATCAGTGTCGGAGGGAATCGTCTATCAATACCATCGACAGTTTTTTCAAGCGGAGGCGCCATCATCGACTCGGGAACTGTCATTACCCGATTGCCTCCGACAGCTTATTGTGCCTTGAGAAGCGCATTCAGGAAAGCGATGGCGAATTACACGATGGCGCCAGCACTTTCTATTCTCGATACTTGCTACGACTTCAGCAACGAGAGCACGGTCACGGTCCCAACAATAACATTCTCTTTTGCCGGGGGAGTCAACGTCAATTTGGGCCCCAACGGGATATTATACGTCGCAAAGGCCTCTCAAGTTTGCCTCGCGTTTGCAGCGAATGGTGATGATAGTGATCTGGGCGTTTACGGTAATGTGCAGCAGAAAACGTTTGAAGTTGTGTATGATGTTGCCGGAGGAAAGCTAGGTTTTGGTTCGAAAGGCTGCTCCTAAGAAGGATACAATTCAACTAAAGTTATCAATAGATATACTCGATGACAATTAGGAGTATACAAATTGAGTATGTCATCATCATTTAAACGTTTTGAATTGTAACTGTTGCAAACCGAGAATAAACGGATGTTGTATCACTATGCCCATCTTTGGTGTCATTTAACATTGATCTGGCGAGTTACAAAGTATGGACATGATTGATATGCAAATTTAACTAAACATAAATGTGAGTGATGTCCACAATTTATAAGGAATTTCTTCCAATTAGGGATGGAGGAAAATATGACGAACTCAAAGAAGGATTACCGTCTTTCCTATGCGCTCACACATACCTTTTAAGTTAATGAAATAAATACTGCGTATGAGAAGAAATCTCCATTTGATTACACATACTTTGCGTTGCCCGTTGTTTTGGTGCGTATCCTACCATACAGTAGTAACTGTTTTAAGCTTGTAAAGAGAAGCTTAACTTGCTCTTTGTGCCCACCCATCATCTCGAAAAATTTCTCTACTTGATCAGTCCGAATTGTTGTCACCTAAAATTTTGACTAATTATTTAATAATTAATCATATAGAAAATTAAGGATTAATTTTCAACTCCTAAACAAAAATATTAGAGTTAAATTGCATAGTATATAGTTTAAGATTATATAGTTTAATTGCATTATGCATCGGACCGGCGTTGGTGAACAGACTCAAATCAGTCACGCGGACCTGGCCCACACATCAAGCAAAATTCAGCCAACACGAGGGGAATATTGGCCGAATTACACAAGAGAAAGGGGCCTCGTTTGGCCTAATTCGAGCTTAATTCAACCTTATTGAAAAATCAATTAGAAAAAGCCTTGACATTAATAGAGCCCAGATTAGGGCTTAATCTAAGCCCGTTTAGGGTTATGCAATATATAAACATAGGGGGAAAAACAGCATTTGTGCCAAAACTTGTGTACGGAGGCCACTTTGATGCCAAAACTTCCATTTGGATCACTTTAGTGCCAAAAAATTTGAAAAACGATCTTTTAAGTGCCAACTCCGATTTGATTGGTCGGAAATCTGACGTGGCAATTTTTTATTAGTATTTGAAGCCGACGTGGCTCGCCGGAGAGTACAGTCAGCGTGCAAAGAATAAAACGACGCCGTTTTATTCACCATATCTACACGGCGCCGTTTTATTTAGCTTCTTCTCCCCAAAATAAGAACCCTAATCCCCAAATTGAAAGATGGAGGGCGGAAGCTCAGCAACGGCTCACATTCGGGATACCTAACCCGCGAAAAGCAGAACCTTAAATCCCCAATTATCAGCTCGCGCTTGCAGATAGAGGGCGACAGCTCGCGCTTGCAGATGGAGGGCGGAAGCTTCAGCAGCGGCTCACATTCGATTAAAAAAAGCGAATTAGATGGTGAGTGTTACTGTTTTTGTGGGTTACCGAGTCCGAGAAGAACATCTTGGACTCAGTTAAATCCCGGGAGAAGATTCCATGGATGCGGCAGGTATAGAGAAGGCTCAAAGTGCAAATATTTCAAATGGGTTTGATGCCAAATTCTCCGGTCGAGCCACAGAAGTGATCTTACATCTACTTGAAGGACGACATCAACCTCCACCTACATTAATGGACGAGTTAGATGATGTCGACTCAATGCAAGCTCAAATGAAGGGTTTAACATCTTTAATCGACCATTTGAAGAGGGAAGTTTCAAGGCTGAAAATTGAAAGAAACTTTTATCGAGCATTGATTGTGTTGTTGTTCTCTTGTGTAGTATATTCAAAATTGAAGTGAGTAATGAAAAGAAGTTTGTTTGTCTACCATAATCGAAGATGTGGAATATTTACTTGTATTGGGTCATTTGTTAGTAAAGTGTGTTACTGGTTTGCTGCAAATTGTATGGAACAAAAGGTTTTGTTCCAATCTATGGTGGAAATGGAAGGTTAGAGTTGGAATTCATTGGTTGTGAGCACTTCAAATTTTTTTTTCTTGGTTCTGTATTGTATATATTGGTTTGCTTGGTTTTTGCATCAGATGTAATGGTTTGCTGCAACCATTACTGCAAACCATGAAGAAATTAAGGGGTGGCGACAATTCACAAGTAACTATTTCAGTGCCATAAGTTGTAAATAGTGATCGTTTCAGTGCCAAGTTTTTCTGAAAGTGATCATTTTAGTGTCAATCGCGATGAAAAAGTGATCACTCGTGTTGCAGGAGTTTAAAAAAAAGAACAAGTCAGTTTCAACTATGTTTCCATTGGCTTGCACCAATCGTGGTGCATGTTGTTGCACCAGTTGAGTTGCTAATGCATCTTGTTCTTGCACCACCTCATACAAGTGTTGGTGGAAGAAGACACACCAGCACCCAGAGTTGCACCGAGAGCTGTGTTGGTGCAACAGGATGCACCAACAGCCACAATTGCACTAGTGCTATGCTAGTGCATCTTGTTCTTACACCAGTACTTGTATTTGCTAGTGCAGGAAGATGCAGCACCCACAACTTCAACCAGCACGTACATCCAGCACCCACAACTTCAACCAACAACAATAATCAACCAACAACTTCTAAAAACAACATCAGCCTCATAACAAGGTGCAAGACAAGAAAATAACAAAAACATTGTTGCCATTGACATTGCTTGGTTCTTTACAAAAATAAACATTTCCATAAAAAACATCAGCCCCCAATCAATCAACGATCCCCTCCCACCTAATATGTCAAAGCGAACACATAACAACAATGGCAGCAATCCCCATCAGTGAAGATACCATGTCTAGCATCCTCCCATTAGTCAATATGCACAACACCCCCGGCTCCTTTTCCTTTTGCACTTTTGAATTGATTCATAATTTGGGCACTCTTTCGAACTAGACGCGTAGGTTCATTAACTGGCATTTTTGTCACATTCTTCTTAGCATCAACAATTTTTTTTGTAGCACGTGTCATGTGTCGGGACCTCTCTGTAGGAACATTGGTCCCATGATCAGTCGGTTGAGAAGGAACTAGTACTGGTTCTATTGGTTGAGATGGAACTGGTGCAACTTTATTTGTTGGTGGCTATTTTGAAGCTGTACTCGCTGTCTTCTTCTTCTTTGTGCTCTTCTTTGGCTGCGCCATTGACTCTTGAGTTGGCCCACCTTGAGAGATAAGCACCTCCGAACTTCTTCCAGGCTACAAGAACATAATTATATTGTTAATCAAATGAATTGAAATACCATAAATTAAATACATGAGTCCTACAAATCTTACATTGAAAATAGTCATTCCAGTACGTTCATCTGTGTAAATCCCATAACCATATTGCCTTATTCTTTTTCCAAGAACCCCTCTTGTTCGCTGTGGTGCATCACTTTGAGCAACTTGTGAGGGAGCAACCTGTGGGGCTCCCTGTCCTTGTGCAACTTGTGCAGTTGGTCGTCTTCTCACCTGAGAAACACATAACAAAATTAAACTCAGCCCATAAAAGACAAACACAACAATGTATAGCTTACTGGATATTTTTTCCTCGTTTGTTCGATAGTGGACTCAGTTGTTGTTGTTGCTGTCCTGCCTGTACTTGTCCCTGCACTTGGGCCTACAACAGGGCCTTTTGTTGGCCCTTCAGTAGGCCCAAGAGCAACCTCTTCAGTAGGTGTTGTTCTTGACCCACGATCAGCTCTTGCAACAACTTCTTGTTCACGTTGCCTTTTCAACTGACAACCTTTCTTATTGTGCCCTTCCTTGTGGCAATAGGAGCATTTTATCTTCACCCTGGTCTTACTCATCCTCTGACTTGATGCCTCTCCCTCCTGTATTCTTCGATTTTTCTTTGGCCTTCCTATTTGCTTCTTTAGTGGCAAAGGTAGAGGGCCTTCATGATTTGTTGGCTCCCAAAATTTGCTACTTCGGATGGGCTGCATCATGAATTGGTACGAATTAAGGTATGAGCTTTTTTTGTACCAATCATGTAGGTAATCCTCTGGCCTTTCTTGCTTCATCAAAATGGCACAAATAGCATGGGGACAAGGAATTCCACTTAGTTCCCAAGCTCGGCATGAACACTTTCTTCTATCTAGGTTGACCACATACTTATCATTATTGTGAACGATCTCGTATCCATTTTCTCCATTCCAAACCGGATGGCAGAACCTACTAGCAGCAACGTTCGCATCCAATTTCTTTACAATTCTAGGACCGCATTATCTGCTCCACTTGGTAGCCTCATCTCTTTGCATGTGCAGTCTGGTCATGACCATAACACGAATATCATCAAGCATGCTGATGATTGGCTTGCACCTGGCCTTTAAAATTCTGCCATTGAAAGCTTCACTAAGGTTGTTGTCAATTATATCACATTTAAATTCTTCGCTGAAGAAGGTCCGACACCAGTGCTTAGCTTCTGTCTAGAATAGTGCATCAAAGCCTTCCTTTGTCAGCTGCAACAATCCCTGTTTGGCTAATCTGAAGTCAGCCATGTTGGTACTCTTCGCTATCTGCCAAAACTGCTTCTGCAGCATATCTCCTTTGTAGATCTTTGCCCAATTTGCATATATGTGCCTCGCGCACATTCTATGCTCAGCATATGGCATCAACTCAGCCAATGTAGGAACAAGTCCCTACAAAAATTCAAATCAACAAATACAAGTCAGAAAATACTCAAGTAATTAATATTAAAAGGGAATTAATTGACAATGGTATTACCTTCTGTTGGTCGCTCATGAATGCCCCTCCTCCCCCATCGTTTATGTCAAGGTCAACCATTAAATTCTTGAGGAACCAGGACCAAGTATCCTTGTTCTCAATCTTGACAACTGCCCAAGCTATCGAAAACATTTGATTGTTGGCATCTCTCCCCACAGCAGCCAACAACTCCCCCTTGCATATACCCTTAAGAAAACATCCATCCAATCCTACAACTCTTCTACAACCAGCCAAAAAGCCTCGTTTGCATGCATCAAAACAAACATAAAATCTATCAAACCTAGACCCACAATTAGGCAGTGACATCTCTACAACCTCAGCATATACTCTACTAGATGGGTTTTGAACCACGCATTCGCGGGCATAATCCCATACATGCGCATATTCTTCTTTGTACCGACACATCAAAATTTGCATCACCCTCTGCTTAGCTCTCTTGCACTGATTCCTCGACACATTAACTCCTACCTCCTCCTTCACTAACTGCTTCAACTGAGGGCATTTGATCTCGGGCATTGCTTTAATTGTATTAAAAAAATATTTCGCCAACCACACACTTGTTACCCTTTCGTTATCAAAATGAATTGAACAAGTATATTCCTCCTGGAAGGACCTAATCTGAAATGACCCCTTCCTACTCATAGCGCCGTACAGCTTCCAACGACAATTGGGGTGTGAGCACTTAGCTCTCACAAATTCCTTCGTATTTCTAACAAATTCTACGCTCGTCTGTTCAACAATAGAACTCTCCACAATAGCTTCTTCTAATTGTTTTGCATTATCAAATTTCATGCCGACACACAAAACAGGTTTATCGACATTTGGATCATAGCAAGGGTACTTACTTTTCCTTCGACGAACAGGTTCTTCATTATCATTCTCCGAACCAGCAGTTTCATTGCCGCAACTTGCTGTATCTTCACTTCCATTACCTCCAGTTGGAACTCCATCTAGCTCAAGTCTTTCTCCTAAAGCTGGGAGTTTTTTCTGAAAAATTCCCTTTGTTTTTGTCTTGATTGTTGCAGTTCATCATCGTCTTCATCACTTAGGAAATTGACAATTGGCAAAGCTTCATCTTCTGACACACTATATTGAGCAACTTCCCATTCTAATCCAACTAAGTCTTCATCAGCGACAGCTTCAACTGAGACTTCACCCACATTTCTATCAAAATCTGTCTCCCTCTCCTCCCTCACTTGACTCTCATGTTGCCCTCCATCTAACGTAGACTCATCCCCAACCTGATTACTATCATTTCCATCATCCTTTTCAGCCTCATCATCACTATAATATTCAACATAGACCTTAGCTTCATCGCCGTGAAGATAATGGTAAATGATATCCTTAATACCATTATCGTCACTAAAAAATCTCAAACCATCCTTCAATTCCTTCCCAGGAACACAATAGTGCAATTGTTGCACTTTGCATCGAAAAAAATACAACAAATCCCTCACAAAATCAATATATGATGGCTTCCCAACATTGACGTAAATAGTACCTTCGTTCCCACCACAATATTCCCAGTCGTCAAGGCCAATAACAAACCCTCCACCATAGCAAACAATGACGCCTACATGATTCCCCTCCATTTCAATGCTGCACCCAAAGAATAAAAATAAAAAGTCATTCATTGGGACCACATAGCAGAATCATCAACAACTTTACATTTAATTGATTAAACAATTATCGAAAGAAAAAAAGGAAGTCAATTTATTCAATTGATTAAACAACGTAATGTCCCCAACACCCATTTTTCAATTCGATCCCTACAGAAACACTAACTAACTAAATAAAGTCGGGTCCCACCACTGTCCCCAGCACTCCAACCAGTTTCCCTCTGCGCCGAGCCCTCATTTTCCCCTCCACGCCCTATTTTTCAATTCAGTCACATTCGGTCCCCACAATTTTGCCCTCTCCACAAAAGTGATTAAACAAAAGTGAGGTCCCCACCATTTTTCCCTCCCCATAAAAGCAGTCCAAGCCGAGCCCTCATTTTTGCCTCCGTGCTCCAATTTGCCTGTCGGAACCCTAAATTCTCCACCCAATTGACCCACGACGAGAACATGACAAACCTGAGTGAAGCGGCTGAGCGACGGTGGGCCAGCAAACAATGGCGTAGCTATGACGACGGCAAACCGACGGCAGTGGATGACGGTCGAGCGACGGCGGGTGAGCGACGGTGAGCGAGCAACGGAAGGCGATCGAGGGAGCTACGTCGAGCGAGGGAGAACTCAAGATCTGAGCCCTAATTTTAGTCCCCCTTCTTCAGCGACGTCGTTTTTTAAACGCATTCCACGTAGGAAAATAAAGCGACGTTGTTTATGCCATTCCACGTGGACTGCGATTTAAAATATTTGCCACGTCAACTTATTTTTCTTTAATATAAATGCCACCTATTTTTTTGGCCGGAATCTCTCGCCGTTGGCACCAAAATGATCATTTTTCCTCCGATTTGGCACTAAAGTGATCCAAATGGAAATTTTGGCACCAAAGTGGCCTTCGTACACGAGTTTTGGCACCAATGTTGTTCTTACCCTATAAACATAGTTGTATCTCATTCCTGCGGGGGGAGCGATCATATTATTCAGAGAATACACAAGCGATACACTTGAGGAAGAGAGAAAAGAGAGAGGGAGAGATCACGGCCAACCTTGAGGGCCACAATATCCCTCCCCCCATCCCCTTGGCCGCGCCTATGACACCCTCATGTTGCTACTGCCTTGCCTACCCGTCATGTCTGCTACCTCGATGAATTGTGCTTGCCCGGTTGCCCCAACGGTTGCTGACTAGGCGAGCTGCTGTTGTCCAAGCCGCAAACCACCGCGATGACGAGGTCCCTGACATGCTCTGCTTTCCTGAGTCACCAAAGAGCGCTCCCCCTGCGAGTTCCGTCGAGTCCCGACGTGCCGAGCTGCTGTCCAGTCCGAGCCCCACTACCCAGCGAGATGACCTGCTGTCCTGATTTGAGCCATCGAGCCGCGCACATCCTGTTAAAGCCGAGCCCCTTCACGATGCTGCTATTCTGCTTCCCCAACGTCGCAATGCCTTGCTGATGCCTCGACGAGCCCACCGCGAGAAGCTGCCGCGCCTCCTGTCCGTGACCTAGAAAGCTGCTGATGTTTTGTTGCAATGCCTTGCTGCTACCCCTACAAGCCCAATGTGCCGTGAAGTCAGCTAACTCAACACTAGACCTATTAAACGAGCGGGTCGGGTTAGGTCTGGGTCATATCATAAATGGTCCGACCCAACTTGACCCATCTAACCTGTGTATGACCCATTTATCGCAAGGCTAAAATCTTGACTCATACCCAACCCATGCTCGACCCATTTAACTAAATCTAGGAAAGCTTATTTCTGATAATTATTTTTAAAAAATTGTGTTGCTAAAACATCTTCATGCAATACAGATCTTTTTTAAAAAATTGAGGCTCCATTTATTTAGCGGAAAATATAACATTTCTGGAAAATATTTTCAGGAAAATGACAATATTTTTCAATATTTGGCTAAAACATGGAAATGAACTAGAAAATATTTTCCATCGTTTGGTATGAAAAATCATATTTTCCTCTATGCATTCATTTTAATATTTTAATATTTTTTATTTTTATTTAAAAAATCATATTTTAATTATTTTTCTTTTTCTTTTCTTTTTTTTCTGTTCTTTTTTCCTTTTCTTTTTTTTTCTTTTTTCTTCTTACCCCTCCGGCGAGCTCGTCCCTCTCCTATGGCCGACGGCCGGCCACCAGCGGGGGAAGAAGAAAAAGGAAAAAAAGAAAAGGAAAAGAAAAAGAGAAAAAGAAAAGGAAAAAGGAAAAGAAAAAAAGAAAACAAAAAGAATATAAAAATTATAAAAATCAGAAAATTATAAAAAATTGAAAATTTCACTTAAACTTATTGGGTAACCCATTTTTGACCCATTTAATACCCATTTAAGACCCATTAAGTTAATAAGCAACCCATTAATAACTCATTTAAGTCTATTTTTAAAACTAAACCCAACCCACTTATAACCCACAATCATTAGATATGGGTTAATATATGGGTTCTTGACCCATTTACCACCTCTACTCAACATCGACCAAGCTCGTTGAATACCCCCCCAACCCCAGCAAGTTCAGACGAGCAACTATACCATCCCTGTGCGACTGAGCCCACCATCCTGCTAGCCAAGCACCACCGGTCGAACTGTGATCTGCCATCGCAATTCCAATCCAATCCCTATCGTTTCAAATTTGGAAAGTTATCCGCAAATTAGGTATTTTCCAATTTGATCTTTTAAATTCGTTGCCTATTTTGTTGATTTCTGCTATCTTTGGGTAAGTAATGCACATACACAAAAATTTGAATATCCCCCAAGCTAGGGAACTTTCCTAACTTAACAATGTGCTTTGACAACAATCTGATCTCTAATTATGAGAAACGATACCCGGTAGCATGAAAAATCATTCATCTTATACATAATCACTTGAATACGATCGTTGATTTATCATGTTTCCAAATTTAAATGAAATCATTCCATCAATATTCATATCCACTTGGATATGATCACTGGTTTATTCTGTTTCCAAATTTAAACAAATAAGATAAATTTTGTGGATTGCGTGGATGTTATATGATGGGTGTTTATCTATGTCTAATTCATTTTGCTAAAGAAAATAAAAATAAAAAGGATTAGGTAGATTTCAAATCGATTGTTATAGATAACTTACATGCTTAGAATTTATCTGGATTGCTTTCTTTCGATAGAATAGGATAGATTAGGTTCACTTTTGAATATATTCTAGAAAGATAAGATAATTTCAAATATAAATCAGGATTTAGAATAATTTATTTCCCAGTTTAACTTAGATGCTATATTAATCTTGATAGTTTATTTAGGGCAATTTTTAATTACAAATTTCCATGAAAAATACCAAAAAAGAGATCATCTTACAATAAGTTAAATTATCTTTCTAGGATAGATTGCATGTTTATTTTAGGTTATTTATTTATTCCGAATTTTAATAAGAAAATAACAAAAACAATACCCTAGAATAGGTTAATATTCTTTCCATAGTTTAAAATTACATGTTTAGATAATAGGCAATTTTAATTACGAATTTTAATTAAAAAAATACAAATAAATACATCATATGCATGTTATATAATCTAAGGATCATGAAATTGTACATCATTTAGAAATTACGTGTTATGGCATTTAATTAAGAATTGCATGTCATATTTTGCACGTCATTACATATAGGTTGGTTTTCATATAATCAAGAGAAAACCAAAAATACATTGAGTGAAATTGCTTCTTAATTAGAAATTATATTAGGGTTGATGATGTGATTTTCTAATTAACATGGCAGATGCTTACTTTGCTTTGAGGTAAGTAAATTCTCTCCATCGTGCAACTTATTTATAGCTTTTATTATTGAGTGTTAAATAATGATTACGCACTCACATGATCACTCCAAATATTAGGAAGTAATAAAATCGATTTAAGCTGCATGGTCAAATAATTTCATGAAAAATAAAATGTATCAAAAGGGCGTTAGAGTAATCTAGCGTAATCAAGTCCATGCACTCATAATCTTTAGTTCGTGGGAGTAAAGTAATTCTCCCGACACTTTACTTAAGTTTCTAATCAACCCACCATAATCTAATTAGTAGCAACTCCCGATTGAAAATGATTTGCATAATAACATCTTGAACCATAAGTCGTGAATTGTTAAGGACTTGGGAGAGGCTGAATTAAGTCTAGGCTTAATAATCCATTAGCCAAACTCAATGATGGTGCACCACTAAGATAAGGTCACGACCTTTCCAATATGTGATTACATACAAAATATGACATGCAATTCCTAATTAAATGCACCAACATGCAATTTATAAATGACATGCAATTTCATGACCCTAAGACTATATGATATGCATATGATGTATTTTTGTATTTTTTATCAAGCCTAGGCTTGTGACCTTACCTCAAGGTGCACTACCTAGCAGCTCGGCTAATGGACTATTAAGCTTAGACTTAACTTGAACTCTCCCAAGCCCTTACCAATTCGTGACTTATGGTTCAAGTTCTTAACATGCAAATTATTTTCAATCGGGAGTCGTTACTAATTAGTTTACAGTGGATCAATTGAAAATCCAAGTTAAGTATTGGGAGAATTACTTTACTCCTATAAGCTAGAGATTATGAATACGGGAACTTGATTACGCTAGATTACTTTAACGCCATTTTGGTACCTTTTTCATGAAAATATTTGAGCAGGCAACTTGAATCAATTTTTTATTATCTCCTAACATGTGATGTGATTTTGCGAGTATGCAATCATTATTTAAAACTCAATAATCAAAGCGAAATATAAATTGCAAGATAGGGAGGATATACTTACCTCGAAGCAATGTAAGCATCTGCAATCACATCATCAACCCTAATATAATTTTTAATTAACATACAATTCCACTCAATATATTTTTTGGTTTTCACTTGATTATATGAAAACTAACATATATGTAATGACGTACAAAATATTCCTCATTAAATGCCCCAACATGTAATTTCTAAATGACGTGCAATTTCATTACCCTAAGACTATATGATGCAAGATGTATTTTTGTATTTTTTATTAAAATTCGTAATTAAAAATGTCTATTATCTAAACATGCAATTTAAAACTATGGAAAACAAATTATCCTATTGTTTTTGGTATTTTTTCATGGAAATTCGTAATTAAAATTACCCTAAATAAACTATCAAAATTAGAATAATATCTAAGTTAGACTAGGAGATAAACCATTCTAAATCCTAATTTAAGTTGGAAATTATCATATCCTTCTAGAATGAATTCAAAAGTAAATCTAATCTATCCTATTCTATCTAAAGAACACAATCTAAATAAACTCTAAACATAAACAATCAATTTAAATTCTACCTAATCTTTTTTTGTATCTTCTTTAACAAAAACAATTAAACATAGATAACGTCCATCATATCCACGTAATCCACGAAACTTATATTATTTATTTAAATTTGGAAACAGAATAAACCGACGATCATATCCAAGTGATTATGAATATTGATGGAAGGTTTTTCGTTTAAATTTGAAAATATGATAAATAAACGATCGTATATGGATATGATGGAAGATTTTCCGTGCTGCCGGATTTCGTATCTTGTAGTTAGAGATCGGATTGCCATACAAGCACGTTGTTAAGTCAAGAAAGTTTCCTAAGTTGGGATGATTTTTAAATTTTTGCGGATATCACAAATTAACCCAAAGATAGCAGAAATTCACAAAATAGGCAACAAATTTAAAAAATCAAATTGGAAGATAATCTTACTGAATTTGCGGATAACTTTCCAAATTCGAAATGACAACAAATCGGGATTGTGTATCTTGGGACTCAACGGACGGTGGTTCGCAGTGGATCATGAGCAGCTAGTCTCGCGATGGATCACGAGCAGCTCATTGGCGTCGGCGTCACAGTGAGGACTCCTCAGCAATGTACTTGACTCGGCAGAAGAGTGCTCTTGGTTGTGCTTAACAGCAACGACAGAATCGAGCAACAACACTGGAGAATCGTCTAAGGCTTGCTGGGTTCGGAAGGTCAGTGTAGGTTTGCGGGCTTTCGTCTGGTCAAGCTTGAGTCCGTTGAAAGTTTGCTGGTGTTGAGAATCACAATCTCGAAAAAACACATTCTAAAACGGAAACTCGAACTATCGAATAACACCGAAAACATATCCGGAAACGTGCCCAGTCGAAAAAACTTGAATCACCGATCGTCTAAAGTACATCACCAAGAAGGACGTACCTTGTTTTTCACGGATTAAATGCTCCAATTGCAATACCGAGAGAGTACGATTGTTCGATCGTTAAGCGAGAGCCCTTTTTCTTTTTGAGTGAGAGAGTTTCTTGTTTTCTCTTAGAATCAACATACTCCAATTGACAGAATGTACGTAACATATCTGCCTCACAAATAACTACCTCACAAATAACTGCCTCGGCGATTATTTCTCTCTCATGGGCTCTTTCAAGATTAATGGGCTGGGTTTGTCCCAACGTGGGCGGCCCAATGATCACAAAACCCATCATCTCCCACTCGCACATGGTGGGCTAAACATAACTCTCTCTTTTTTGCAGTGTTCATACTAGCAAATAATCCGTGCGACCAGCATACTTCGAGAGCTCGTTGCCATGCATCTATTAAGAATACATAGCAGCTCAAATTTGGGCATAACGTTTTCGAGTAGATATAGTATGCAGTACCCTAGATCAATCAGTCACATTTATATCTCTTTTGATCTCTTTTAGTATCTCGTATATTGTATTCACAACTATGATTTACTTAAAATCATAATTGGTCGACCTGTGAATACAAAAATAGAATGTGGCATCATAAATAAATTAATGTTCATCTTTTCTTAAACCTCTCTATTTCAGTCCAGCACGCTTTTCTAGAAATGCCCCATTAGATCGAATCATTCATGACCATTGGCAACACCCTAAGATAGCGAACACTGAATAAAAACTTTGAGAATAAGTCAGAGTCGTGAGGGCACTAAATGAGGAACTCTGTATCCTCAAGAGTCTCACACGGCATAAAGTTGACATCAAGAACTTTTGCCACTCTTATCGGTCGTCTTATGCATACGTAGTATGAAATATGTATTATGGTATTAACTCCTTTCCCATGGAGCGTATGTCTTTACATTCAATACCGTACAGATGATAGTTCAGACATACTCAATGTCTAAACTTGAGTTCACGTATGTATTCTTCTAAAGAATCCATTAGAACTCATATCTGGCATCAAAGACAGATAAAGTAAAATATGTAGACTATTTTACTTTCGGACATAGTAAATGTTATGTCCTCATCTTAGCACTTAGCTAAGGCGACATTTATATTTTAAGCTTGAGCTCTCGATTATCACCTAGATAATAAGCTTAAAATTGTCTCATCTCTATTTATCACACAGTAAATAGAGGCGATTACTCGTGTGAGTGGGTTAATCTTATCTGTCCGACATACTTTCTTGACATAATACACTAAGTATTAAGATGCATAAATATAAAAATTCATAGGCATTAACAATGATATAACAATTTCATTTAAATGTGAACATTCAGGGAAATTACAATATTCAGTACATTAGCATCTACGCAGTCCTAGAGATTTTACATGACCATTGAAAACATCTCTAGGAATTGGCTTCGTCATAGGATATGCTATCATTCTATGCGTAGATATGTACTGCAAGTTCACATTCTTTCGTGCTACCATATCTTCAACAAAATTGTACTTGGTATCTATATGTTTGGTCTTGCCATGATATTTCGGATCCTTGGTGTATGCTATTGCTGCTTGGCTATCACAATTGATTAACAATGAACTTGCAGCATACTCAACAACACCTAAATGATCCAAAAATCTCTTAAGCCAAACTCCCTCTTGTACTGCTGCTGACAATGCCACAAACTCGGCTTCCATGGTGGATAATGCTATACATGTTTGTTTCTTACTGCTCCAAAATATGACGCCATTATTCAGTAAGTAAACAAATCCAGAGGTAAATTTCCTTTCATCTAAATCTCCTCCCCAGTCAGCATCTGAGTAGCCTTCAAGTCGCAGATCCTTTCCTTGATAACTCAGAGAATAATCAACAGTACCCTTTAGATACCTCATGATTCTTTTGACGGCTTTCCAATGTGCTTGACCCGGATTAGATTGGTATCTACTTACCATTCCAACTGCAAAACATATGTCAGGTCTTGTACACATCATAGCGTACATTAAACTCCCAATAGCACTAGCATAAGGAACGCGTTTCATTTGTTCCTTTTCTTGTGGAGTTTTAGGACACAACCTACGGCTCAATCCTTCACCTTTTGCAATAGGAGTATCCATGGGTCTACAGTCATGCATACAAAATCGTTCAAGAACTTTGTTGATATAAGTCTCTTGCGAAAAAGACAATAATCTCTTGGAACGATCTCTTGAAATCTTAACTCCAAGAATATATGCAGCTTCACCCATATCTTTCATCTCAAAGTTGGACGATAACCAACTCTTAACAGTATTAACCAACTCCATATTGCTTCCGGCAATCAGTATATCATCAACATATAATGATAAGATCACAAATTGATCTTTGGATCCTTTGATATATACACAATGATCTTCATCAATCATTGTAAAATCATACGCCACTATGGCATTATGAAAACGTGTATACCATTGTCTTGAAGACTGCTTAAGGCCATATATCGATCTCATAAGTCGACATACTTTTTGTTCTTGGCCTTTCACAATGAAGCCAATAGGTTGCTCCATGTAAATTTCTTCTTCTAATTCTCCATTTAAAAAAGCAGTCTTTACATCCATTTGATGTAATTCAAGATCCATACTTGCCACTATTGCCAAAATAAGGCGAATTGAGGTAAATCTCACTACAAGAGAAAAGGTTTCTTCATAATCAATTCCTTTATGTTGATTATACCCTTTCGCCACGAGGTGAGCTTTATATCTTTCTATTGAGCCATCGGATTTACGTTTTATTTTGAGAACCCATTTGTTCCCAATAGCTTTGCGTCCTTTCGGAAGATCAACCAATTCCCAAACTTGATTGCATTTCATTGACTCCATTTCTTCTTCCATTGCATCTATCCATTTTTTCTTATTAGGGCAATTTAGAGCCTCATTTACATTCCTTGGCTCATCTTCATCTTGTGGAGCGACCATAAAAGTTTCCCCTTCAATGTCAAAACGTCGTCGGGGAACACTTTTGCGACTTGTTCGCCGTACGGGAGATTGTGCACGTGGTACATCACTCTCCATTACGCTCCCACTTGGATTAGATAATGACGGTATCGTCTCACCAAACGGTTGCAATTGAGATTGAGTCGAATTTAATTCATCATTTCTCACATTGCTCCCACTTGGACGATCTTCATCAATTTCATTATCATGATCCAAGGTTTCAAAAAGTGAGTAGTCCTCACCTATTTCGCCTTTCTTAGGAAACTCATTCTCTAAGAATGTGACATCTCGTGATTCAAATTCAATAATACTCCCACTTTCTTGCTCACCTATAAACACATACCCTTTCGAGTGCTCTGAGTATCTAATAAAAATACTCTTCTTGCCTCTAGGACCCAGTTTCTCATACTTGTGAGAGGGCTCGTGAGTATAAGCAGCACAACCCCAAGGTTTAAGAAAACTTAAATCGGGTTTTCTACCTGTCCATAACTCATACGAAGTGGAAGTAAGTGATTTAGAAGGCACACGATTAAGTACATAGGCAGCAGTTAACAAAACATCACCCCAAAAAGTGATAGGTAAGTTAGCTTGTGCCATCATAGACCTAACCATTTCCAATAGGGTTCTGTTTTTCCTCTCGGCAATACCATTTTGTTGAGGAGTATATGGAATAGACAACTGTCTTTCTATTCCTTTTTCATCACATAAATTTCTGAACTCATCAGATAAATATTCTCGACCTCGATCGGATCTAAATGTTTTTATTTTCTTATCTAATTGATTTTCTACTAAGTTCATAAATTTCTTGAAGCAACTTAATGTCTCAGATTTATGAGAAATCAAATAGACATATCCAAATCGAGTACAATCATCTATGAATGTGATGAAATACACAACCCTATGCCTTGCTCTTACATTCATTGGACCACAGATGTGAGAATGGATTAGTTGCAAAGGAAACTCAGCTCTTGTACCCTTTCCAAATGGTTTCCTTGTTGTTTTTCCCGCCAGGCAATGCTCGCAAATAGGCAAATCAACTTTTTCAATATTGCCTAATAAGCCCTCTTTGGCTAATCTTTGCATTCGTTGTTGGTCAATATGACCAAGTCTAGCATGCCACACATTCACATCATTTTCATGAGAGTTTGAAGATGTAAATAGGGAATAACAAACGTTAACATCACCACAGTCAACATCTAGTACAATAAAACCATTGAGAAAGTATCCACAACCATAGTAATTCGTATTCAAATACAAATCAACACCACTATTATGGAAGTTCAAATTAAAACCAAGTTTAACCAATACTAACACAGACACTAAATTCCGACGAATCTCTGGAGCATATAATACGTCATATAGGAACAATGTGCGTGCACCAAGCATCATCAACTGGCAGGTGCCAATTCCTTTAACTTCAGCTTTGGAGTTGTTCCCTACATAGATCCATTTCGTTCCGGTCGGAACTCCACGAAGGCATCTCTGTCCTTCGCTACATGGTCTGTTGCTCCCGAATCTACAGTCCACAAAGAATTAGACTCAGTTAAAAATACAGAACTTGACACATAGGCAAAGTTCTTAAGAATGCAAGGGGAGTTTACCTTCTTTGGCTCACCGCAATCACGAGCGAAATGGCCTTTCTTGCTACAGTTGTAGCATTTCACCCTTGACATCTTCTTAACAAAAGAACGCTTTCATTTGTCATGTTGATTAAATTTTGATTTCTTACCCGAAGAACTTGCTCCCTCGCCTTTCCACTTCATGAACCTTTCGACGCGCTTGCGCTTGGAGCCCGAAGCCCCATGTGAGCTAGAACCAGCATAATAGATATGTCGGTTTTTGGTTTCGACGCCATGAGGCGATCCTCTTCTAACTCAAGATGGCGCATGGCATCTTCAAAGGTCTTGATGTTTTCATTATGGGTCAGGTGCACCTTCATGTGCTCCCAGCTTTGAGGCAAGGAACGGATCACTGCTTGCACTTGCTGTTCATCAGTTATAATGTGTCCAACATCCTTCAGCTCAATGATTATGTTCGACATCTTTCTCAGGTGTTGTTTCATGGACTGACCATGAGGCTTCTTGTACGAGTCAAACCTTATAGTGAGCTATCTCAGCTTGGTCACCGATGTATGACCAAATCTCACTGCTAATGCTTCCCACATTTCCTTGGCATTCTCAAAACGGCTGAACTCTCACATGATATCATTCTCCATGCTACTCAGCAACGTGATGCGAGCAAGCGAGTTCTTCCTCTTCCATACAGCAAATGCATCTCTGTCTCTCTTATGCTGTGCAGTGTTCCCATCCTCAGGTTCTTCCATAAGTTGGTTAAGAGCTTCTAGTGCTTCTTGTTCTTCTAGCACATATTGGATTTTCATGTTCCATATTTCATAATTTTCGCCGTTCAATTTCTCTCATTTGTTCAATTCAGCTACTATATTCTTAGTTGCTGAAGCCATGGTATCTGAACATTTCAGACATATAGGATGAATTATTAATGCCACTCATTTATGCATCAGTTTTACACAAACTGATTATATTAATGAGTAATTTCACATAGTTTTTAGATTCGAAAGTTCACTATGTTCCCAATCATCATCTAAAAATCCTAATGTGAAATTATCATTAATATAATCATTAAGGTAAAATTACGTTCTTTAAAGTTACTAAAACTTTTAGAACTCCCACTCAACCAGATAATATTAATAAGACAGATATTATAATATAATAGCACCATAAACTATTCATAACAGAAAATATCCGTCAACATCTATTCATTATAGAACTATTTACATGAGGAACAAATCCATCATAGGAAAGAAGCATGAATACCAACATGAAAAGAAATATCCACCTAGGATATCTAAAACCAACCTAAAATAAAATAAAGTCAACGATTCTTAACTTTCCTAAGAACTGGGAAAAGACTTAATAAATTCCTCATTGTCAAAATCCTTTGAAAGATCGATGGTTGTATCGAGCAACCATGAAAAGACCGTCGGAAATCCCTTGGGTTTTCCCCATGGCGAATTCATTCTGCGCCAGGATGAGTTCATCCTAAGGGTCGACGTCTTTTTCGCCCCAATCCTTATGAATTCCTTAAGAAAATCCACAGCAAACTTTTTGAATTCTGGAATCCATGGATCACTCCCGTCATCCCATCCACCATCCTCATAAAATATTATCTCCGGACCCTTCCATAAATCATCAATCAGCATTTTCCACTCATATGAAAGAGTGGTTCTTAGGGCATTAATCTTTTCTGAATCCAACATATGGTATCCATTCGAGATGATAGCCCGCATCATCTTGTTAACCTTCATGATGTGCATTTCCATGTGGCATCCATCCCACCGATAGGCAGCTAAATCAGCTTTCAACTTCGCGAGTGTATTCATTTGTTCATCCATCCTCACGACTATCGGTGTGTGTCAATGGTGCGCCTTTGTTCCTGCAACAAATGCAGAACAATAAAGGATTAACTCATAATCCATTGAACATCACAATAGACATTCCAGTATGCACATATCGTTGCCAAGAACGCTCCAGTTAGAGCTCCCACGAGACTATTCAACCAGACAGAAACCCCCTTTTTTTTTTCGGGGTCAGCGCCGATCAACGGTCAACGACGGTCAACGGTCAACGGATGACCGGGTCAGGTCAACGGGTCAGCAGGATAGAGTCACGGGTCATAAACCGGGTCGGATTGGGTCAGGCCTGTTGGGCCGGGGCTTTTCGACCCAGAAGAAATAACCGGCGTGGCTGACATCAGCCACGCCCACACGCGCACGCATGGCGCGTGCATCGCACGTGTGCGCGGCAACCGCTGCGCACGTGCCGGCGAAGCCGCCACTTGCGGCGGCGCGTGGAGGCTCGTCCGGCTTCCCCCGGCGGCATGCCACCCGTCATTTTGCTCGTATCGACGAGCACTACGACCCTATGCCTTCAAAAATAAAATTTATCTCACGGAATTTCGAGAAACGATCCCGAACAGTCCGGTCGGGTGTCGGTTTTCGTACCCGAGCGTTCGTCGGCGCCGTTTCACGAATTCCGTCCATCAATCCGTGTAATAAGCATATTAAACGATCAGGAAATAAGAACACATGCTCTGATATCAATGTTGAGAATCACAATCTCGAAAAAACACATTCTAAAACGGAAACTCGAACTATCGAATAACACCGAAAACATATCCGGAAACGTGCCCAGTCGAAAAAATTTGAATCACCGATCGTCTAAAGTACATCACCAAGAAGGACGTACCTTGTTTTTCACGGATTAAATGCTCCAATTGCAACACCGAGAGAGTACGATTCTTCGATCGTCAAGCGAGAGCCCTTTTTCTTTTTGAGTGAGAGAGTTTCTTGTTTTCTCTTAGAATCAACACACTCCAATTGACAGAATGTACGTAACATATCTGCCTCACAAATAACTACCTCACAAATAACTGCCTCGGCGGTTATTTCTCTCTCATGGGCTCTTTCAAGATTAATGGGCTGGGTTTGGCCCAACGTGGGCGGCCCAATGATCACAAAACCCATCAGCTGGAAAAACCTTGATACGGCGTTATAATAACTGTGGACGCTCACTGAAAAAGAAAAGATCTGTCAAAAGAGACACCAAACCTGGGAGTTTGCTATTCGTGAGTGGCCTTGGCGAAATTAAAGATTAAACAAGCTGCAGCGAGGACAGTTTTCAATCGGTGCAAGTCTGGAGTAGCCTCTGCTGTTGAAACGTTGCTGGATGCCAAGTGGGAATGTCAGGATCCGTTGGAGTATTGCTGAATGACAACGGGAAGAACCTACACTGGATCGAGGAAGCGTCGACAAAACATTGACAATCTCGGATGCTGCAGCAACGTCGCCGGAATGATGAGACTGTGGAACCGCGGTGGTGCGGGCCACGGGAGGCGGCAAGTGCAGCGAAAGATCAGAGACGCCGTGGACAAAGGCGTCAGCAGAGTTAGACGCGGGGCTGCTGCTTCGTCATTCAGTAAGGCTCGTCACCGCAAGAGGAACAGGTGGAGACGTGAAGCGGCAACAACGGGCGGCGGCAGGGCCGTCGTCGCGGAGGATGAAGCTCGGCAGGGTGGCGGCCGTGAAGGGACTCAGCCGCGATGCTCCTTTCTCTCTCTACCCCTCTTCTCCCTTGTGTTTTTCTATCGTGTGCTTTTATGAAGCTATCTTGTTGCCGTGAATTCTTTGAAGCCCCCTCCCCTTCAAATCGCGACCCCTTCATGTGTATCTATATGGAATAACTATGTTTAACTCTAATTAGTCAGGCTTTTCCTAATAATAGGATTAATTCTCATGGGCTTGTCAAAATTAAGCTCAAAGCTTCTTAACTCTAATGGACTAAACCCAATTAATTAAGGTCCAGAACTCTCCTCTTATTAACGTGATTTTAGGCCATTTATCCTCATGCATTGGCCGAACTTCCTTGATGTGCGAGCTTAGTCCACGTGACTATTTCATGCTCATTTACCGCCAGTACGATTAAATGTAATTAATTAAAATATGTTCCTAGAACTATATGATAAAATTAACTGATTTTTGCTAGGGGCTGGAATTGGTCCATAATTTTCTATGCACTTAATTCTAAATGAATTGGCCAAAATGTAAGTGTCAACAGATATAAGAACGCTTTATTGTCGACATAATCTTCTCACATTCCATCATATGTTCTTGCTGTCGGATAGTCATGGCTTCTTCCACTTCCATTTTATAGACTTGCCCCCTGGACTGTCGACCACGATTGCTTCGATTATGGAATTGACTTCGAGCTTCATCTTCACCGCGGATTCAATTGCCTCTATGAATATTTAGGAACTCCTCGATTTTATCTTCAACTATCAACTTCCTAAGCGTGTTGTCTTCATGGAGGATCACAAGGATGATAAGTGTGCATCACTTTCAGCACGACTTAGAGAATTGGCATCAGCGATTAAGTCGTTGGGACCATATAAGACGGATTCCTCCAAATTCTACAGCAAGGTGATTAAAGTTGATGGATTTGATGAAGATACCCTTTAAACGGTCTTTGACTATCTAGTGGCAAATGAAAAAATGGGAAAGGCATTCATTATGAAGCGTGCAAATCTCCAAAGAGTATGGATTGAGAAATTCTTAAGAGAGCATAGTCAATGATACTTTGTTTCTAGTTTTGTTTTCAAAGGAAGTCTTCCTTCTTTTTATTTTATTATTGTGAGAATTGCCATGTATTGTTATCGTATGATACTTGAGATCCTGTTAGCTTGAAAAGAAAGGTTAAACTTCTATCACGCAGCACATGAAAAGTAAACTAATTTCTTTTTTCTATTAAAATACTTATTTCTACCATAAGGAAAAAGAAATGCTGATAAAAAATTAATTTCTCTCATGCCCTGAAGAGACCCGAGAAAGGGTGATAGAGTTGGGAAACTAGGCACGAACAACGAGGTCTTTGACTCGGCCTTGAGGAACCTGGGCCCAGCCTTTATGTACTTAGTGTCCTGGCCCAACTGACCAAGAACCCGAGCACAGGTGTCAGGATTCCCGTGCCCAAGTTCCGAGGACTCTGGTCCAAACGTCAATGTCTAGCATGTGTAGTCCTTATATCACATGAATAGTGCATGTCTTATATAGGAAAATAAAAGAAAGTTTCCATTTCCAAATAACGGAAAATGATTTTCAGTTCATTTTCAAATTTCAACCGAAACACTGAAAAACATTGTTATTTTCCCGAAAATGATTTCTTGAAACACAATCTAGAGATGTCAAATTTCCGCAAGACAAATGGAGCCTAAATCAGTGTTGTTTTGCATCTAGTCAAGCAATCAACTTGAACAAATCAAAGATTTATTTCAGCATCTGTTGTCCACAGAATTCGAGAAAGAATATGGCTTGCTAGCTGGAACCTTTGCTTGGATATTGGCGAGGATGAACATAGAACTTCAAAGGGTTGAAAGCAAAATTGATGTCGAAAGTCGGAAAGGAATATTTACTTAAAAGCTGTGGTGCAGCCTTGCCACATTATGCAATATCCATATTGAAAATTCCAGTATCTATCGAGCTATTGAATAGAAAAATGCGGCTTTTAGGTGGAAAAACAATGTTAAAAAATCTAGCCTGCATTGGAGGAAATGGAAGCATTAAAACTCAGAAAGGATAATGATGGGATTGGATTCAAGGACTTGATCACCTTAATAGGGCAATGTTGGTGAATGACACAAACTCCAACCTCACTGTGGAGTCACATACCAGAAAGGTTTTTATTTTCCTCATTATGATTTTTGGCATGCAGGGAAGAAATCTCTCCATAGTAGGGCTGGCAAAGCTTAAAATGGGTATAGAAGAGCAATCTCCCATTCTGTTATGTGATCTGTAGAAAAAGGGGGGAAAATAAACATTTGAGAGAATAAGTGGCTTCAAAGAAGAGTGATTAGGGGGGCCAGCAACCAGGAGAGAGACTCACAAAGTTGCTGACTTAATTATTAGGGATGATGCTCAATGGGATGAACAAATTCTGCATAACTAGTTTGATGAGTAAACAGTGAATGAAATCCTTGCAGTTCCTATAAGGACTCAGTTTGCAGAAGATAAACTGGAATAGAACAATACCGGGTCGGGATGTTATACAGCGAAGAGTGGCTACAACAGACTCGGAGAGGAAATCGATAAACCAAGTCACGACTTGGCTCCGGCCTCTCACCGGACACCACGAGCTTATAGAATAAGGTATGGCGGGTGAAATCCATTCCAAAATCAGGTTTTTCTTACGGGGTGGATGCTAGAATGCACTACCAACAAAAGATCGCATTTTCGAGAGGAACGCTATACCTGAGCCTACCCATTCACTATGTCGGCAACACACCGAAACCATTGAATAAGTGCTCCTCCTTTGTCCCTGGACGAAGCTTGTCTGGTCAGATCTAGCTCTGAACATCAAAATATGGAGTCAAGGGTTGGCTCTTATCTTAAAATCAGCTCATTAAACTCACCTTCTTCGACTTACTGGGGGCACCCCTATGGCTCATCGGAGAATCGGAGAAACGACTCCCATCTTCAGAAAGCAAGGACCAAATCCAAGAAATCTCGTGGGACTTAGCCCTTGCAATGCACGACAAAATCATGAAATGGACCTCAAAAGACATAGAAAAATTTCAAAGAACAGAGACTCAACTCAGATCTAGCAACCTACGAAAGAGGATGTACTGAAAATCAACATCATTGGTTCCTTCGCCGAAGGAACGACTCAAGGTGTCTGGCTGATGGTTTTCGCTCGATCTGTGAAATAGCCAGGACCACTCGATTAGAAACCCTGGCTCCTGTGGGAGCCCTAAAGCACCTCGCTTTGCGAAAAGAGAGAGAGTTTCCCACTCGAGTCAAATTGTGCTGATCTAATAAACAGACTATCAAGCACAGATCACCCCGAAGTGGGAAGTCAAAGTGCTTATCGAAGAAAGCCGTGATCTGACGTTGACAATTGTCGGGCATTCAGTTGGCTCGTTGTTTAAGAGAGTTTAGTGACGGATGCGAGTTGTCGATCCTCCACAAATCCCATAAGATTTTTTTTTATGTTGCGAACCATATTTCATGTATTCTCAACTTTTGCCTTAACGAACGAAGGAAAATATTTTCCGGCCCCCGGAAAAATAAATTTCTCGTCCACGCACGCTCAATCGGTTTTCTTTCATTTGGAAATTCAGAATCGTTACACGCAACGGAGAAACAAACTAGGCGTGCCGCGCATAGCTCGCGAACTGCAAACAAGTTCCCAAAAAACGAAAAAAGTTCCAAAGAGGAGGAAGGCCCACAAGTCTCTTTGGACCGGGCCTGACAAACAGGCCCGGCCCGCGATCTCACCAACCCGTGTCCGAATCTCGATTCGGTTCGGGTCGGTTCGGGTTGGGCCCTCGCCCGCCACCTATCCAAGTCAAAGCTACCCGAGGATGCGTAAAGCGAACAATCTGGGACGCAGAGAACTCTCGCAAGAAGAAAAAGCGAAAGCTGATATTCAGAAGAAGGAAGCAGGGGAAGGAGGAAGGAAGGAAGAAGGGGGGGCGCGTGGCGCGCACAAGAACGGCTCCTAGGGTTGTGGCGTCGATCCGGCCGTCTTGCTCCCTCTCGGATTCTGGGTACGGACCACCTTGGTCGAGTGCTCTTCCCGAGCTCGTCGCTGGTTGCCCGATTTTCCGGGAATCTCTTTTTTTGTCTCTTGCTTCATGTTCTTTGTGGGTTTGTCTGGGTCTGATCTGGTTACGGAGCCACGAATCAATCCGAGTGTCCTTGGTCGCTGCTCGAAGTAGCGCTCTTGGTTTCGCTTTCGCTGCGGGTTTTTTTTTTTTTTTGTCGAATTTGCTTGTGAGCTCCGTTGCTGGGTATTCTTTCCGTGTTTCTTGATGAGGGTCTGGGTTGCCTCGTCGGAATATGGGCTGCCGCAGCGCATGGCGGATCGGTTTTCGTCCCGGGTGAGGCCGGGGCTGCTGGTAGATGGTTTTGTGTGATTGTGGCATCGGAAGTGCAAATCATTTCGTGATGAGGATACTATTGATCTGCAGGAGGCTCGGGAAGAATTCCCTGTGTAGTTTTGCGAGTTAGATTATATGGGTCCTGGCGGATCTTTGGTGGTAAAGCAAGTTTGATTGCGGTGATTAGTTATCAGTTGCATGCTTGCTTGTAGGTTGCCCATCGTTCTTGGAACTTTTGTAAGAAAGGGTGCATGACTGTGCTTCATGTTAAGGAACATGTCGGGGTAAAAATGTTTCTCTTCAAATGGTTTCCTTTGAAAGTCTTCAAATGTTTTGAGTGAAATTAGAGCAACAATGAAAGTCCAATTTCTTGTGATTTTTACTGGGCATAGACTGCCTGACAGCAGTACTCATTCCAATGACCTGTTCCAAAGGCTGATTTCTTTTCCCGGTCATGTGTCAATCCATTATTATGTCTTGATGGCAGGAAAAAGGAAAAGTTCTGGTACATCAAACTAAAAAAGAAAAGTGCAACAGATCACATTCTAGAAGAAGTGGGGAGAAAGAAAGCTAGAGATTGGATGGGCATAGGATTTTATCTCTCCATTTCTTTATTGTTGTATAGAATTTTTCTGGGAACTTGTCATTCTCTCTAATTGTGTACCTTTCTAAGCAGTTTTACTCATCCTCTATTGTCCAGGGGATGGTACAGTTTTAGCTTATGGTCCAGTTGTTTCTCTAAAGTTTTGCAATTCCTTTCTCACTGCTTAGATATCAGAAATCCACCTTCTTGGCTTCACATATCTTTTCACCATTTACATTTTTTTATATTTTTTTGGCATCTTAAATTTCTTATGCTTGTTTGTCTATCCAATTTTTCTGTTGATTTGAATCTGGTCTAATTGCCATGGATAGGATCTCCTTTTTATACTGGGATTCCTAATCTGCCTCCCTAATTTTATTATCATCACTATCCTGTGGCTTAGTTACCCACTATCTTCATATTTTCTTTTCAGTTAAAGCAGATGATTGTAGTTTGAGCTTGGGGGTTGCCATCTCTGGTTTCCTAGTCAGTTGCTCGGATAACAATGGTTTGGTTTAGGACAAGTTCCAGTGCAGCAAAGCTTGTTGTCAGGAGAGCTCTCTCTCAAGGTAGATCCTATGTGACGAGATCACGAATTCTTCCATCACAAGAGCGATGTTTCCATGCTACAGCTTTTAGACCAAAGGCACAATCTGCTCCTGTCCCACGCCCTGTTCCGCTCTCAAGGCTTACCGATAGCTTCTTGGATGGGACAAGTAGCGTTTACTTGGAAGAGCTTCAAAGGGCATGGGAGGCTGACCCAAGTAGCGTCGATGAATCGTGGGACAACTTTTTTAGAAACTTTGTGGGTCAAGCAGCAACATCTCCCGGCCTTTCGGGGCAGACAATCCAAGAGAGCATGCGTCTGTTGTTACTTGTGAGGGCATACCAAGTAAATGGTCACATGAAAGCCAAATTGGATCCTCTGGGTTTGGAGGAAAGAGAAATTCCAGATGATTTGGACCCTGCTCTTTACGGGTTCACTGAAGCTGATCTAGACAGAGAATTTTTCTTAGGGGTGTGGAGGATGGCTGGCTTCTTGTCTGAGAACCGACCAATCCAGACATTGAGGTCCATTTTAACCAGGCTTGAGCAGGCTTACTGTGGGAGCATTGGCTTTGAGTATATGCACATTGCTGACCGCGAAAAATGCAACTGGTTGAGAGATAAGATTGAAACACCAACACCTATGCAGTACAATCGCCAACGACGTGAAGTTATTCTTGATAGGCTTATATGGAGCACACAATTCGAAAACTTCTTGGCCACCAAGTGGACAACGGCCAAACGGTTCGGTCTTGAAGGTGGTGAAACTCTGATTCCTGGGATGAAGGAAATGTTTGATAGGTCAGCAGATCTTGGGGTTGAGAGCATCGTCATTGGAATGCCTCACAGAGGTAGATTAAATGTTCTGGGGAATGTTGTTCGAAAACCACTCCAACAAATATTTAGCGAGTTCAGTGGTGGTACAAAACCGGTGGATGAAGTCGGGCTTTACACAGGTACTGGTGATGTGAAGTACCACCTGGGTACTTCCTATGATCGACCAACTCGGGGTGGGAAAAGAATACATTTGTCATTGGTGGCAAATCCAAGTCACTTGGAAGCTGTGGACCCAGTAGTGGTTGGTAAAACTAGGGCGAAGCAGTATTACTCAAATGATGTGGAGAGAACAAAGAATATGGGTATTCTGATTCATGGTGATGGTAGCTTTGCTGGACAGGGTGTGGTGTATGAGACTCTGCATCTTAGCGCCCTTCCAAATTATTCCACTGGTGGGACAATACATATAGTTGTAAACAACCAGGTTGCCTTTACCACTGACCCAAGGGCTGGTCGATCATCTCAGTACTGTACTGATGTTGCTAAGGCATTGAATGCCCCCATATTTCATGTGAATGGTGATGATGTGGAAGCTGTTGTTCATGTCTGTGAGCTTGCAGCAGAGTGGCGACAGACTTTTCATTCAGATGTGGTGGTTGATTTAGTGTGTTATCGTCGGTTTGGACACAATGAGATTGATGAACCGTCTTTCACTCAGCCCAAAATGTATAAGGTCTGCATCCCATGAGAAGTGTTTCGGTTCTTTTATATTGTTGAGCATCACATGCTTTGATTCTTTGAATTTCAGTGAAGTCTATATATACCTGAGTAAATTGTTTTCCTCTACCACCATGTTGATTTTTTTCTCGTCTATTCAGGTTTGTAAAATTATTTTTGCGACTTTTCTTCGTTTCAGGTTATTCGAAATCATCCTTCAGCTCTTGAGATTTACCAAAAGACACTCTTAGAGTCTGGGCAGGTTACCAAAGAGGACATTGAGAAGATACAAAGCAAGGTTAATACAATACTCAATGAAGAATTCCTCGCCAGCAAAGATTATGTTCCCAAAAGGAGGGACTGGCTTTCATCTCACTGGTCTGGGTTCAAATCACCTGAACAGGTTTCTCGCATCCGAAATACTGGGTACGTTCTTCGGCATTGCATGCATACGTAAAATGATTTTGTTTACCAACTTACTGTTCTAAAACTTTTTCTGCTGTTATTCAGTGTGAAGCCAGAGATTCTGAAAAACGTTGGCAAAGCAATTACAACTCTTCCTGAAAACTTTAAGCCCCACAGAGCAGTGAAGAAGGTCTATGAACAACGAGCCCAGCTGATTGAAACTGGGGAAGGTATTGATTGGGCGGTGGCAGAAGCGCTTGCGTTTGCCACACTACTCATAGAAGGTAACCATGTTAGGTTGAGCGGTCAGGATGTTGAAAGAGGTACCTTTAGTCATCGGCATTCAGTACTTCATGATCAGGAAACTGGGGAGCAGTACTGCCCTCTTGACCATGTGGTGATGAATCAAAATGAGGAAATGTTTACAGTTAGTAACAGGTATATGCTGCTGCTAGTTCATTCTCAAGAGTTAACTATTCTTTCTTGGACTGCTATTGGCTTCTTTGGCCTTTTTTGATGAGCTGTCCTTAATAAAGTGTTTTCCTAGACCTTTTGGAGCCATTTATGCATATTCTCTGACGTAGACAAACAAGGAGAAGCTCCTTGAATATTAAAATTTCTGTTAACTGACACAATGCAGATCCCACTCTATATACATGTACTTTATCTGGAGGATGAACTTTTTCTAATAAATAGGAGTACGAGAAGCTTCATTTGCTGCTTGTTTGAGATAGCTGCACCATTTAGTCATCTAGATGATGCCTGTGTTTCAGGCTGTACCTGAAGATTGCTTGTACCATGTATTTAGGTAGTGCTTTAAGCTTCTAGCTGTGATTTTTCTTCACTACATGTGGTTCTGAATATATGTGACTGAATTTGATGTAATGCCGCGCTTAGAATGTAAGTTGGTTTTAGCTATATGTTCATCCTTTCCTGTTTAGGTTAATGAACACCAAACACTGGTCCATTACGATGAATTTCTTTTTCCTTTCACTTTAATCCTTCACAGTAAAATATGGGACATAAGCAGCTCTCTAAATAACAAATGTTTAGGCTGCTGTCTGACCTTTTTTTCCTTTTATCACTTTCTCTTATCAACAGCTCACTCTCAGAGTTTGGTGTTCTTGGGTTTGAATTGGGCTACTCTATGGAAAATCCGAATTCCCTAGTACTATGGGAAGCTCAATTTGGTGACTTTTCCAATGGAGCTCAAGTAATTTTTGACCAGTTTTTGAGTAGTGGGGAGTCTAAGTGGCTGCGACAAACTGGGCTTGTTGTGCTGCTTCCTCACGGTTATGATGGCCAGGGCCCTGAACATTCAAGTGCACGTTTGGAGCGATTCCTTCAGGTATTCATCTGAAAAGCATGATTATTGTATGACCATTATATATTTCTTGCTGCTCAAAGGCTCAAGATCTACTTTCTGCTAATTTCTTGTGGTTGAAAGAATGAGAATTATTCAAATCTCTCTTTCTCTGTGCACACACACACACACTCACCCCTCACACTTGTAGAATATGTGTTTTTTTTTTGTATGCATCTTTGGTTAATGTGTGGTTATGAACTTGATGGCAGATGAGTGATGATAACCCGTATTTGATACCTGAGATGGAGCCAACTCTCCGAAAGCAGATTCAGGAATGCAATTGGCAGGTTGTGAACACCACAACTCCTGCTAATTACTTCCATGTCTTGCGAAGACAGGTCAGTGCAGCTAGGTGGTTCATATTCCTATTTTTGCTCAAATTACCATTCAGCAGTATCTGAAGCTATTGTCAATTACTGTAGATTCACAGAGAATTCCGTAAACCTCTCATTGTAATGGCTCCTAAGAACTTACTTCGACACAAGGAGTGCAAATCAAATCTATCTGAGTTCGATGATGTACAAGGACATCCAGGTTTTGACAAACAGGGCACTAGATTCAAGCGCCTCATCAAGGACCAGAATGATCACTCAGATCTTGAGGAGGGCATTAGAAGACTGGTTCTTTGCTCTGGAAAGGTATCCCCCGTCTTTGCTTTTCATAAATCAGTGTATAGTCTGATAAGTTGTTTCATTATGTGTCACGGCTGGTAAAAGGATAAGCTACATGGCATTGGTCTCTTTGCCTAAGACATTTTAGTCAAACGTTATCTGAATTATTGGACTGCAGATTTACTATGAGCTTGATGAGGAGCGTAAAAAGGTTGGTGGAAAGGACGTTGCAATCTGTAGGGTGGAACAGCTGTGTCCCTTCCCATATGATCTTGTCCAACGAGAGTTGAAGCGATATCCGAGTATGTTTTCTTAACTTGCTAATTTTAGTGCAACTAACACTACAAACACATATGCCCTTCGAATGTTAGAAAATTTCTCTATTTGTTATAAGTATTTTATTATCTGCTGATTAATAAGCTTTAGCTTTACTCTTACCTTTGTTGCTTCACCACTTTACTTCATGTACTCACTAGATGCCCGGACCTTACACCTATCCTATCACATTCTTGTGGATGTCACATGGATGCATCCCAACTGAACTGAATAACAGAGAGTGGATACATATGGTGGAGCTAATGTAGAATTTTTTAGCAGCAAGAGCAAAATTTTTGTTCAGTTTCTGGCAAAAACAAAGAATGTATTGATGTAGCGAGAGTTTGGAGCTGTGGATGTCTGGATGCCACCCTTAGCCCCTCCTTTTGGTGATAGGGTTTTATCATAATATTAGTTCTGGACACTGCATTTCCAAGGGTCCTCCGTTTCAATTGACTAATTAGTAAACAAGAGCACTTGTGATCTGTTTCCAGGAGCCTGTCAATTGCGCAGTCAATTCATATTGCCCCTTCACCCCCCTTCACCCCTGAAAGATTGCACAGTTGACAATACTACTTCCCTGTGTTATAAACCCTGATCCTGATGATTGATTGAGCCTGTCTTTTTTCTCTTCAGATGCGGAAATAGTTTGGTGCCAGGAAGAGCCTATGAACATGGGTGCTTACAGCTACATTGCACCCCGTCTCAGCACTGCAATGAGAGCACTGAGCCGAGGAACTTTCGAGGACATCAAATACGCCGGTCGTGCTCCATCTGCCGCCACAGCTACTGGATTCTATCAGGCGCACGTTAAGGAGCAGACCGAGCTCGTGCAGAAAGCCCTGCAGCCTGAACCAATAAACCATTCATTTTAGAGCTTGTTCTACCGGAGACCGAGGGACTAGCAAAAGGAAGAGTTTGTGATGAAGGGTACAGGAATCCTCTTTTAATTTCTTATACTTGAAAATCCATTCTATTTGCTATTTTCTTCCTGATGTGCCTGTTGTGGGCGCCTTGATATTTCCGGACGAGTGTGTCGCCGTCGAAGTTTTCTATGCTTGCTCTATATACTGCGAAAAGAGCGGTATTGAAATAAAACTGAGATAAAGCCGCCAACACTCCATTGAGATGCATTATGTCGCAGTTTTCTTTATTAATGTGGAGATAAAATGCAAAAGGTCTCTCTCTCTCTCTCTCTCTCTCTCTCTCTCTCTCTCTCTCTCTCTCTCTGGGGATGCGCGTGCGCGCCAAATCAATCTCCGAGAAGTGTAAAGACAAAGATCAGTGCTGTGTTTTGTAGTATTATATCTCAGTTTGTTGTTTCGTTTTTAACAATATATTTTGCAATCAACAAGTTGAGTAACCCTTTCCTTACTAGATAAAGTGGTGTCTTGACTTGATTGAATCATTTAGATCAATCCTATACAAGGTTATCAAAGAAGCTTAATCTTAAGTGTTGAAATGGGCTATAAAAGTGACCATTTGGATGATCAAATGGGCTATAAAAGTGACCATTGATTGCTCAAAAACTAGGTTATGGTGCAAAAATATTCTCAAAATGTTGCCTTCAAAAGTCCTTAGAATGTCCAAATTAACCAAATGACCTGCGCCAGTTAATATCTTGTGGATCCATGTTTGTGAGTTAGACAGCCTACACTTCTTGGCAGAAGCTGAAGAGGAACTAGATCCAAGCTCCGTAGATACTGGTTCTTATGTCCAAAAAAAAAAAAAAGATACTGGTTCTTCAATGAGACTCATGTCTGATGCCCAAGGGCAATCATAGCCGTTGGATTTTCTGGGGCTCGTGTCATGTGGGACGGGACTTAGGTCCGGGTAGAGTTTTTTCACTCCATTTCTTTTATGAAAAATGAATGATTTGGAAAACATTATCTTAAAAATGATCGTTTATGTCGCATGTCATCAATTAGAATACAACGAAAATAAATCCAAACTATCGCTTGAAATTATTAATGAAACAAAGTAATATGTAAAAAGCATAAGGGTGAACTTATTTCCACCCCAAATTTGTAACCACAACCATTTATTTGAACGTTGTGTATTATGCTTAGATTTTAGAGACATCGAAGCATATGTTTAACCAATAAATGACATTGTTCATAAGAAAAATGCATTCATAACGTAACCTAGATTGCTAGAAATTGTCCAAGTTAGCGTGCCATATTGTATGGCGGGGATAACTAGACTCTACATCAACAATTTTTTACAATAATTGGCAGAAGAATTATATTGGAATTTTGCGCAAAAGAATTAGGACAACATTGGCAGCATTGGAAAGTTTTTGATTGAATTGGTATATGCACATTGAATTTAGGACTGATTTATTAATTATCCCCACAAATTACAAAAGCTCCCCCTATATTATATAACAACCATAATAACAGCAGTACCAACAACAACAATAAGAAAGTACTTCGATGACAATTATTAATTACATAAGTACATATATATGTACTTATGTAATTAATAATTGTCATATATATATATATATATATATATTAAACCCCACCAACAATGGCAATAATCTCAGAATTTTGAAAATATTATGGGTGACCCCTAAACTTTGCCATCATTGCACAATAACCTCCCGAACTTTAAACAGAGACAGATTATCTCCATAAACTTTGGCACGGTTAGAGAATAGTCCACAAACTTTGAAAAGGTACAAATTAACCCCCAAATTTTGATTTTTGTAGCAGCTGCTGGTTTTCTCGTCTGCATAATCTTTAAGTGTTAATTAAAAATAGACCAACTCAATCTTCTTGACAAATTAAGTAACCTCCACTAAGTTTTCTTCTTAACTCCATTAACCATGCATCAGTCTTTATCTTCTTAACTTGGTCAAACCACGTGGTAGGTGTTATTTTGGTTGAAAAATTTGGGTTAATAGATTTTTATGTAACACTTAACTACTATATAGACGGGAAAAGCTAACGACCGCAGCAAAAATCGAAGTTCGGGGAATGATCCGCGAATTTTTCCAAGTCCGCAAAATTATTGCATACCGGGTCAACGTTCAATAGCGTAATCTATAACATTTGAAAATGCTAAGCCTTGTTTTCGCAATGACGCCAAAGTTCAGAGGGACATCGATTAATTCTCCTAAAATTTTGTGAATAGTCCGGAAATGTATTCCATGAATATATAAGGGATGAAAGCAAGAATAGGTCTTGTACACTGCTCTGATGTTGTCTTTGATCTGTAATTTTTAACCAGTTTGGTCCTCCAGAGTGTCGATCCAACTCAATCACGAGAGTCACTGTTTGCCTCTGCACTGATCTGGGCGATGGCAAGCACCTCATTGTGGCTGCACATGCGAGGGCTAGTCGGCCGTCGTTCGCGAAGAGGGGCGGCGCCGCCGCCCCCTCCCTTACCTCCGACTCTTTGCTCGTTTTGTTCTACCTTTTTTTTCTTCTTTTTTTAAGGATTCGTTTGTTTCGCGAAAATTGAATAAATTGGAAAACATTCTCCTAATATATGATCACCTGTATGGCTTGAAATAATCATTCAATAAAAAAAAAATTTCATTATCGACAGCAATTTATGTCTAAATATTTTCGTGAACGATGAAATTATTTGTTCGTTTATTCATTTTCGTAAGCGACACAGGCGATTTTTTCCCGCAAAACAAACCGGCGCCTTTTAATGTTACTAAAATGCTGATGTGGCTCTCGCCCCGTCTCGGAGTAAGATTAGCATGTTAGATGTTAGCCGAACCAAATTGATTTACAGACCAAATCGATCAAGATTAAAGTTTAAGACTTCATCTCTTTCACGAAAAATGAATAATTTGGAAAACATTTTCCTAAAAACGATCCCTTATATCTAAATATTTTCGTGGGCGACGAAAATATTTCAATTCCGTTCAATTTTTATAAGCAATACAAGCGACCTTTTTTTAGTAAAATATTTTCCAAATCATTCGTTTTTCACGAAACAGACTTAGGCTCCGTTTGGTTCAGCATTCCCAATGCTCATTTGGCCTCTAAAGTCCCTTGGCCAAATGCAAATGGCGTTTGGCAATTTTTTTTACTCACTTTGGGGAAATGCAATTGCATTTGGAATGCTGGCCAAGGGACCTTTGGCCAATGCACCTCTGAAGGTGCTTTGGGAAGTTGCATTTTCGGAATGCAACTTGTACTATTTATCGACACTGTTCATCTTCCCCAAACCGACGTCCGGAGGGTCGCGCGACCCCGGCGACCGCCGCCTGGGGTCGCCGGACCTCGGGCGGTCGCTTGGATCGCGCGACCCAGGCGAAGCGTTGCCTCGGTCGCGAGACCCAGTGCGACGCCCGAGGTCCGGCGACCCCAGAGGCGGCCGCCGGGTCGCGACCCCTGTGCGGTGGTGCCGCCCGAGGTCCGGAGACCCCAGGGCGGCGGTCGCCGGGTCGCGCGACCCAGGCGGTGGTCGCTGGCGACCGAGATCCGGCCGTCGGCGGTTGGGCGGCGACCGGATCCGGCGGAGGCGGTGGCTCGCGATGTAGCTCCACCGGAGTTTTTTTTTTTAAAAAAAATAGCAAAAGTCCTTTAGCCCAAGTTGATTTTATAAAACACTTACCAAACGCTACTTGCATTTCGGAAAACCCATTTAGCCCAAAGGTATTTGCATTCCCCCAAATGCATTCCCCCAAAGCCGAACCAAACGGGCCTTAGCCCAAGGGCTAAATTGAATATCGAAGAAGAAGATGAGCACAAAGGCTAATTTGCGAAATTGCCCCCACGGAATGCAAAGATTTTCGTTGCAGCCGGCATCCGAAGTTTGTAAAGAGAGACCCCACCGTGGGGGAATTCCTGGCGGCCGCGGGCTCCACGAGCCGTCCGATCGCGCGCCACCCTCGCCCGCAGCCGTCCATCTCATCTTCCTCTCTTCTCCCCCCTCGTCGTGTGTAAACGACACACTCTCTCTCTCTCTCTCTCTCTATCGATGCTCCTCGTCCTGATCAAGAACCTGGTTTTTTGGGTTTGACCTCCGCAGCGAAACCGCGACGTTCCACCACCGCTTTCCCCGCGACCCCGAATCGAGATTCCTGCAGGTCCCCTCCGCCCCGCTTCGCTCGCCGGAAACACCAGGTGGGTCGTCGCCGCCGCCGCCGCCGATCTTGGCCCCGTATCGTCGAGCTCGTGGCGGTAAGCTCCGGAATGCTTTGGATTTCGCGCGGTGCGTCGTTTGGATCTCCGTTTCTTGCTTCTTGTTTCGAGAGGGTCTCCGTTCGCTCGTGCTCTCGAGCCGCGCGCGCCTTGTGGGTTTCGGTGAATATGGGGGTGATGGCAATGATCCCGTTTTGGGGGTGGGCGGAATGGCCGCCCGCTGTGTGGTTTGGGGATTGGCCGAGCTTGGGTTTTTCTTGGCTTTGGTGGAGCTGGAATGGGTGTTGGCTAATTGCTCCTGTCTGTTCAGTTTCAGTGGGGCTTGATTAGTGTCTTTTAAACTGTTCGTTTCTGTTTTGTCTTCTCCAGATTGCCTTTTGGGTAGGTTTTGGGGATCTGCATTGGTGGCTGTTGCTCTTTGGAACCGGTAAAGCTTTCTGGGTTGCTTTATTTTTCCACCCTAATTAATGGGAAATCCCATTTGCAGTCATGGGGAATATGAAGAACATCAAGGGGCTCATCATTGATTGTACCCTCGATGGTTCTCGATGCTCTTATATAGGAAATTTAAATAGGTAGCCTGGCTCTGGCATAATTTTCTTGGAGGTTTTCTTCTTTGATGTTATGTGATCTGAAGCATTGTAAAAGTGTTCTCCATTAGTATTTTCTTCTTTCTTCTGACTCTCAGTTGTGCAGGGTTACTTGCTGCATGCGACGGTGACATCTTCTATGCTGAACTCTCATATTCTTCCAAGTTTCCATGGAAAGCGCTAAGACTGGTGAAATGGACAAGGAGTCAGCTGATGCGTCCATTCCCGCAGCAGCTAGTCATGTGGAACCTCCTCCTGTCATTGATCCCGCACCAGACAGTTCTGCCCGAGATGGGTCACCTCGGCTTTCTGCTGCTGGCATTTCATCGTGGGCTAAAAATTTGAGGATTCCTCAGTCTCTATCAACTGCACAAGATGACTCCGCCGCTAGCAATGGTGGTAAATCCACCTTTGCACGATTCACTAGTGGATTGGGTTTACGATTGTCTCCAAGATCTCCTCCAGCGGATGACAGTATTGGTAGTCCTTCAGCAGCACAGCCTGGTTTCATTGGAACAATCACTAAAGGGTTGGTTGATTCCTCCAAAAGTGCGGTGAAAGCAGTTCAAGTCAAGGCTCGTCATGTTGTCTCTCAGAATAAACGTAGATACCAGGTGTCATAGTGTTGCTTTCACCTTTTATCCTAATTTGGTTTAAGACTTTTCTATTCGAGTGAATTGGCTACATCTATTAGTGCGTGCACCCTAGGACCTTGTTTGCGTGATCTGACTATTGTTCTGTTAGCTCAAGCTATCCTTTTTGTCGTGAATTGCACTAACAAGCCAGTTTATCATGTTATGTGGATCCATTAATTCAGATCTTGCACTTAAATCGGGGAACCCATTTAAAGTCGGAAAAGAATTATCCTCACTCGCTAGCTTTAGAACTGTACAGTGACAAGTGTCTGGTCATGTTTTTGGGAAAATGAGTAAGTATGGCATAACATACTCTTTCAGCTCTTGATATTGTAGGTATCGTGAAATCAAAGATTTCATACTTATTACAGGATTTCTAAAATTGTTACTTTCCATGGCAATGCATATGCACATATTGAAAACATTTTTCTTGTATGAAAACATATATCTCCTTTGTTTGTGGAGTCAAACAACTGATGTAAGATCTCAACATTCTTCATTTTTCCCTTAAAAGGCTTAAGTTCTAAGATGAAATCCTTGGATCAGCAACCTAGTACATGCATGTTGAAAGTTGGAACTGCATTTCATAACATGTGGATAGTCCCTCCTGTCATCACAGAATTAGAGCGCCACATCTTATGTCAGTGCACCAGTCGGTCATCACACTTTAATGCTAGGGGCCGTTTGGTTTATGAAAATGTTTTCAGTTTATTTTGAGTTTTCAAAGTTCTTGAAAATATGTTTGATCCGTGAGCATTAAAATTTTCAGTTGGAATGAAAATTTTGAAATTTTGATTATGTTGTTTCCACAGTTCTCCCTTAAAATGAAATTTGTTAAGCCTCTTATAATTAAGAAAAACATTTTATCAAAACTTTAGAAAGACTGTCCATCAATAGGCTATCTCATATGAATGTTAATCGAAGAGTTAATTTATAAACCTTGTATTCTTTATTATTCTTTTCAGGTTCAGCTTATACTCTTGTCAAAATAAATAAAAACGAAAAAGATAATAGAAAAGCAGGGAAAGTCTGCAACATTTGTAATGCTTCGTGAAGCTTACAAAGCTTTGCTTTCACATGAAGCTTTGTCTCGATTAAGCATTACCAGCCTTGATTGTAGCTGTGTGGTTTGAGTGTTCAATTCTTATAATAGAAATAAAATGTGAATGAGCTTGATGTTGTTCTTTCTCTTCAGGAAGGAGGATTTGATTTGGATATGACATATATCACTGAGAACATCATTGCTATGGGTTTCCCTGCTGGGGATATGAGCTCTGGTTTCTTTGGATATGTAGAGGTAATTGAACTATTTCCAGTAAAGCAAGTGAGTACTCTTATATCAAGTTGGTTATTGTTGAAGTTGTTACACGGGTGTGCAGGGGTTCTATCGCAATCATATGGAAGAAGTGATTAAATTTTTCGAAACCCATCACAAGGTAGGTAATGAGTCAAAAGTTTATCTGATAGTCTTATCGGAGGCTAATCATGTTATGAGGTCAATGTATTTCAGTTTTCAATTATATCAGCCAATTTTTGCTGTCGTGGTGTAAAATATGCAGTCTTGCCTCTAATTTGGAAGAGTTGCACCTCTTAATTCTCTGCTGTGATGTGTGCATTTCTCTTAATGGAGAATGCTGGTAGACTACCAAATTGGGAATGAAGAATAGATTATTTTATGGATTCAGAAGAGAACTGTTTTTAGCTTACAGTACTATAAGATTGGGTAGCAGGAATAGCATATCTAAAAGCATCCATGATGTTAGCCATCTTTATGTCTTGTATGGAGGAGTATTATTTCTCTAGATGTCTGTTTACCATTAGATATATCTTCACTTATCATTCATCTCAGAGAAGCTCGTAGTAGAACCAATCAGAGGAGAAGCTGCTAAGCTATGTGTTGCAATCACAATTACGGATAGCCGAATACATTGGTCCCCAGTAGTAGTGATTTTGAAAGTGAATTACTTATATGGTTGCAGTGCAGAAACAATCATTGAAATTTGATGTAATATATCGTCTACTGATGTTCTAGGTCAAGAGAGTTTATGTCTAAACATGTCTGAATTAATCATGTATTGGTCTTTTAGTTGCACATAGACATAGTAGAATTTTTTAGCATATTATTAGCAAGGAATGTGTTATTTTCTTCTTTTTGTTCCACTTGCCATAAAAAAAGCATTCTAGGTCCTTGATCTTGACGTGAGTGTGCATACTAGATTTGCAGTCGTGGAGTGCTGATGATGGGCTTGGCAGCTTATTAGTTGGCTTCCTCTTATTTTTTCAGACCTATACTAGTGCTTGGAGACCTAAATGGGTTTATATCCTGTATACTTTTACTCTTTGGCCACAAGCAATTGCTACCATTACTCCTCTGTACGCGACAAATATGCATTAATATCCAAATAGTACACCGATACTTCCTGTACTTTGATCACTGCTTGCTGTATGAAGATTCTCAATGCATGTCAAGATGAAGTATAGTATGCCTCTTTGGGCCAGCAACTTGAGCTTATGGTTGTCTCAGCTGGTCTATGAGGTTGATGGAGTAATTTATTGGCTTAAGGTGCACCTTATCTGGGCTTCCTTGTCATTAAGAGAGGAAGTAAAGTATGCTTCGGCATAATAAACAAGATATTTAGAGAGCATTACTGATTTGCTAAGATCTTTGGGATGGTAACATAGTCATATCAATCAGCAATATCACAAATCTATGAAGTAGCATATACTGAGAAATATCTATATTCTCATCTTTTCAGTGGGACTAAAGCGCAAGTTCTGGTAAAATTTGTCCTTTTATCTGGTCATATACTTGTTATATGTTGGCTTTGCTAGTCAAAGCTATAACTATTTCTGTGACTAATAGGTTACGAAGGCTTCACATACTTTTGTTGTCTTCTTTTCCAGGACAAGTACAAAGTATACAATCTTTGTTCTGAAAGGCTATACGATGCATCATTATTTGAAGGAAAGGTGTGTTTCAGCTGGTTTCTTTTGTTTATAGGGTAAATGGGGTAAAAGAATGCGGATGAATCATAAATATGAATAAACTAAGATATGTTGGTATACTCAGTTAGTTATTTTGGGGTGAACTTTTCAGGTTGCAAGTTTCCCATTTGATGACCACAATTGTCCACCCATTCAGCTTATAACATCCTTCTGTAAAAGTGCCTATGGATGGTTGAAGGAGGATATCGAGAATGTAGTGGTTGTACACTGTAAGGCAGGGATGGCTAGAACGGGGCTAATGATTTCTAGCCTTCTCCTATATTTGAAGGTATGACTCCAAAAGTTGCCATGATGATGACATACAGCTAGTGTTATCTTTAGCATAGAATACACTGGTTCATATTTTTCGTTCATTTCTTGGACATTCTCTTCAGTTCTTCCCAACCGCTGAGGAGTCTATTGACTACTACAACCAGAAAAGATGTGTGGATGGAAAAGGGCTTATCTTGCCAAGTCAGATTGTGAGTTCCTTTCTGAATTAAGATTAGTGATACACTTTGGTCAATGTCCGCAACATCTTTCATTCTGTTTGATAATATCATTGTATTTTCTTTCCAGAGATATGTCAAGTACTTTGAACGTGTTTTGACATACTTCAATGGAGAAAACCAGCCTGGGCGAAGGTATGTTGCTGATCCTGGATACTGCTTTTGTAGTTTTCCAACAGATTCTAAAGATCAGCTTTTCTGCAGGTGCATGCTTAGGGGATTTCGTCTCCACAGGTGTCCTTATTGGATCAGACCGTCCATAACAGTCTCTGATCATAATGGTCTGTGCTGGCCCGTGTGCCATCTTTATTCCTGCATGACCAATTCGTGTTGTAAAGATGGAAAATGATATTGTAATACAAAATATCTGATCTTTGGAGTCTTTATATCTTGGGATGTTTTTTCTGTTAAAGATAACTAAATTTGATGTTTCACGCATAGTACTTCGTAAGTAAGCTGTGTGCAGCGAAATACATTTACTTTTGTCTTTTCCTCATGAACAGCACAATATCACATCATTGTTATTCTTGTTGGGACATAGTAAAATAATTTCATGATCAAATGTTTCTTTTGGCTATTGATATGTGGTTGACTTTGGAAGATGGCTTTTCTTGAAATGAAATTCTGTTTAAATCTACTGTTGAAATGAATGGAATTTTGCCCTTAAATGGCGTTATAATCTCTTCAACATTCTTGTACGTTGGCCTAATTGCTTAAGTATTTACTATTGTATCTCTCGCTCTCCAGATATTCTATTTACCACTAAGAAGCATCCAAGAACAAAGGATCTGTCGGTAGGTCATAATAATTTTTGGATTTAACTTTTCCTCCTGTTACTGGTTGTTTTACTGTTGCCGAAAAAAGTAGTAGTTATTAATATATGCTTGTTTTGTACAGCCTGAAGATTATTGGTTCAGTGCACCAAAGAAAGGAATTATGGTGTTTGCTTTGCCAGGCGAGCCTGGTCTGACAGAGTTGTCTGGGGATTTCAAGGTTCATTTCCATGATCGCCAAGGAGATTTCTACTGGTTACATTCCGTCTCCCTAGTGATATATGTTCTCCTTTGTGCTTTTCTATGTTTGGAGCTCTCTAATCAAACTTATTTTGTTCAGTTGGTTAAACACAACGTTTATGGAGAACAGAAAGATCCTCAACACCAACGATCTTGATGGGTTCGATAAGGTAATCAACTCTTTGTAGTTATCGTTAGAATTCCTGTTTCTTTCTTTAAAAAAAGTAAGAACTAGAGAGTGATGATCCAGCTTGCTCCATGCATTCTGCTGGCCTTATTTGCTCATCACTTTAAACAGGCGAAGAATCATCCATTTAGTGTTAACATGAGGTTGGTTGGCATGAACTTTGCAGAGGAAATTACCTTCTCCCGGGTTCCAGGTTGAGATTGTGCTGGTGGATTATGATGGTGTGCCTCCAACCCAACCCTCCGCTCAAAGTGGGACCAAGACTTCCAGCGCCGCCTCGGACACTGCTCCTGCATCAGTTGTTGGCGCTGTAGCTGCTTCTGATCCCCGTGAAAGCAAAGACCCAGGAAGCAATGATAAAGATGACGTGTTTTCAGACAGCGAAGCAGAGGAAGCCGGTTCTTCTAAGAGCAAGCGAAGTCAACCGGCATCTTCAACTGGCGAAACTGTCACATCTACTACCCCCGCTTCAGAGAATAAAAGTAATGCAGATCAAGTAGCTAATGTGACACGTGCAACCGAGCAGGTCTCTCTCGGAAACTCGGGTCCCACCCCGCCAAAAAGTGATGTCATCCCCAGCCCCGAGTTCTCCACTTCAGAGAGTGAGTTCAAGGCTATGGCGGCTGATGCTTCTGTGTTCACGTTTGGTGATGAGGAGGACTACGAGAGCGACTGACCAATGGTTTGGTCATGCTGGTAGTGAAACCTCTGTGCGGCTATGTACATAGATTGATGAACTTAAGCTGCAGAATCACTGTTTACAACTCAAGCGGTTGATATTCATTTCTGTTTGATATTGTGACATTAGTTCCTGTTTCTGTCTGGGTCATTGTGTTTCTGTAAATCCAAAAGAAATGTACAATTTCAGGTATTTTGCTCTGTTAGCTTGAATTCATCCATTTTATGTCGGGGGATTCACGTGAAAAGGGTAACGCGATAACTTTGTAATGTCATATGGTATACTTCTTATCGGGACGAAATTAAGGATATCTGGGCCAACAAGCATTCATTTTGCAGCAACAGATCGAAAGGTTGACATATTTTGACCATTTTGCAAAGTACCGAAAAGAGGGAATGAGTGCCACTTGCCCCTTCTTACTCGAATCAGCATAAGCCGGTGGCTAGTGATGCATGTTCTTTGAGAAGCCAACATGTCACATTTGAGGTTTTGCTCATCTTAAACACAATAAAGCCAACAAAATTCCTGGATGATACTTGCGTTAGGTCTAGATGTATACTCAATCTGACAAATGCTGTATTCAGAAGTTTACTGATCATGTCAAGGTGCGAGATTTGACAATAGAGGCCTGCAAAACTTACAATTTTCATTTCGAATCATCTCAAATGCAGTTCATTAGAGTCTTCAGGGCAATAATTAAGTCATATGGATCATCTACCTATAGAAAGAGCCAATGAAACTCTGCCTTACTTTCAGAAGTATCAGACTAGTACCCAAGAATAAGATCACACATCATTTGCAATCATACTATTTTAGTTTAAATTGGAAATTTTTGTCACATGTTTTTGATGTATATGAATACAACCACATAGAAAGTTCTGGTAGGGCACTAAGTTTTCAATTTGTTATACAAAATGAGTTACTTAAAAATGGGTTTTGGATTCGTTTCATTGACCAATAATCACTTCCCACCATATTTAGTGAACTCAATCTAGTACACTTTTCGAGTGCACGCAGCATTTCTCCTTAGATCTAATGACTTTAATATTCACTTTAGCAATGAGCACCTTAAGCAAATATGGAGGCTATAGAAATATGGCTAATTTTTTTTCTCTATCCCTAATTAGACGAAATTTCCTTAACCATGCTTCTGATTGGTGCGTCACAAGTTATGAATGCCAGCGGTACGTAAACTTAACTTAAATCAAAAGTGGGTAATGTCTACATTTGTGACCCGCCAATCAAAGACATGATTGGAGAAAATTTCCTCGGATCAAGAGTGGAGAAGAATATGATCCGTATAAAATACGATCCATATACTTTCGGCAAACCTTCTACTGGGTTGTCGAACTTTTTAATTTTGAAAGATGTAGGATGAAATTCGAGACCTTATGCTTCCTCGACAGACCACATGGCCCAAGCGCCTCAATCATCTTTCGACCCACCTGGGTTCAAGCCCGACCGACCGGTTCGCCACTACGTTTGTTCTTTGGCCTTCTCCATCCTGTCGAGCCCCCAAAGTTCTCTCTTTTGCAGTGAACATCGGCCACCCATTGACACATCGTGGCCTCCTCCCTCCGCAAACCCTTCCCCTCTTCAGAAAGGAGGTATTTTTCAGATGCCCATTTCTCTCCTTTCGCTTCTTTGTTATCTGCTTCACATCTCTTGCTAGTCGTTTGAATCTTTCCAGAGGCTAAGTTTATGAGCTCGCTTCTTCTTCTCTCGCGTTTCTGTACGAATTCGCACTGGCGTACTTACTTTGCTTGGGGTGTGGTTGTTTGTCCCGTCTGTTCCGATGAGTTCTTGAAGATTTTCTTTTTGCGCACGCCAAGTGGTTGACGTATTTTCTTCGCCTGTACTTCGGGGGAGCATCACTGCCACCATCTGGTTATTGAATTGGTTGTGTATTGTGGGAATTGAAGTTGGATATTTCTTCTCACTTTCCATGAAAATGTTTGGTTTTGGATGAGAAGTGGGTGACGCAGAAGGTAAAAGTTATCTGAAGTGTATTACTTCATCAGACTTGTATTTTTCGACATTACGTGATCTACGGAGTTTTAGCAGAAATGGGGTTCGCATGTCATCTGCTAACAACAGATGGAACCTGAACTTTGTAGCAGGAGGAAAGTACGCTGAGTTCTCTATTTAAATCTATTGTCTTAGAAGTAATTTTGATGTACTGCTCCTATGTTCGGGTGTGTCAAATGGTTAACTCGGGAGATATTAATTACAGAAGCCACTCTGTGATATGAATAAATAGCAGTTGAGAACCAATTAGAGCGGCATTCTGTTACTATGTCGTTTTGAAACTACTATAATGGAACAATCACCTCAAAACAGAAGAAAATCCATACTTTGTGTATTTAGAATCATGGCATTTTGATCACGCTGTTAATAACTTTGTAATCAAGCATGCAGAGGTTGAATTGCTTTTGGAAAGTGAATCGATATTCTTTTGAAGCTTACTTTTGGGCAATCGATGCCTTTTCATTTCTTTTATTTTCCCTGGTCTTGCGAATTTTCTTCTCTTGTCCCCCTTTTATCTTCAGTCATCCTCACCCATCGGTTCCGGTAGACGACATGATATACGAGTTTATTGCTAGCAGCAAAATTTAATCAACTGCTGACAATTGTATTTACGTTTGGAATAAGAAGGGCGAGTGTTAATCACTAGATTTGCTGAACTCATGTCAATCTCAATAAGGCTATAGTATTGTTTGGTTACATTACTACCTCATTATGCGCAGGGTTGGATGTCTATTGCAAAGGAAGATGTTCTGTTGGTTTGGTCATCTTTTGCTTGTCTCGTCACAGGAAGAGTGACTGGGTCTGAATTGAAGAAACTAGGGTAGAAAATTCAGTCTCTTAGATGTTTCGCTAGATTGAGAGTGGATTGGGCCTATGTGAAAAATGTAAAATCAAGTCATACGTACTAATATTCAATGCACGATTGGATATGTAAATATGGTGTCTAATGTCTATGTACACTAGTAGGAAATTCAGTGGACACATAAAAGATGTTTCATGTTATGATTCAGAGTGATGTAATGTCATTAAATGGTATTGTTTGTCTCTTGGTATGCCATATGGGCACATATGAGATGGCAATACATTGGACATGCCTTGCCATTTCTTTTGGGTGAGAATGATTTCTAGGTACTCTCATATTGGGAGCAGCTGCTCTAGTTTTACCAATCAAGTGCAAATTTGAGGAAGTACTGTGTTGGCACCAATAGAAGGCAATAGAATGTTTAAGTATGCTTCTGTCCTGCATCTATGAGCTTGGGGGAGGAAGCGAAATAGTTGAAATATATGCAGATAAGTACAAGCTTCCCAAAAGATGTCAGTTCTCAATGCTTTATGCAAAAAAGTGGTTGTGTCTTGGAAGTAAAGATATTTCAATCATGATGATGAAAGATGTTAAGAGTTCCTGGCCTCTGATTAATTTCATTTTAGTCAACCATTTAACTTCTTGGGAAATGCTTAGAAACGTCCAAGCTGTCCAATTTGTGCACCAATATTGGAGCAATCATATCACATCATTCGTATTCTGTTAGCCCTTTTAGAAGTGGATGACATGGACAGGAATTTTTAGCGATAAGCATGATTTCTTGGCCTGATGTCCTATTGTATCTTTCCTCTGCGAAGTTATACTATTTCATCGGTTGATTTAAGTTATTTGTTTGCCTCTTTTCTACCCTCTATCTATCTCTACTTAAAACTCATACAAGTTCCTCTTTTTCAGTTTGCTTTATTTCTAGAGGTTTTTACAATATGAAGTGTTATGCACTTTAAAACATGGTGGTACTATTCACAAAGGAAGTTAAAGATGTTCAATTTTTCTAGTAGTTGTTTAGATTATCTTTTTCTAGTAGTTGTTTAGATTCTGAGCCGATGGAGGAGTAACTATTCCACCATCTTTGTGTTGTTCTTATTTCTTGACTTTGAGGTTTTGTTATGTTAGATGTTAAAACTTTGTAAGTTTGTATTTCTCCTTTTTTCCAAACATCCGGTGAAGGCACGGCGTTTGACCGCGTTGCAATTGTAGGATTCTCAGGTAACAAAAACCGAAGATGGTGACAATCAGTGGGTTAAGTGGAATCCATCTAGGTCCTTTTTTCTATCTCTCTCTGGTGTACATGTCCATAACCTTTCATTCTCCTCTCTGGCTTAAATACTCACCTGTGCATTTGTAGGTGTTCATTCTCCTCTCTGGCCTAAATACTCACCTGTGCATTTGTAGGTGTGGTTCATCCCATCTGTAATAAATTTCCTCTTCGGAGTAAGAGCTATAAGCAAAAGAGAAGTAATGAATGCAAAGCCATTGGGCTTGCCTGTGGTAAAGTAATTATGCTTCCACCATTCTCTCTCTTTAATTTCCTATCAATGAAGTTGTAATTCCAAGTTTTGCAACAATTGGACCGCTTTGCAGATTTCAAGAACAAATGCTGGTTATTTGGATACCGGGCATTTCAGGAACAATCATGTGGTGTCTGCAGCAAGAAATAACCATGCGTTAAGCTATGATGATGACCTAAATCCTGAAACCTTTTGGTCTAGTCTGATCAAAGAAGTAGTGTGGTACTAACTTATTCTCGGAAATATATTCCCCTTCAGATTCTTCTGTTGCCATTCCCCGGGACAATGATGTTCCAAGTCGATGATGTTTTACGATTGTATCACATCTTAGATGTTTGCATGGCACGTAATGCTTGATCTTTTCATTCACAAATTTTATGATTTTCATTGTAGGTCTTTAAAGTCATTATTCACATTTTTGTGCGAGCAACCTAGCCAGCTGAAGTACATAGAATGGCCGAGCTTTCAGAGCACGGTAATTCCAAAATATGGTCATTCTTGTGGCCTAGGTAGATTCAGAATAGTTGTTTAGCATAATAAGCTACATTGCTAAATAAAAGCTGATTTTCATGGGGAACACTTCAACACCATATCTAAACAAGATTGCATCCTCGTGATTGTAGCATCACAGTTGAACTGAACTTTTACAGTTACAGATCATGCAATTCATGTTTTCTTGCTTTAATTTGACTACTCTTGAGCTGGCTAAGAGCTGAGTCTTTCCATGGATATGCTGCAGCTGAGAACAGCAACTCTCACGCTGATTCTTGTGGCATTGCTCATCGTCGCGCTATCATCAGTGGATTCGGCCCTTTACTGCATGTTGAACTGGTTTCTCAGGCGATCTTCATGACCAACAAGCTCATTTATTCCTACTTCTAGTCTATTCTTTGGAATGTCTAGGGAAATGGAAAAGACTTGTATACAACTTAAGAAATCATGAGTTGATGAGTAAGGCATTTTATTTCAATTTTTCTTTCGCTTTCATTTACCATTAAAATGGGCTTTATGACTTCCATTTGAAACGCCGGAAACTATATTCACCTGGTCGGTCATTCTTGGATTATGGCTGACGCAATGTCCATCTTCCCTCTTTTCTGTTAGGGGTGGGATGCGAATCTCTCGAGCGACTGAAGCATAAATTATGTTTATCGATCGAAATTGAAGTGCATTATCGATGCTAAGCCAGACAACGGAACCTTGGAAGCATGAGAGGATGGTTCTAAAATTCAATATCATCATCAAGACTGACTTATGGATGAGATGATGACCCAGTCATTTCTGGTCAGTCAAGCACGTGTGGATCACTTTCGAGTTTTCCCTCCGTTTACTTCCCTCTGTCAATTTGGTGTCCATTTCCCACACCTAACTCAAAGTGGTTAGAAGGGCTCTTGTCTAGAGAGGCAGTAACTGCTGCCATTTAGGTCCAGCTTATGACCAATTGGCCAGTGGGAAAATTCAAGCAAAGTGGAGCCAACTTCCCCCCAATAATCAAATGCATTTCTTCTTCTTCTTTCAACCTGATAAAATTGACAACTCTCTGTGAAGACAGCTTATCAGAACCCCAGAGACCAAGAACAAGAAGAAGAACAATAAGAGGATTGACCAAAAGGAAGTGCCACAGTGGTTGTGCTTCTTTTAGAATTTTATTTCTTGGGACAAGGACAAAACCCTAATTCTCTCTCTCTCTCTTCTATCTCACAAGTAAATATGAGATCTTGCACACGGTGGCCCATTATCTTTGCTTCTCTGCAAGAGGCTATTTTCATGGGTCCCGGCTTGGTGTGTGTGCCTCCTTTTCCCACTCTTTTGCCCTCCCAACACAAACAGTTCAACACCAACACACCGAAAGCACACGCGATTTTCCGAAAAACCCAAAAACATTTCTTTCTTCTGCAAACCAAAAAAAAAAAAAGAAACCCAAAATTTTTTATAATAATTGCAGAGAAAGAAAAGGACAAGCGTGGAGAAAAAGAGCAAGGCAAAACCCACTCCCCCCTCGCCCCTCTTAAAAATCAACCCCCCATCTCCTCCTTTTTGCCTCCGCTGCAACACCACAGAGAGAGAGAGAGAGAGAGAGAGAGAGAGAGAGATTGGCTTGGCTTGGCTTGGCTTAAAGGCTTTTTCTTTGTGCACGATGAGCTGAGTAGGACTCCAAAAGATCACTTCTTCTCCCCCCCAAAGAAGAAGATGGCAATAGCACAGCGACAAGGTCACGACCCATCGTCACCGCAAGAGCAAGAAGACCATCCTTCCTTCTTGTTCGATGATGCTCTCTACTGTGAAGAGGACAGATTCGACGAAGAAGACGACGACGAAGTTGACGGAATTCAAACGACCGCCGCTGAAAGCTCAGTGGATCGACAACAAGACCCGTCGTGGGAAGAAGACGAGGAGGAGGAGGAGGAGGAGGCCGAGCTGCTCTCGCTCTTGTCCAAGGAGCGCGGGGCCAGGCCGGACGTCGGGGAAGACGGGTTCGTCCTCGCGGCGGCGCGGCGCGAGGCCGTGGAGTGGATGCTGCGGGTGTGGGGCGTCTACGGGTTCTCGGCGCTCACGGCGGTGCTGGCCGTCGACTACCTCGACAGGTTCCTCTCCGGCTCCCGCCTGCAGCGGGACAACAAGCCGTGGATGACGCAGCTCGTGGCCGTCGCGTGCCTCTCCCTGTCCGCCAAAGTGGAGGAGACCCACGTCCCTCTCCTCCTAGATCTCCAAGTAAGACCCCCCAAAGAAAAAGGAAACTAAGAACACTCCATTGCACTCACTGAAACGAATCACAAAAAGACGTTTTCTGAGGTCAAATCTTTATCCTGTTTCGACCGATATTTACACGTCCTTCGACAGAAGACATTTTCGTTCATCTTGAGAACCGCGACGGTTGATGTGACAAACGCGTGCGTGCGTGGTGGCTGTCAGGTCGGGGACGCGAGGTACGTGTTCGAGGCGAAGACCGTGCAGCGGATGGAGCTCCTGGTGCTGTCCACGCTCGGGTGGGAGATGCACCCGGTGACCCCGCTGTCGTTCGTCCACCACATCGCCCGGAGGCTCGGCGCCGGGCGGGGCGCGCACCGGGAGTTCCTCCGCCGCTGCGAGCGGCTCCTCGTCGCCGCCGTCTCCGGTAAGTGCGGACGGGAGCAAAACACACACGGCTCTCATCTGTTCCTTCCCCCTCCCCATCCCTCCTTCCCCATCACGAAGCGGGGCTGACCATGTTCGTCTTCTTGGACTTCGGGGGAGCAGATTCGAGATCGCTGGGCTATCTCCCGTCTGTCCTGGCCGTGGCGGCGATGGCGCACGTCGTCGAGGAGGCGGAGCCGTTTCGTTCGCCGGAGCACAAGGCCCAGCTTTTGAGCGCCCTCCACATGAGCCAGGTCTACCTTCTCTCTCTCTTTCCTTCCTTCTTTCCTTCCTTCTTTTCTTCGTTCTCTCCATCTTCTTCGGTTATTTTTGCCACTTTTTTTCTTAGTGGGGGATTTTATCATTTGCCCTTTGACCGTCCAATACGCACAGAGAAAGAAAGGACACATGTTTCCACAGTGTATACAATCTTTGTTTTCTTCTGGGGTTGATTTGTAGTCCACTACTTTACCCTAAAATCTCTTCTTTTTTTGAAGATAAATTGATTTTTCATTTTATGCATCGACCAAAAAGTTTTTCTACGTACGATCCCTCGTATTGTTTATAAAAATAAATAAACAGATAATAATGCCATGTTCATAAATTTAGATGTAAATTAATATCGATAATGAAAATAATTTTCATTAGCTAATTAGTTCGAGTTATGTAAATTATCATTTTTAAAAAAATACTTTTTAAATTATTCATTTTTCGTTACACAAACCGGTCCTGAGTACAATGTCAGGAAACTGTTATGAAGATGTGAAGAAATTCGGTAGCATTTTACATGCACATGTGCGCATTTTTCTTTACTTGATTGTTTAACAAGAGCCGCGCGAATGATTGGTATGTATCAGTACATTAATATGTGCTCGCATACCTATGTATCATTTGACTCTTGACGTAATCGGGTCTTTGTGTTTTAAGCGATGACTGATGTTTGATGTTTGTACGAGGAAAATTCCTTAGTTAGCGAAAAATGTTTTGATTATCAATAATAATTTATGTTTAAATATTTGTGTATAATAAAAATATTTTTTGTTTATTTATTTCTAGAAGTGGTAAGGGAGATATTTTTAAAAAAATATTTTTGAAATTATTTATTTTTTCGCGAAACAAACGAACGTTTAGGTGAACCTAATCAAAATCTGGCGAATCTAGGACTAAAGTATAAAAATCATTAATGGACTTTAGAACCCTAATATTAATGTCTGTCTTGACAACATCTATCCTTGACTTTGTCTATACCATGCTCTTTATTTTGCTTATTATGCTTCGTTACCAGGAACAAGTAGAAGACTGTTGCAGATTCATTCTGGGAATATCAGAGACTGAAAGCAACGCCATGAACTCGTCCATCAACAACTCTCTGAAGCGCAAGCGTCACTGCGATCATCCAAGCCCGAGCGGCGTGATCGACGCATCGTTCAGCTGCGACGACGACTCGAATGACTCGTGGGCCATCGACCCGCCGTTCGACCACACGGATGACGGCAATCTCAATCCTCTACCGAAGAAGAGCAGATCGTCGCCGCCGCCGCCGCCACTGCCGCTGCCGGCGGTGCAAGGCAAGATGCTGGACTTGCCCTTCATGAACAGGAGGCTCTTTGAGGGCATCGTCAATGGCAGTCCTATTTAATACTCTCTCTCTCTCTCTCTCTCTCTAGAATTTGGATCACCTTTTGATTAAATCAAAGTGAAGAAATGTGAAGTGAAAGTTGAGGGCTTTGCGTCGAAGAAACGGGAGGGGTCTGCGCTTACGTCTGCATGTCTTTTTGGCGCACGCTCTCAGTCTCTTCAATGATCTCGAAGTGTCCCTTTCACTTCAGAATTTGCTTCATGTATGGACAGGGATATATTATGTCATCATTACAATAAAATACAATTATTTCGGAATATATTGTTTGTTTAGATCGTATTTAAATTCCTCAGTCAGTAATTTATTCAAATTTATTTTTCATTATTAGCGTTCATCAAGGATAGATTGTGTGAACGAAACCTACATGATTTTGAGATGATTTCTGTTTCTTAACATTTCATTCTACATTTTTTTCGAAATTAGGGTTTGACTTTCATCAGATGGGAAACATCTTATCGTGAATAGGGTTAATTAAAAAAAAAAACGCCAACTTTAGGTCGAGAGACAATTCTGGCCCGAACTTTTTTTTGTTCCATAAAAAAGCACCAACTTTAGGTCGAGGGATAATTCTGGCCCGAACTTTTTTTTTTCTCGTAAAAAAGTACCAACTTTTATTTAAATCCCAAATTTTGCTCCCCATCGACTTTCTATCTGAAGTTACCCTTGTTTGAGAAAAAAAAGTTATAGTGGTGAGCCTGGCGAATCTCTTCCATGACGTCTGTCGACGGACGGTGGTCTACAGCTTCATATTACGACAAAACGACGAAGTTTGGCCAGAAAGATTCAATCTAGAGATATTTTTTACTTGCCGGTGAAGTGAAGGAGACGAACAGTTTCACCGTTATTTTTCAAGCTGTAGTTCAGAGAATAAGATAATGAATAATGCTTTAAATCCAGTCAGCAAGTCACGTGGATTTATTGCTAAGGTGGAATAGTCAAGTTGGAAAATCAATGGTTTTAAGTCAATAAGGGCCAGATTTGGGATTTAAGTGAAAGTTGATGTTTTTTTACGAGACAAAAAAAAGTTCGGGCCAAAATTATCCCTCGACCTAAAGTTGGTGCTTTTTTACGAGACAAAAAAAAGTTCGGGCCATAATTATTCATCGACCTAAAGTTAATGTTTTTTTATGAAACAAAAAAAAATTCGGGCCAAAATTATCCCTCAACCTAAAATTAATGCTTTTTATTGGAATTAACCCGTCGTGAATATCTAAACTGAAAGTATGTGTACACTGATACTTCAAGTCAGTTCAAGTCATGTCAGAGATTATTTTGAATTAAATGGCCATGTCAAATTTTTGTTAACCTTTTGACATTACAACAGTAATTCTTTTTTTTTTTTTGTGGTTTTGAGGAGACACTGCTCAAAAAGCCCAATGGTATATATTCAATTTGAATTACAAATATAATCAAATCCCTTTTGCATATGGAATATTAATCATTAAATTTTATCGTACTATAGTTAAAAGAAATTCGCTTTTCGGAGTTGTTACAAACAAATTCGTGCATTTGACTTTCTCAATAAACCCATCATGAGAAATATCTAGCGTGTTCCAGTTTGAGAATTTATGTTGGAAAATCAAAACCTTGAATTCTAATTATACTCGAAAAAATATATAAATATATAAATACTTACTGTTCTCGATGATCTTGTAATCACCGAATGAAAACTTTCTATTTTATACCAGACTTTCAAGTTATCTCTACAAATTTGAATCATCATTTCACGTAAAGGAAATTTGTTTCAGAACTCACACTTGTATTAGGTTTTAATAATTTCAAAACTCTATTTTATACGGGACTGATAAGTTGTGATAAGATATGAACAAAAAGGTTAATACCCACAACCGTTATCCATTGAAAAGCTTATTGGAGTCAAATGTGACCTTGTCCCTGAATTTCCATGACAAGAGTGCATGAGAGAGAGAGTGAGTTAATGCATTATGCATGTGAAGTGAAGAAAAGAAAGGTGCTGTCGGCCAGTGCGGAAATGAGGGTTTAGATTACGGGTGGGAGACATTGGATACAGCTTTGACCTCGTTTAAAGCAAGTCTTCTTGCTTTTCCATTTCTTGTGTTTTTTTTTTTTTTTTCATTTGTGTTTTGGCGACTTTGGAACCTACCTCACTCAATACTAGAATTTTCGACTGTAGACACCAACGAAACACCATTTGCCCACTGCGCGTACCCATCACCCTAGCCCAACCAAGTGTGAATGAGGAAACCCTAGACCGGCGTGCACTTAAGCCTGTGGCCGCTCTTTGTAGACTAAATTGAACTTTTTTGAAATCGGGGATAGGCTGGATAGTCGGGCTCGTGACCTTCAGCTTGCTAATCAAGTTTTAGACCACTCGACAACCATATGATTGGTGATTTTTGTCAGATTTGCGATTGAGTTAAGATGACAAATCACATTTTAACGGTGCACTCATTTTACACTATGGATAATACGATGAACAAAATCTCTAACAACATCATAAATGTGTAAAATATCTTATTTGATTGAGCTTAAAATCCTCTCGAAATGCTTACGGTAATCTCTTTTTTCGCGAAAAATCAATAGTTTTATAATAAATTATCCAATTTTAATAGTTTATTGATTTAGGAAAATGGTTTAGAGAAAAGTGTTTTCATTATAAAAAAAAAATGCCAAGCATAGATTCTAAACCACGAAATAAAAATCTCTTAATTACGAATATATTTTTAAAATTACAAATTTTTCAAGAAACAAATAGAACCCGAATCTAAAAACGATTTTCAATATTTAAAAGAACTATTGACTATGAATGACTTAAACCGTGCATATTTATATACATTGAGAAGATTTCGTATTAAGTACAAAATAGACGTCTTTATGGTAAGGCCACCTTAAATACAAAAATTAAACCTTCAAAGAGTTGGTTGAGTGATTTAAGATTGGTTTGGATACAACAGATCCCGTATTCAAATAACAACATTCTTCATTTAATATAATCTTGGGAGCCACATGTGTCGCTCTGTGATGGTTCGCGTGCAACACGACTTGCTGCGATATTCGATTGCCCATCATGCATCCAGCATGCATGAAATAGACATCGCTTAAGAACTTAAGGTTGTTAAGTATCATTATTCGTCTAAATGGGGGGATTTTATTAACTTAATTCGACATCTATTATTCTCACATGCATGCACATTGAATTTCTATTTTGTTTGGATTACAAGAGATGCTACAACAAAATAAAACTAGAAAAAGAAGCTGCTGACTCTGTATGTTGAGAATAACATATGTACATAACATAGATGTTTGGCGCTTGCCCAAGAAGAAAAATGTATAGGTTAATGCCATTCATTGGAAAACCCTAGTGATTCATTAGTATGACATTTAAAGACTAAGAAACAACTTATGCAAATTATGTCAGACTATGATAAATCTTAGAATATCCAATCTAAAAATTTAAGTCACTAAAACTCCGTTGTCTTGCGGGAAATGAATGATGTAAAAAATATTTTCCTAAAATAATAGCTTATATCGTTTGCAAAAATGAACGAACAATAAATATTTCCATCGTTCGCAAAAATATGTAGACATCAATTGTTGTTGACAACGAATACATTTATTGTTGATATTTCAAGCGATACAAGCAATTTATTTTAAGGAATACATTTTTCAAATAATTCATTTTCTGTGAAACAAACAAAGTGTAGATAAATGCGTTGTTTAATATATAAACATTCCAACACTCACCCTCGTGCATAAGTTGGACTTTTTTTTTTTTTTTATGACCCAGGGAACCCCCGCACGGCCGACAACCGGGAGGTAAACCCTGGGGGCGACACGTGCTAGCCACCACACACGTGCACCGGTTAAGTCACCCTGCGGCACCCGGGATTCGAACACTCAACCTTTTGCGAGAGGAAGAGTGCGCACTCCAGCAACGCCACCCAGGCGGGTGGTTGCATAAGTTGGACTTTGATCTAAGCTATGTGTGAAAATGCATATAAAGAAGGCTGATAAGAGTTTGAAAAAGATTTGAACTCAGAACATACTTCTCTTAAATTCGTATTTAAAATATCCAATCCAAAAGTTTAAAATTTTAGTACGATCTTAAAAATTTTGAGCTTGACTTTCTAACATGAATATCAACTATAAATGTGAAACTTAAGGACTTTTTCTATTTGTTTTGTTACTCTCTTTTACTTATATATATTTGCAATTTGTAGTTATTCTCCCGAACTTGATCACACTCTATTGTTCGTACAACGCTTGACAGGAACCATCGGTGCATGCATGCCTAGCTAAGCGATGTCGAGTTGTCAATCGAGGTTCAGTTTTGCAGCGAAACATCCGTTTGTCCTTTCTTTTTTTGGTCTTTTCTTATTGGATTTGAGACCACAATCATGCAAAATTATTGGAAACGAACAACACTAGCTATTTTGCAATTATTAAATTGAAGAAAATTGTATTATAAGCCGAAAGAAGGAAAGGAAATGACCACGAGATCTTTTCTTTTTGTTTTTTTTCTCCAAATTTTTGCCAGAAACTACTCATAGATCTCATCATTCATCTTGCTTTAGCTGGATCCCATGATTAATAAATCGAGCATGACACCAAAAAATAACCAAAAAAAAATATTTTAAAAAAGGACCGATAATAATGGGCAACGAAACGCATTATGAACATGCACTTGCTCGTCTTTACATGTTGGTAATAATTCCATGCTTTTAACTCTTCATGGCGCGCACTTGCGCTTTGCCGTCCCACGTCATAATTTTGCATGCTTACCTATTTACTTCATCATTCCACCACACCAACAAATTGACTTTCGCATTGGTGGGAGACTTTAATTTTAAGTGCTTTATATTACTCAGAATAAAGTGCCCGTGAATGTGTGAGAAATTTTTAAAAAATAAAATAAAGAAAGGTTAAGCTTTGCAATATGTGTGTTGATAATTAGAGCAAGAGAAAGAATGACGACATAATGTTTATGGCAGTTTAATCCTAATTGGGGGTTGCGTAATATGCATTTGTGGGAGTGATTAATTACGGTCGAAGTACACATAGAAACATAAGCAAAAGAAAAAAACTGGAGATGCATCAAACATTGTTGAGATAGAAATAGGAGTAAAGTAAGTGTTGATTTGGTATAGAGATGTTGAAGGATTTGATGTGTTTTCCTTCTTCGATACCGTGTTGATTTTTAGGGTCGGAGAAACAATAACACCCAAGTGTTTATGATGGCTTAACCGCAATTAGGGTTGCATTAAGAAAGATCAATTACATCTTAATAGTAAATACCCTCCCTATATGGGTTCACCATGATATAATCAATCACAATACTACAATTAAATTAACTGGCTTGATCAGTTTACTGTTATACATTTTGTCCAATAAAGTTAGGATAATCGTATCAACCAATATATATGAAATCCCTTAAGTAGATTCTTTTGTTTGCTCCTTTCAACGTGGAATCTAAATAGAGGATGAGCTTAATTTATTCTTTCTATTTTGCTTTATTCACGTGTTATAGAAAACATGCGATCTTTTATAAAGCCAGTGAATCTATGCAGGGTTTCATGCATGCCAGCCATTGTTGCCCACTTATAAACAATTCACAGACGACATTATGCCCGAAACGCATTTCGAGTTCTTTTTCATCCTTGTGCCTTCAAAATGTGTGTCATGACTTTACCGTTCTCTCTCTCTCTCTCTCTCTCTCTCTCTCTCTCTCTCTCTCTCTCTCTCTCTCTCTCTCTCTCTCTCTCTCTCTCTCTCTCTCTCTCTCTCTCTCTCTCTCAGGCTTTTGGCCTTTGCAGCCTCTATTGGGCATATCTCGTGTGTTAAGAGGATGCTAACATGTTCAATCTCGAAAAGAATGATTTTCAAATTAAAATTCATCTCCTACACTTCTTAGAAGATCTCATTCTATAAAAAAAAAGATATAACTTCTAGCAGTACTTGCTAGCATAGCAATATTTATGTCAAAAGGTGTTAAGATAATTCAAAGACTTTGTCCCACATATTTAGACTAACTTGTGTGTGTGTGTGTGCGCATAATTTTCAAGGAATGAAATTACTGGAAACAAAAATAATGAAGATTTTTTACTTAAAGTTGGACTTCTTAGTCATAAAGAAAGATTAAGAGATTTCTTGATTGGCTTAATGGGCAAGGAATGAACATGTATATACTATATATAAATTAGGTGTAGGAATGTGCTTCTATATGTGGGTTAGGTGCATGGCATAGATTCAACTCTTCGTTAGATCAAACTTTGACGAATTTCGCGTTCACCCCGAACTATCTTTACCCGATTCATGACGTTACCGATGTATTTTGCGTGTTCGATATTTATGTACTCGAGGTAGGCTTACTCATTACTATAAAAATTAATCAAGAAATGTATTCACTAGTGAAAGCTTTTCATCCATGAGGGGGACTTGCTTCACTTGAAAATATAATGACATGTCCTCTGTGGCTGTGATGGAGAGAGAGATAGAGATCTTGGTCTTTTGCTTAGTTAATGGGGGGTTGCTCAACATATATTAAAGAAGGAGGTGAGAAGTCAGAGGTGGGGAGATTTTGGAAATGGGAGACAAAATCTTTGATTGCATGGAAGGATGTCTTGTCCCCTTCTTTTGCTCCTCTCCCTCCACTTTAAGGTTGGTAGTGTGTGCAAGTGTGTGATGGATAGAGGGTTGTCCAAGTAGATGCGTGCTATAAGTGCTCGTGATTCATGAGAGAGAGAGAGAGAGAGAGAGAGAGAGAGAGAGAGAGAGATTGTCTTGTATTTTCAAGGGAAACAGCTTGCTCCCAAGGACAAAAGATCATGAGCTCAGTTTGTCCCCACACCAATAATTGTAGAATAATATGATGGCTTAGAGAGAGAGAGAGGGATGTGAAAAATGAAAATGTACCCTTTTGACTTGGTCTCACCCTCCTATCATTCCCCCTTTCTAGTTCGGTTCTGGTCATTGAGAATTAAAAGGGAGAGTTTGATCTCAGATTTTGACCAAAACACCAACCCATGTGAGCTCCTCGTCTCTGCTCCTTTCCTTCTCCCCTTACAGCTGTAAAGGCTAAGCGATGAAAACAAAGAGAATTTCCGCAAGTTATCATACTCGTGCGAACACAAGTCATTGTTAAATCTTGACATGCGCTGTTTTACTTTCCTTAGCTTGTCCTGGGGATAAAAGGGTTTCCCTCTCCATGCCACAAGAAGCTGAGGGTTGGGGTTCGGTTGAGGTCCAAGCATAGAGATTTGTTAGGGGAGTTCATGTCTAAACCTAGGTTAGGTACATTGCCTAATAAATTCCAGTTTATGGATCACGAGTGAGTCCAAATCACCACTTCTTGATGATAGAAAACTATAGAAACAATTCCAATATCACCATTTGCTAGAAGGGTGTTTAAATATTGGTGAAATAATTACCAAAAAAATCTTAAACATATTGTACGGATACCAATTCTGTCATAAACTTTTCAATTTTGCCCATTGCGTCATAAACATTTTGACAATTTATCAATTCAGTCATTTCGGCCAATTTTATCCGGGAATTGCTGACGTGGACACTGGCCATCCTATGTGGCACGGTCGGCATTGATGTGGATAATTTTTGCAATTTCAAATTTTTTTATTATTTTTGTTCTTTTCACTTCCTTTTATTTTCTTTTTTTGTCCTTGTGGCCGAAGGGCCTGCAAGCCCTCACCGGCCACTAGTTAGGGTCACGGCCCTCACCTAGGCCCTCGCCAGCTGCGATCGAGGGCACAAAGGCCTTGGGTGAGGCCATCGCACGGGCAAGGATGCGAAGGACCTTGCCAGATCTAGGTGAGGCGGCCGGGAAGTGCCACCCCCACATCTAGCGAGGGCATTTGCGCAGCTGACCACAAAGAAAAAAAAAGCAAAAAAATTGAAATTTTTAAAAAAAAATTACAAAAATTGTCCACATCGGCGCATGTCAGCTATTTCCTACCAAAATTAGATAGAATGACTGAATTGATAAATTGTCAAAAGGTTTAGAACTAAACTGGCCAAATTAAAAAGTTTATGACTAAATTGGCATTTGTATAATAGGTTTAGCACTTTATTGGTAATTTTTTCAAGAGAATTCAAATCATAGTACAAACGAAGTTAAAACTTCAAATGTGCGATAAGGAACCCCAACGAGCTGCTCAAGTGATTGGCGTGTGCATCTTCCCCCGCTCAAGATTTTGGTTTCAAATGTAGCAATTGCACTTTACCTCTCGTTCGGCTGCACAACCAAGCATTGACGTGCGTTGCGATATTACCTAGTGTTTAATGGGTCAGAACGACGGTCACAACCGATGAGAATAATCGATTACATGCTCAAATAGTCTCGGATAACCTACTAGTGGCCGAAAATCCAAAATATGTTCAAAGGGGAAAAGAAAGGAGAGAAGAGAAAAAGTTTTCAAGAATGTTTTTGCTTTTCTTTTTGTTTTTGTGGCCAGAGAAAAGTGCAAGACTGTTTGCTAAGACCCTTCGTGCAGATAGTCCAAGAGGGGAACAGGATGGCCCTCAAAAGGGATCAGAACAGAGCCAAGGGAGGCCCCAAAACTTCTGCCAAAATGACAGTGCATTCTGCAACACCTCGCATTTTTTGCACATCCAATGCGTGACTCCCATAATTGAACCAATTCCTCCCATTAACCTCTTCCTCTTGTTTGATCCATATGTGCAGTCACTGCAGACAACGCAATCGGCATCCGATGTGTTTGGGAAGATACCTTGATCTTCCTATGTGGTCACCATCCGCATGTAATGCCAATTCTTACTACCTTGGATGGATCACATTCCAACCCATCGAGTAGAGAGAGAGAATATCTGCCTGAAGTTCTTGTCCCTTAGTATTTCCAAGAAGATTGGAGCCAAAATTTAAAACTAATCCAAACATAATGGGTAATCATTGAGATTGAGTTCCATTTCCATACAAACGTATCGACCATCAATCTTTCGATTAGATTTTACCTCTTCAGGATTAGCAAAAACGTTGAATATTCTATAACAAAAATCTTCTTTCCCTCCCCCTCGAAAGGAAGTGGAGGAAACTCCACAATGCATGTGGCTTAGTAATTAACGCATATAGATTGAGTACCATATAAGGGAATTTCTTGCCTAGATCCGAATTCACTTGAATCGGTTCATCAGAGCCTTTGGATAGGTGGGTTTCATGTGGATCCAATGTGATGAAATCACACAATCAATGATTGAGATGGATCAGGTCCAATTGATCAAAATCCGGGCAAACCCTCTATATTAAGCCATGGGACAAGATGATGTCCTGAGCACCTAACCTACTTATGGCAATTATATGCCCCATGGCAGAATCTGCTAAAAGGGACTGTTTGAAGGAGACCAAGACTAGGGTTTAGTCTTTGCCATGCCTTCAATGATTAATAGCCTGGCTCAACAAACATACTAAATGAACTCACCCAACAAAACTACTTTAATGGAACTGAGCTCCAATTGTTATAGGCCATTGGAGTGTGCTCTCTTCAAAACCTTGGCATAGCCATGTCCTGACTCTGAGAATCATAAAGCCCAGCAAATCCCTATCTCCTGTATCTGTTGTTGTGGGTCCTTATATTAATTACTCCTGATGTAATGTGCCTGCCCTACCATACCAGAACATTTTTATCAATATATAGCAAGGACAATGTTGAAGATTCATATATAGACAAGGCATTCAATTAGAAATTATGGTAAGTCCAGTGTTGTGGGTGGTGGTCCTGGGGCGGGTAAAATGTAAAAGGGTTACCAGTTCATGCTTCTCTTGTTTACGCTCTTCTAAGTTCCACCGGGCAATGACCTTCGATTTAAGCTAATGCAACAACATGCCGGGAGTAGGAAGGTTTTCGCTCGTCTTAAAATGTCTTATTTCTCGGTAAAACGAATTGATTGCCTCGATTAGATGTGCTCAATCTAATAGTTGTGTGAGGATAGGGTAATGTACCTTGATAATACCAAATGAGTTAACACAAACTTTTTTATGCTGAATAAGGTTTGGTTGGGAAATTGTCCAAAAAGTCTTAAAGTTATTGCACTTTTACTAATTCAGTCATAAACCTTTTAATTATGTCAATTGAGTTCTAAATATTTTCACATTTTGCCAATTAAGTCCAACTAGCCAATTTTGTCTGGAAATCACTAACGTGAACGCCAGCCATCCTTTGTGGCACGGCGGGCTAACGTGGACAATTTTAATAATATTTTTATATCTTTCAAGTTTTTTTGAATTTTTTATATTTTAATTTTCTTTCTTCTTTTTCTTTTTCCTTCTTTGCTTTTTTTCTTTGTTTTATTGTTAAGGGCCGTGGGCCACCGACCGAGGCCTCGCAACTCCTGTCGGCCATTGGGCGGGGGCTTGCGACCCCTTGCCGGCCATTAGGCAAGGGCTACAACCCTCGCACGGCCAAGGAGGGCAGCGAGCCCTTGCCCAGCTTTGAGCAAGGGCCACAAACCCTCGCTCGCAGCTGGCAGGGCTCGCAGGCCCTTGCTCAATGGCTAACGAGGGTCACCAGGCCTCGGCCGGCAAGGGGTTGCCAACCTTAACAATATATATATATATATATATATATATATATATATATATATATATATATATATATAAGCGTAAAGAAGGAAAAAGAAAAAGAAAGAAAAGAAAGAAGAAAATAAAAATATAAAACATTTAAAAAATAAAAAAAGAATATTAAAGTACTATAAAAAATTATTCACGTCAGCGCCAGCCGTGCCACATCATACGGCCGACATCTACGTTAGCGATTTCTAACCAAAATGGCTCAAATGGATTGAATTGATAAAACGTGAAAATGTTTAGGACTGAATTTGCACAATTAAAAGGTTCATGACTAAATTGATAAAAGTGTAACAGGTTTAAGACTTTTTGGATAATTTCTCGAGTTTAGTTGCTTCGTAAGCCTAAATTTGAGTCCTACAAAACAAGAGGATAAAGATAAATATATTGTTCTCTACATGTTTCCTGGCTCAGGCGTGTCCTGACTCTCTGAAAAAACATGGCTGCAATTCTGGAAATGTGTCTGCTTAGGAAGACAGAGATTTAGGTATCTTTTAGGCAGGCTGGAGTGGCAGTGGCGCAGTGCCCTATCAACTGATGTTTTAAGGGAAGTCTTGGCCAACTCACTAGGTTTGGATTTAGCTAGACTGCTAGAGTTTAATATAGAAAAAATATGCGGTTAAAATGACAATATTCACCGATAAACTATATCATTAAAATGATTGATATATCTACTATTTAATCTACAATGGTAAATTTGATCTTTAGCCATGTAGACCACAAAGTATAAAGAAGCAGAACATATAAATCAGTGGGGAGTGCATAAGGAATTGGACACAATTCCTCTGGACTCAGGTACTATGATGAATTGAGAAACCATCTGATTTTAACCAAAGTTTGAAGCCATTAAAAATTGGTTCGAGTTGTGTATTATATATTTAATTAAACTAGCACTTTTTTTTCCTTATAAAATTCTTAACGAATCGTCTGATGGTTAAACAAACGCCGAGCCAAGCTATAGAGAAAAGGTTTACCACAAAGGTCGCGCTAACATGATGAGATACCAATGACTACTGAATGTCAATATGTTTGATTTCCAAACCCGAAGATGCTTCACATTGTTATCAATTAACACGTTTGGTTTGATTCGCAATATCGTTATGGTAGGATTTCTCGCATGTATGCTTCCTTTCATCTCTTAACATGTATACACGAGAGAGTACTGGGCTATAAGAACTTTGTTTGATAGGAAGCTTTACAGAAAATTAGCTAAGGAGCTAAACAAAATGACATTTTTTTCCTACACCCAATGAAAATGGGAACTCATATCACATATGGGCAGATTTGGCTGTTCTCTCTACAGCCACAGGAACTATACCCGTGATGGCTTGATTTTTCCAGTAGGAGGCACCAGAGACAAGTAATTAATGATTCGTCCCAACAACTTGATTCAATCTGACTATCAATCAAATCCCAGATAAAAAAAAAAAAAAAAGAAATCTGTAATCACAGTTTTGATGGTGATCAAGATACAATAGCAGCAGCAAACCAATGATTGATAGATGATGAGACGGGAAAAGTGTTAAAGAAGATCTAAATCTTTTGCATTAGTGTCAATTCAGTTCTAAACTTTTTATATTTGTGCCAATTTAGTCTTAAACCTTTTATTTTTGAGCCAATTCAGTCTTAAACCTTTTTTTTTTTGCCAATTCAGTCCTTCCGGCCAATTTTGGCCGAATTTTGCTAACGTGGATGCCGACCGACTGGCGGCCGGTCACCGGCGCTGACGTGAACAACTTAAATGATATTTTAATATATTTTTTGATTTTTTATTTAATTATTTTTTTATTTTTTCCCCTCCCCTCCCTCCTTCCTCCAGCCGGTCGCCGGTCCAGCAACTGGCCAGAGGCCAGAGGCCGGTGAGGCTCACCCTCGCTAGCCATTGGCGAGGGCGGCCTCGCCCAACCATGGCAAGGCTTGCCTTTGCCGTCGCTGGTGAGGGCGAGCCTTGCCAATGGCCAGTGAGATTGACCTCGCTAGTGGCCGGCAAGGGCGAGCCTCACCGGCGCCGGCCTTTGGCCATCGGCCACCGGCTGGAGGAAGGAGGGAGAGGCGGGAAAAAAATAAAATAAAAAAATTCAAAAAAATAAAAAAAAATATTATTAAAGTTGTCTACGTTAGCGTTGGTGATCAGCCGCCGGCGTCCACGTCAGCAAAATCTGGCCAAAATTGGTCGGAAGGACTAAATTGGCATAAAGGCACAAGATTTAGGACTAAATTGGCACAAATGTAAAAAGTTTAAGACTGAATTGGCACCAAAAAAAGTTTAGGACTAAATTGGCACTAATGCAAAAGGTTTAGGACTGAATTGGTACCAAAAAAAGGTTTAGGACTAAATTGGTACCAATACAAAATGTTTAGGACTTTTTTTGCACTTTTCCCTGGTAAAGACTAAATTTTTAACCATTTCGTGTACCAATGATCAATGGGATCCACATGAACATGAATCCGTAACACATAAAATGTGCACTGGAAGGACAACTAATGCATGTAGAGACCAAGCCCGGGAACATGAATGGTTACCAGCTGGTGTACTTATAGGGCCACTGAAACAAATACCCGTGACGCAATGAGACGGACCCAAACTTTAGGGTTCCCTGCATCACCGCAGAATTACTAGAGGGAACACATTGCAACATCTGACGAGTCAAATAGATCCTGCAGTCGAAGTCAAAACACACAGCACAAGATTGGCAAAATACATGACTGAGGTACCAAAACAATGTTGGGAGGGGACAAGTACTTGGCAAATAATTGGAGCGGCGAAGGAAATATGTGAAGTATGTTCATCTGCTTCACCAGGCAAGTCCGTTTCCCCCTGGCACAAGACGGCAAACAACAGAACACAGAACAGTGACGGGTGGAAAACACCATTCCAATCTGATTGGCTACTGATATACAATGATGAGATGGGCACTGTCATTCCCTTTGCCCAGAGTAAAAAAATCATACAAAGAAAATGGATGTTTGCCAGGCTACTATAATTTTCACAGCAAGGGGACTAAGGACAGTGGATATGGTTGCTGCATCAGTGGTCAGAGTTGGAACTGAGATAAGAGCCTTTTGTGCCTAGAAGCCGCAAACGAATTACATCCACTCCCGTAAATCAAATGGACATGCCACCCACAAACTAGGATGTTTTCTCAAGGAATTAGCTCTGGGCAAGTCATGAACATGCAGCTCCTGGTCTTACCATTTAGATTCTCAGAGAACATTGATGGAAAAATAATCAACCGTCTATATATTTGTCTAAGTGCCCGAGAGAATGTCTGAGGAGCATGAGGAAGTGTAGCACTTGCTAGTTGCTAAGCTGTTTAAGAGATGGGATGTACAATCATCAAATCAATGTTACAGGCCCAGTTTGTTAGAGCAACAGTAAAACTGCACATTGAGAGTATCCCAAGAAGAGAAAATTTGGCAACCTCATTAAAAATGTCAATACTCATGCAGAATCTAATAAACGAGTCATCCAGAAGCTTGTTAGGGATGATCCTGTAAGAGGGAAGTGTATATGATCTCCAAAGTACTCGTCTCTCGGAAACTAAAACAAACAGAACATAAGAAAGATTGAAATCACAGGCTGATAATTTCGTGTCGCTAAAACAAATTAAAAGGGTTGCATGAAGATCCACTAAAACATTTAAGATCAGGTTTAGAAGTATGCTTTTGTACAATCCAATCATCCTCCACGCATATGAGCCCCTAGCTCACCAAATTGATCATCAGCTTCTACTGTATCTTCTGATAAGCGAACTGCATCCAGTTTATGCTTCAACACTTCTATGGCATTGAGTACCAACTGTGAAGCTTTAATTGCTCCAGTGGATTCAACAGTGAAAATAAAACTGTCCTCCTTTGCATATATCTCCACAAGACCTGGCTTTCCCATGGCTTCAGCTTTTTTGATTACTTCATCATCATAAGTGTAAGCCTCAGGATCAACAACTACCACCTAAAAGGGAATAAAAAATGAGAAATAGAGGGCCTAAACTCAGCCATCCATGCCTATTGCTCAAAGGAACAAATTAAAGCATAGCGTAAAGTAGAAAGTCCATGATCATCATTCGTTTAGAATAACATTATTGTGACATGAAATGAAACTCCATCTTATGTTAAATAAACAAATTAGACAAGCTGCAACGTCTAGAGAAGCAAATATAGCATCCAATTCAACATGCCAAGAATGACACAGTATCAATCATGTCTTAATTCAGGCCAAAGTAAAATTTATTCCTGTTTGTATAGAATCTGCTATTCTCACAATCTTACAAATCTAGGAACCATTCCTGGTTAGCACTAATTCCTGTGGTGAGTTGAGTATTCTGTCGCCTAGGAAGAAAGGTTCAGCACACTCATGAGTCAACAATTCTAATCATCATTATACAATATTTACTAAAAAGAGTGTCTCCTCCAGAGCTATCTCCACGAGTGTATATATTACAGGCACAGGATGATCGATGATCAAGGAAAAAGAAACAATAAAATCTCTTCCTTTGTCAAACATCATTCTCAGCTTTTATAATGTTCTATCAGCTCAGCATATAAGAGCCATATCAGACTAAATTAATGGTCAGATAACTCTTTCAGACTCTCTACCAGTCAAGTCATTAGCTGAATAAATGGCCACTCTGACTATAATTAGAAAAGAATTCCCAAAAACCAAAGGGTTTAGTGGCCACCCAATTTGGCAATTAACTCGGTTTTTCCGAATAAAAATACCAAAAGATTAGTCCAGTTACTTGATCGCCACAACGAAAACAAGTGGTGTGAAGAGCTAGAACAAATACATCAAAAGAAAGAAAGAGAAAAAAGAACTAGAACATAGAAATAAAAGTAACTTTTAGTAGTGATTGAGCCTATTCTTAGCAACACATTAAAACAAAAGCTTTCTTGCAGGCATTTCTGATGTGTATTTAACCAAATCTACTTATAGCACAGTGCTTGACAATACAATGGGAGCTAACAACATTAATCATATGCCAAGTTAAAGCCAGTGATTATTTTTCAAATAGTAATAAGCATCCTATTTATTTTTGTGTGATTTCTTTTATTTCTCATCTTCTTAATTTCAGTAAAAAGTAAGTTTCTATTTTGTAGGGGTTATTCAAAATATAACTTTGCACTTGCCGAATGTCAGCCATTTATTGCATCAAGATTTAAGTTAAGTTTGCCATAAAGAATCACCAAAGCAAACAAGAATAATATCAGTAATTAAAGAATGATTTTCTTGGAAATTAACCAATGACCGAACAAAAAGAATGAGAAAAGCTTGAAACAATTAGAATTGAGATGAAACAATTAGAATTGAGATGATAGAAAGCAAATAAAGAAGGAACAAAACTATTTAAAAGGGTTTCTTTTTGCCAAAAAATTATCAGGAACAATTTGTAAGATTGAAATAATTTGGAAGATTGAAAACATAATAAAAATACTGATACTTTCATTAAGAGCACAGCAAAAGAATTTTGAGATATATCACCACCTTTTGATTCAAACTCGGTGCAGAAGTAATTCCATCAACTCCCCCACATATTGAGCCACCTGTGCAATTTGTATCCATTGATACATTCTAGACCAGATAAAGTATAGTTTTCATGGGAGTGACGCCTTAGGATTGAGCACCACTTACTCAAGTGGAGAATTTTACTTTCACCAGCTTAACTTGTCAAGACATGGTCAATGTACCCATACTGCACTTAGAAATAGTAATCCCAACAAATCCGAGGCCTGGTTCCTCTAAAAGTTACCATCGACAACAATTACGCACACATTTTTCAATTACGAAGCATGGCAAAGTGACCCAACTCACCAATAATTACCCTAAGTGGATAAGATAAAGAGCCCACATCCTTTCTTCCCCCTTCACTTCCTTCCCAAATCTTTCTCATTTTAATATCTTCAAGGCAAACTATAACTTTTGCTAGATTAGACTCCTCTCAATATGTTGCCATCTACATCTACATCTTACATCTAATGATCTCATTCTTTCCATTTATCCTGATATATTAAAGAATCTTTCTGAAATAAACTATTATCAAACAGTTTTCCCAACGCCAGATAATGAGAACTAAATGATCATTTTTCTAATGGGGTTACTCTTATCAAAAGCAAAATGAATAGCTAATGTACAATATGGCTCAGTTTTCGCAGTGCCAACCACTCCTACCAAAAGAATGTTTGCACATGCAGGCTTGCTACTGGAAGCATATCTTGCATTTTGAGTGTTTCATTATCCTTCGGTGACAGAATACCGGTCACTGTCTCAGCTATGCTCAGGAGGCTAAATGAAAGTCAGTACAGGCAGGGACTCACCTTGGGACACCTACTAATTATAAGAAGTTTGTCTCGTTCGTTTTCTTTCCCTTATCATTCCCCATTATAAGTTACCCTTTTTACGGTCACAACTATTGTAATTTGAATTCGTTTTTCCTTATATAAGTCTATATTCTATAAGACTGCAGTCACTCTTATTTCGAGGTACCTTCAGCTGTCGTTCAGTACTTCGACATTTGCACTAGCATCATACCGATGCTCCTCGCCTGCACACACTACCATGACCAATTAAGGCACATACAACTTCACATGTATATGCCTTAGATGTCCTCGCTAAGTTATCTTATTACAATAAGAACACAGATACTGCTCAGAATTTGCTTTCCACATAAGTGTCTTTGGACTCATGAAATCAAAAAGGCAGCTGAAGATTCTTATTTTCACATATTGAGAAGAAAAATAGTCAAGATGATCTTAAAATCAACATTGAAACCCTACTTTTTTTACAGTTTCACATGTATTGACCCAACTGTAAAGATTATAGTCAAGTGTTTAGTTTAAATCCAGGAATTTCATGTTGACAGATATTTCAAGTAGTTGTTAAGGCGTCAAAATTTGAAATTTTTTCCTTCAAACGCAGAATCAAACTGATCAAATCCTATCAGAATGTTATCAGGGAGAGTCAAGTACAATATTTCATAATGGAGTTGAAGTAAAACTTATTTGCAAAGAAAGAATACAAGGCATCACATCAAGTTTCTCCCCCTTCGTCTTATTTCAGAGCAATCCATTGGACAATAAAGTTCTACCATTCTGGTTGCAAATATGTAGCATCATTTCTTTTAGTCAGACAATATTATGTATATGATAAATTCAGTTATCACGTTCATTGGAAATTCACGCATCCTGCAGGCCACACACATATTCAATGATAAGAGGGAAACCAACCTGCTCAGTATTAGGATCAATGTCAAACACTTTGGTAGGACTGCTGTCCACCCAACTTTGTTTTTCCTCAAGGGACAAGTTCTCCATTAAATCTTCATTGATGTGAATTTCAGGTTCATACATGAATGTCACTGTGGCTGCAGGTGACCACTTTGCATGATCTTTGCCAATTCCTTTTCTTGCTATTGCTCGCAGCCTTAGCTCTTGACCTCGGCGAAGCTTCACAATAGTAATTCCCCTGTGCACATAAAAGAACATATGGGAAAATATAGTGAGAAAAGCAACTGTTGCACCATTCTCTCAATGCATCCCAGACAGTAATGACAATGATGCTGACTATTCATACCTATCCATATCCAGGAATTCCCCATCACAATGATATCGATAATTATCGGTCACATTCTCTATTTACTCTACAGGCATGAAGCAATTAAATCACGACAACATATGATTAGCTACGAAATATACGAACTTGCATTTAAGGTCTTCTTTACACAGAAATTTATGCACCAAATTGGTCTAACTTAAAGAACCATGTTCACCATCTATTCTTGCCTTTAATCCGAGAAGAAATCTCAAGGTGATTTTACTGCATACTCCCGTGAAGAGACAAGTATTGCCGCATATAAGTGTCTATAAACCAACAATAAGCCCTTCATCGAACTTATTTCACTATTAATTTTACCACTAACCAAAACCACACACACACACACAATCATGCATACCCACCGGCACACCTCCACAAAACTTAGGACACAGTACGAGCAATTCAACAAAACTCAAATGTCCAAAGCCCTCTCTTTTTTTTTTTTTGGCTTTCACAAAACCTCTAAAGAAGCAGCAGGTCACGCTATGCAAATCAATCTTAGACAATTTCCAAATGAGCAGCTCATTCAATAGAGCTTTTAAATTACAATTGTGAGAATACCATGTAATCTTTAGCCAATAGTAGGGTAACATGTTAAACCGTGAAAGCAGGTGAATTTCATATTCACCCAAAACGAGAGAAACATGACATTTCCAAGCAGAAGCCCAAAAATCAAACCGAAAAGAAATCACCAAAACCCTCGACACATTTCCCTAGACGAGAGAAAAAAAATTTGAAAGTAGCAGCAGCACCACCAAAGCGAAGCACGAGCGAGCTAATAAACATACTTCTGCTCGGAAGAATCGTCGCCGCCGAGGGAGTCGGAGAAGTCGACGGGGACGACGGTGTGGTCGGAGCTGATGAGGTCCTTGCTGGTGACGTCGAGGGTCTGGTCGGTCATGCACTTGGCGCGGAGGTGGAACTCGACGGAGCAGAACTCGCACTGGCCGTCGCCGTCGCAGGCGTCGCAGTCGCGGGAGAAGCGCATGGACATGGCGCGCTCGGAGGTGAGGGGGATGAGGCCAAGGCGGTGGGCGATGAACTCGTCGTTGAGGACGGAGGAGTTGACCTCGATCTCGACCAGGTCGATGGCGATGGTGGGGACCTCCGCGATCATGACGCGGCGGAGGGCGTTCGCGACGCTGGCGTCCGTGTCGCGGAGCTCGAACTTGAGGTAGTCGTCCTTCGCCTCCCGGACCTTCACCTTCGGGAACCGCTGGTACGACGCGCCTTCCATCGCCGCCGCCGCCGCCGCCGCCGCCGTCTACGGAGGAGGAGTAGAGATTCGAGGAGGAGCTGCTGCTGCTGCTTGCTTGCTAGCGCTGAGAATCGCAGAGGTAAAAATGCGTTCTTTTTCCTTCAGGGGTTTTAGATGAAAGAGAGAGAGAGAGAGAGTGTGGGGGGCGTGCGACGTCGTAACGTCCCGGTTCACGAAACGTTGCGTCGTTTCGGGCACTTGCGAATACGGCAGGTCGCTCCCTCCCTTTGTGCTTAAATTGTAGTCTCGATGTTTTTTTTTGGACAAAGGAGGCTCAATTGATCAACGATGCATTTTTTTGGTTTTTCGAAATGAATAGTTCATCCTCGATTTTTTGTAGACAGTGTTGATAAGTCAATCGTGGTGTTCTCTTTGCTTTATTTTTTTTTTATGCTCTAAAAAAATCACAAATCAATACACTTCGTGCCGCTGAAAATCTTAAACCGGTACACGCAGTAGCACATTTACCTTCAAATTGATTTTCGTGTCACGAAAAATCCCGAACCGGTACAATGTGAGAATTCCACTGAAATCTTATTGTGAAAGCCCGGCAAAATTAGGGGTTTTAGCAAATTTTCGAAATATTAGAGAGCTCTTAGAGTAAAATTTGATTTCCCAGTGGTAGTTAATTTTTTTAGATCCGACTTCCCATAACACCATAGTTCAGTATACCCTTTTATGGTAAATTTTCACACGTCGATCATTTGCGTTATTTACCACGTGTAGACTGTCATACTATACTAGTTTGAGATTTTTTACTATGTGAATGTTAGTTTGAAGTAAATGTGTACTAGTTTGGAATTTTTCGTGGCCGATCAATTAAATTTTTCGTATTGGTCGGCATATCAATTTGAGATTTTTTGTTACACAAAAATTAATTCGGAGTAAATGTGGTATGGATGTACCAATTGATCGACGTACCAATTTCTTCCTATTCAAGTGCTCATCTTCTTTCTTCTTCCAGCAAGATGAACAAGGAAGAGCGGCGACCTCGTGAGGATGGAGGAACACCATGAGAGATTGAGTGTGCAGTGTTGGCCGTTGAGCTCACCATCGATCGGCTTCTTCTTGTTCTTTTCGGCGGGCATTCTCCAAACGAAGCCCTCACGCTCGGCCCAATTGCACCCGTCGCTCACAAATGCCAAACGGAGGGTGTGAGCCGTTTCTTGTGAGTCACTAAACTTGTTCTAAATCGGTCCAAATCTACATCATAAAATGGTTACAATCGGACACGACCCGACCCGATCCGAAAGTCTCATATTTGGTCATCGTCGATCGCGAGTAATGAAAGGCACGACCTCCTCGGCTTCTACTCATCCGGACTCACTCTGCCGTATGGCTTCGCGTCTTGCAATGCTAGATCTTTGGAATCCTTCGACGAAGAAGAATATGAACAAAAAAAATACGTGGCTCTTCCCTATTCATCTTGTTGAACGAAGAAGAAGATGAACTTAAAAGAAGAGAAGGAAAAATAAAAAGAAATTATATGTGAACGAAAATGCCCTTGATTGACTGACGAGATTAGACCTTATTTGAGATTATTATGGTCACGTTAGGGTTTTATTTGAAATGACATGCACTTTTAAGCCATATTTTAAGAAATGGTTAACACCACGAAAAACTTGGTACATCTATTACAAAATTACCTAAATTAATTTTTTGACTATAAAAAACCTCAAATTAGTACACCTGTGACAAATTTATCCAAAACTAATATTTTGATTACCAAAAATCATAAACTGGTACACTTGTGATAAATTTACCCTCCATTAAATTGAATTATCACCACAAAAAATCACAAATTGGTAAGGTAGTCCCCGAAAGGCTTGAACAAGAGATTCGTTCGTGCGGGATAGCATACCTATTACAAACTGACCTTGTTTTCTCTGATTCTCAGCATAGATCCCCTTATTGATATCAGAGCATGGTTTTATGTCTAGCTTGGTTCGTTTAATGTGCTTAGCTGGTGATTGTCCACTGCTGCGAAGATCTCCTCTCTCTTCATCATGGCTAATCCAGATACAACTCCAATCACTCTTACTGCTTCTCTTACTCCATCATCTTCTTCATCATCATTAACAAAGTTTCGTACTTCAAATGCTTCTAAGATGGACTATCTCTATGAAGTATCTCTTAACGATGAAATAAAGATTTCCGAAACACAACTTCCTCTCAGGAATCCATACTCAGCCTTTGCCAAACCCGCTTCATTTTTTTCCCTCATCAGGTCTATAAGACATCTCATCTATCATACTCCGAAAGAGGTCAAGAATATGTCCAGTCTTCCAAATTTGGCCAACACCCAATTCCTGCCACTGAAAAGGAGTACTTTGTTACTCTTCAAATTCCTCATGAATTTCCAAAACAGTGGATCCAACAAGGATATTCGCATATTCACTATAGAGCAGTCTGTCTTGCTCTCACCTTTTATGGGAGAGAAGGCTTGCCTATTGTGGCAAGAATGGCTATTTTGGATACTAGATTCCTAAAATACCAGCATGCTTGTATTGGTACTGTTCAAACTACCTTAAATCCCGAAACAGTCTTTATAACCCTTTATCCAAATTTTAATATTACCCTTTTAGATCCCCAGCTATTTTCCTTCTTGAAAGTTCAACTTCAGTTTACGGGAGCACCTTAAACTGCTGATTCAATTGCTACAACTCTTCGTTACCAAATGGTGTATCGAGTCCAAAATCATGCCCTAGATCTTAATTTCCAAAATGGAAATGAAGATGCACTGTTCATATCCATGCAAAATGATCAGGCCTCTTGCATCCACGTTCCTCGGCATATTCCAAAAGAAAAGTTAGCCAAGCTTCTCCCTGAATCTTGGATAACAAATCATGAAAAGCTCCACCAAAATAGGAAACCTCTGCAATCTTCAGATTCGAATTCGTCAGGAAAAGATATGGTACTGTAACCATCAAATTCAGTAAAGGAAAAAAAGAAACTCCTTCCATCTTTCCTACTATCTTTATGATAGAATGTTGTGTTCCTAATCCAGTTCCTGAGGAACCAGACCCAAAAAAGTTGGTTCAATACTTCAAAAGTGACGGACATCCTGTCCATCACTACAAAGACCCCTATGATCATTGTTTCTGAAATCCTTTTTGCCAGTGTTTTCCATGTACAAATTCCCCATATGAAGTAGATCCAGCTACCAGGCCAAAGCGAAAAACAAGGAAGGCCAAGGACAGCTTCTATCAAAGATATTTGAATGGAAGCTCAACCATTGATACCCTTGGATAAAATAGCGAATACCAATTTAGGGTTTCATATGGTTCGCCATCACCTCCATCACTTCCATCAACTCCATCACCTCCATCATTTCCATCACCTCCATCACCACCATCACCTCCAGTTTCACCTCCATATAAAAAATCTATTGTTTTCCCTTTTTACAAACCAATCTATAAGTGGGTAAAGATGAATTCTTATCCACTTGAAATCCCAGTTCTTCCTGAAAACCCAAGCACCAGGCAACTTCCATCTATTTCCATGTTCAATGAAGCTGATTTCCCTCCTTTAAATCCTGTTGAAAGTTCTCAGCTTTCTTTTCCTGCTACTGAGGAATTTACTGACCCACAGTGAATATACCTTCATGATCCAAAAATTCGTTCTCCCACTGATGTAGATGAATGTGGAAGACTAAAAAGAACACATGTTGCTGAGATTGTTCTAAATTGGCAATCGGAAACTCTTTTGGCGCAAAATCAGGCTTTCAAGACTATTAACTCCAAAATTGTTGATGTGCAACAAGAAATTCGAAGATATGACGAGTCTATAAAAAAGATGCTTGTGGATTTCTAGAAAAGGCTTCATGCTCTGGAGTTAGGACAGCATCTTAGATACCATTATCTTGAAAGTCTGAAAAATAAAATAGAGAAACTCAAAAGACAAATCAATCTCCTTGAAAAAGGAAAATTTAAGCCTACTAATTTTTTCTCTATTCCAAGAATAGGATACTCTTCTCCACCACCGCAAAACTCTCCAGTCTTTGCTGCAGCTGCTCTTGTAGCCGAAACTTCTACCCAACAAGACAGAAGTGATATGACAGAAATGCGAAATCGCATTTGAAAAATGGAAAAGCTCTGAAAGGAAAGAATGAAGGAAAAAGCAAAATCTGTTGCTAAGTCCTTTGGAGAACCTAAAAAGAATTCTGACTAGCAGATGATGATCTCAAACCCCTTGGAATCTTTTCTGAGGGATTTAAGCAAATATCAACAAACGAATCAAGAAGCTGATTCAGAACAATATCCACAAGAGTGCACTTCTCCAGAAATAGCAAATGTATCAAATTTGCTAAATTCAGACTTGGAATCTGACTCTTAATCCTCTTTTTCTTCCTCTATTTTTCCAATTCCTTCTATTGAATCTTTCCATATACTACCAACTACTCCTCCGATTTTCATGACTGATCCACCAGAACAAGACATGGAACCAAATTCATCTGAACCAGACGTTATTCAAATTAATAACCCATCTCAGATTTCTATTTCCCCATCCAAACAGTTCTTCACTCTTGATGATACTCCTTATTCCAAATGACCAAAAAAATTAGATGAATTCCATACTTGGTTGAACACCAGAGATCTTGTTATTGAAAGCAAATATGATGTTCTTTTAGAATTTGCCACAAGGTTTACTAGAAGTCTTAAACATTGGTGGCAAGCAACTTCTAAGACAGATCAAATGACTTTTCTTCTTCTGCAAGACTTTTCCCAAGTTATTGAAACCATTTACCTATATTTCATAGGAAAACCTGCTGATGTTCTTGAACTCAAAAGAAGAGAATACTTTGAAAGAAAATGTTGTTCTCTTCAAAAACAGCACCTAGACCGCCATTACAAAGAAATGATTAAACTCTTTTACGGCCTAGGAGCTGATCCGAATTTGAATCAAGTTTCCTTAACTTCCATTCCTAAAGAACTCTCCCAATAAGTTGAGAGATTCTTTTCTCAACAAGCAAAAAAGAATTGTTGATATCCCCTTTGGAGAGCTACAACAAGAAATTCATCTTTGTCTTGATGAACTTTGCCTTTAAAAATAGATGATGAAAAATTACATCAGTGACAATCGTGAACTTAATGGTGTTTGCTACAAACAATATTTGAAGATCAAATGTTCAAAGAAAGATTGCGACGGTTTCTGAGGAGAATATTAAAAAAAAAAACAAGCACTTCAAGAAGTATCGAGTAAAAAGATCTACGCATTTCATAAGGAAGAAGAAATGGCGATTTCTGCGGAAATGAAGAAACTTCACAGGACGCAAGAAACCAAACCGTTGCTTCATTTGCGACAAGAAGGGCCACTTTGCCAAAAATTATCCTCAGGCTAAAAAAGGTCAGAATCAACTTCATTGTCCCTATTTTCGAGTCAGAATCATCTCATTCATAATATCGAACTAGAGACAGGAATCTCTATTGACAATAATGATATCGAATCTCTATTCTCTGTAAATGAAAATCCCACTGACCAAATACTTTTTATCATTCCTTATTATTTCACCCCTAATGAAACAGACTCTGACTCAGAACCTGAAGAACTTTTCCATCTATCTTCACAGCCTGAAAATCTGGACCCTAGTATACATTCCAATCAACTTCATTGTCCCCATTTCCGAGTCAGAATCTATCTCTCAAAGTTTGCCAAACCAATTTCGGTCATTGCCCTTATAGATACTGATGCCAGTGCTTTAATTTTAGATACTCAAGTTCTTCCTTAAGAATACTGGATTTCCTGTGTTCAATATTTCAACTCTGCTTCAGCAGATATTTTTTCTATAAATGTTCGCATCACACCTGTGTCTATTCAATTTTTCCCTCAATGCTCAATTATCACTAGAATTCTTGGATCTAATCTTCTCAATAAAGACTTGATTATTAGACGGGATATTATGACCCAACTTCCAGACTTGAGAATTGTTTCTGGAAAAGAACTTAGGTATAAAGACCAATTCTCTGAATTCGTCAATATCCAAAGGCTCTTTTCTATCCAGATGAGTCTGCTAGATCCAATCATGCAGAAACTGTTAGAATCATGCTTAGAAAATCATTTCGAATTCTCTCATAAATGTTCTCATCCTTTGTGAAAAAAATACAGAATTCTATGTTCGACTACCCTTCAAGAAAAATGAGGATATAAATCCTACTAAGGCTAATTATTCGAGAATGAATCCATAGCATTTGGCTCTTGCTAAAAAAAATGCTCAGAATTGTTACAACAAGGCCTTATTGAAACTTCAAATTCTCAATGGGCTTGTGAAGCTTTATATGCCAATAAACGTGTTGAGTAAAATAGAGGTAAGATGAGATTAGTTATCAACTACCAGTCTCTTAATCTTTTTCACCAAGATGACAAATTTCCTTTGCCTTCTCGAAATTCCCTTTTGGCGAGAATCACTAAAGCCCGTATTTATTCAAAGTTTGATCTTAAATCCGGATTTTGGCAATTGGGCAATCATCCTGATGACAGACCTAAAATGGGATTCTGTATTCCAAACCAACACTTTCAATGGAGAGTTCTTCCATTTGATCTCAAGGTTGCTCCTTCCTTATTCCAAAAGGCTATGTGTCGCATATTCCAGCCGATCTTGTCCAGTGCTGCTATTTATATTGACGACATATTACTCTATAGCCCAGACGAAGAATCTCATTGCCAACTTCTTGAGCAGTTTGGAGAAATTGTGAAGAAATATAGCATTATGCTTTCCTAGAAAAAGATGATTGTTGCCCAAACATAAGTTGAATTCCTATGCATGCACCTTAATAAAGGTACATATTATCCAAGGCCCCATATCGCCAAGGAATTACTAAAATTTCCTGAAAAGGATTTTACAACCCAGCAAGTTCAACAATTTCTCAGGATAGTTAATTATCTTAGAGATTTTATCCCAAACATGGCAAAGTTATTAATTCCTTTGCAACTGATGTTCAAAAAGCATCCAGTGCCATGGGGAAAGGCACAAACCATAGCAGTTACGGAACTCAAAGAAATTATGTAAGATCTTCCCTCTCTGCAAATCCCATCCACAGGAAAGAGAAATTTGCAGACTAATGCCAGTGATGAATATTGGGAGGCCATATTGTTCGAAGAACTTCATGGTAAGCGACATCTTTGCTCTTACAAAAGTGGCAAGTTTTCTCAGGCAGAAATGCACTATCACTTTACCTTCAAGAAAATTTTGGCAGTAAAAAATGGAATAAAAAAGTTTGAGTTCCATCTAATTAGCCATCATTTTTTAGTAGAACTGGATATGACTTCTTTTCCCCAGATGATCAAATTCAAACAGAAGCAGATTCCTCATCTTCAACTACTCAGATGGGCTGAATGGTTTTCGAAATACTCCTTCGAAACCAAACATATTGCAGGAAATAAGAATGTTCTTGCAGATTTTCTCTCCAGACCAAAAGCATCGGCAGAAATCAACGTGTATATTCTTAGGCATTTCTTTCCTCTTCAGCCAGACAAGTACAAAATTCAAAGATTTCAAGAATGGCTAAGCTTGGAATATCCTCAAGAAATAGTTGAGCAAATTCAAAAGGATAAACTCACTGAAAATTTTGACAACCTCATGTGGCAATGTCACACAGACCTTTTTCAGACTACATGGAGGCTGTATTCTTAGCTCTTTTGGATTACACTCGAGGTACCCTTTCATTCACCCATTAATTTGAAAAAAATGATTTTCCTGAAAAACTTAAATGGCTATTATGGTACCTAACCAGTAAGTACTTAATAGCTATTGAGTTTCCCACTAGAAATTTTTTTCTCAAATTAACCGGATTACTTATGGTTGATCACATTGAGCTAAATGAACACAAGAAAAACCTTTTAACTGTGCTCAAATGGTTTTACTCTCCTGTTTATTAGAAACGGCTTTTTCTCGAAGAGTTGAAAAAAATCCTAGATAATCCAGAAACACACACTGTTGTACTCCTCCATCGTCCATGGACTTTTGTGCACAACAATGGCATAGTCTCCGATACTATTGCAGTAGTAGGTACTGCTATCTACAAGCCCGAGTCACATCTTCAAGTTGCACGTGTTTATAATTCGTTTCCTAGTCGCATTGGCTCATGTTGAATATAATTACGGGGAACTCCGGAGGATCCTATGCCAAGAAAATCTTATTATCCCAGAAGAAGCATGGATTACACCACACCTGTTTCATGGGATCACGAAGGATCTTCATCTGCAACGAGACAAGCACTCAGAGAATACAATCAGGCACAAGTACAGCTCGGATCATCACAAGATCAAGAAATGTCAGACACAGGAAATCCAGCACGAGCATCTCAGAACCCATGGGGTGAATTGCTCTCTCAAGATCCCTACGACTATGGACCATTATCCTTATCCATTGGACTTGACACTAGTACAAGTTCCTATTACGCTCAAATAAGAAATTGGCCCCAGCCAGTCATGCCTGAAAGAACCAATTAAAACTTATCTCTCCCGAGACTTTTCTACATATGCATCCTCTTCCTCAAACCAAACGCCGATCATTACTAAAGACAATTTTGAACAAATTACGAACAGAGACAAATAGCGAGAACATGAATATGCAAACAGCTCAGACTATGATTATAATTCTGGATGGAGATAAACTGGTACTGTTTCACATAACCGGCATTGTTCATTGTAACATATAATAGCCGGATACTATTTCACATAATCGATACTGTTCATTGTAACATATAATAGCGGGGTACTGTTTCACCTAACCCTATGAGTGTGTTTTAGGTGTCCTACGAATGTGTTTTAGGTGTGTTTTGGACCGTCGTCTAACAATGTACTCCCCAGCGTCTATATAAGGCCATGTAATTCTTTAGTTTGGAATAAGAAGGAAATTTGTGAAATTTCAGAGTATCGATACTGTTCATTGTAACATATAATAGCGGGGTACTGTTTCACCTAACCCTATGAGTGTGTTTTAGGTGTCCTACGAATGTGTTTTAGGTGTGTTTTGGACCGTCGTCTAACAATGTACTCCCCAGCGTCTATATAAGGCCATGTAATTCTTTAGTTTGGAATAAGAAGGAAATTTGTGAAATTTAATTTGTGAAATTTCAGAGTTCTTACTTTCTATATCTCTCTAAAAATCATTTTCTTCAAAACTTGGCATGATCCTCTAAGAAATGTAGCTCGGTCAGTTAAGCATAACATCATCCTGGTAACTCTGAGTGTCTCTATGCTCTAAATTAAATCTCCGCGTAGTTTTGCAGTTAAAATGCTGTCCCTGAAGGGCTTGAACAAGAGATTCGCCGTGCGGGATAGCATACTTATTGCAAACTAACCTTGTTTTTCTTGATTCTCAACATAGATCCTCTCATTGGCCAAACTGATATACCCATCAACTGCCACATATCATCCCACTTGATAATTTGACGGTAAATTTTAACGGAAACTAGCAGAGCGTAAATTTGTCACAGGTGTATCAGTTTGAGATTTTTTGTGATAAAAAAATTAATTTGGAATAAATTTGTCCTATTAGTTTGAGTTTTTCGTGATATTAGCCTATTAAGAAAGTAAGGGCTTAATTAACCTAACTGTGCCAATAAGGGCTTAATTCATCCCAGACAGTAATGACAATGATGCTGACTATTCATACCTATCCATATCCAGGAATTCCCCATCACAATGATATCGATAATTATCGGTCACATTCTCTATTTACTCTACAGGTATGAAGCAATTAATTCACAACAACATATGATTAGCTACGAAATATACGAACTTGCATTTAAGGTCTTCTTTACACAGAAATTTATGCACCAAATTGGTCTAACTTAAAGAACCATGTTCATCATCTATTCTTGCCTTTAATCCGAGAAGAAATCTCAAGGTGATTTTACTGATACTCCCGTGAAGAGACAAGTATTGCCGCATATAAGTGTCTATAAACCAACAATAAGCCCTTCATCGAACTTATTTCACTATTAATTTTACCACTAACCAAAACACACACACACACACACACACACAATCGTGCATCACCATATAGATAAGAACCATATGAATACCAGTTTAGGGTTTCATATGGTTCGCCATCACCTCCATCACTTCCATCAACTCCATCACCTCTATCATTTCCATCACCTCCATCACCTCCAGTTTCACCTCCATATAAAAAATCGATTGTTTTCCCTTTTTACAAACCAATCTATAAGTGGGTAAAGAAGAATTCTTATCCACTTGAAATCCCAGTTCTTCCTGAAAACCCAAGCACCAGGCAACTTCCATCTATTTCCACGTTCAATGAAGCTGATTTTCCTCCTTTAAATCCTGTTGAAAGTTCTCAGCTTTCTTTTCCTACTACTGAGAAATTTACTGACCCACAGTGAATATACCTTCATGCTCCAAAAATTCGTTCTCCCACTGATGTAGATGAATGTGGAAGACTAAAAAGAACACATGTTGCTGAGATTGTTCTAAATTGGCAATCGGAAACTCTTTTGGCGCAAAATCAGGCTTTCAAGACTATTAACTCCAAAATTGTTGATGTGCAACAAGAAATTCGAAGATATGACGAGTCTATAAAAAAGATGCTTGTGGATTTCTAGAAAAGGCTTCATGCTCTGGAGTTAGGACAGCATCTTAGATACCATTATCTTGAAAGTCTGAAAAATAAAATAGAGAAACTCAAAAGACAAATCAATCTCCTTGAAAAAGGAAAATTTAAGCCTACTGATTTTTTCTCTATTCCAAGAATAGGATACTCTTCTCCACCACCGTAAAACTCTCCAGTCTTTGCTGCAGCTGCTCTTGCAGCCGAAACTTCTACCCAACGAGACAGAAGTGATATGACAGAAATGCGAAATCGCATTTGAAAAATGGAAAAGCTCTGAAAGGAAAGAATGAAGGAAAAAGCAAAATCTGTTGCTGAGTCCTTTGGAGAACCTAAAAAGAATTATGACTAGCAGATGATGATCTCAAACCCCTTGGAATCTTTTCTGAGGGATTTAAGCAAATATCAACAAAAGAATCAAGAAGCTGATTCAGAACAATATCCACAAGAGTGTACTCCAGAAAATAGCAAAGGTATCAAATTTGCTAAATTCAGACTTGGAATCTGACTCTTAATCCTCTTTTTCTTCCTCTATTTTTCCAATTCCTTCTATTGAATCTTTCCATATACTACCAACTACTCCTCCGATTTTCATGGCTGATCCACCAGAACAAAACATGGAACCAAATTCATCTGAACCAGAGGTTATTCAAATTAATAACCCATCTCAGATTTCTATTTCCCCATCCAAACAGTTCTTCACTCTTGATGATACTCCTTATTCCAAATGACCAAAAAAATTGGATGAATTCCATACTTGGTTGAACACCAGAGATCTTGTTATTGAAAGCAAATATGATGTTCTTTTAGAATTTGCCACAAGGTTTACTAGAAGTCTTAAACATTGGTGGCAAGCAACCTCTAAGACAGATCAAATGACTTTTCTTCTTCTGCAAGACTTTTCCCAAGTTATTGAAATCATTTATCTATATTTCATAGGAAAACCTGCTGATGTTCTTGAACTCAAAAGAAGAGAATACTTTGAAAGAAAATGTTGTTCTCTTCAAAAACAGCACCTAGACCGCCATTACAAAGAAATGATTAAACTCTTTTACGGCCTAGGAGCTGATCCGAATTTGAAACAAGTTTCCTTAACTTCCATTCCTAAAGAACTCTCCCAACAAGTTGAGAGATCTTTTCTCAACAAGCAAAAAAGAATTGTTGATATCCCCTTTGGAGAGCTACAACAAGAAATTTATCTTTGTCTTGATGAACTTTGCCTTTAAAAACAGATGATGAAAAATTACATCAGTGACAATCGTGAACTTAATGGTGTTTGCTACAAACAATATTTGAAGATCAAATGTTCAAAGAAAGATTGTAACGGTTTCTGAGGAGAATATTAAAAAAAAAAAACAAGCACTTCAAGAAGTATCGAGTAAAAAGATCTACGCACTTCATAAGGAAGAAGAAATGGTGATTTATGCGGAAACGAAGAAACTTCACAGGACGCAAGAAACCAAACCGTTGCTTCATTTGCAACAAGAAGGGCCACTTTGCCAAAAATTGTCCTCAGGCTAAAAAAGGTCAGAATCAACTTCATTGTCCCTATTTCCGAGTCAGAATTATCTCATTCATAATATCGAACTAGAGACAGGAATCTTTCTTGACAATAATGATATCGAATCCCTATTCTCTGTAGATGAAAATCCCACTGACCAAACACTTTTTATCATTCCTTATTATTTCACCCCTAATGAAATAGACTCTGACTCAGAACCTGAAGAACTTTTCCATCTATCTTCACAGCCTGAAAATCTGGACCCTAGTATATATTCCAATCAACTTCATTGTCCCCATTTCCGAGTCAGAATCTATCTCTCAAAGTTTGCCAAATCAATTTCAGTCATTGCCCTTATAGATACTGATGCCAGTGCTTCAATTTTAGATACTCAAGTTCTTCCTTAAGAATACTGGATTTCCTGTGTTCAGTATTTCAACTCTGCTTCAGCAGATATTTTTTCTATAAATGTTCGCATCACACCCGTGTCTATTTAATTTTTCCCTCAATGCTCAATTATCACTAGAATTCTTGGATCTAATCTTCCCAATAAAGACTTGATTATTAGACAGGATATTATGACCCAACTTCCAGACTTGAGAATTGTTTCTGGAAAAGAACTTAGGTATAAAGACCAATTCTCTGAATTCGTCAATATCCAAAGGCTCTTTTCTATCCAGATGAGTCTGCTAGATCCAATCATGCAGAAACTGTTAGAATCATGCTTAGAAAATCATTTCGAATTCTATCATAAATGTTCTCATCCTTTGTGAAAAAAATCCAGAATTCTATGTTCGACTACCCTTCAAGAAAAATGAGGATATAAATCCTACTAAGGCTAATTATTCGGGAATGAATCCATAGGATTTGGCTCTTGCTAAAAAAAAATGCTCAGAATTGTTACAACAAGGCCTTATTGAAACTTCAAATTCTCAATGGACTTGTGAAGCTTTATATGCCAATAAACGTGTTGAGTAAAATAGAGATAAGATGAGATTGGTTATCAACTACCAGCCTCTTAATCTTTTTCACTAGGATGACAAATTTCATTTGCCTTCTCGAAATTCCCTTTTGGCGGGAATCACTAAAGCCCGTATTTATTCAAAGTTTGATCTTAAAGTCGGATTTTGGCAATTGGGCAATCATCCTGATGACAGACCTAAAATGGGATTCTGTATTCCAAACCAACACTTTCAATGGAGAGTTCTTCCATTTGATCTCAAGGTTGCTCCTTCCTTATTCCAAAAGGCTATGTGTCGCATATTCCAGCCGATCTTGTCCAGTGCTGCTATTTATATTGACTACATATTACTCTATAGTCCAGACGAAGAATCTCATTGCCAACTTCTTGAGCAGTTTGGAGAAATTGTGAAGAAATATAGCATTATGCTTTCCTAGAAAAAGATGATTGTTGCCCAAACATAAGTTGAATTCCTATGCATGCACCTTAATAAAGGTACATATTATCCAAGGCCCCATATCGCCAAGGAATTACTAAAATTTCCTGAAAAGGATTTTACAACCCAGCAAGTTCAACAATTTCTCAGGATAGTTAATTATCTTAGAGATTTTGTCCCAAATATTGCAAAGTTGTTAATTCCTTTGCAACTGATGTTAAAAAAGCATCCGGTGCTATGGGGAAAGGCACAAACCATAGCAGTTACGGAACTCAAAGAAATTATGCAAGATCTTCCCTCTCTGCAAATCCCATCCACAGGAAAGAGAATTTTGCAGACTAATGCCAGTGATGAATATTGAGAGGCCATATTGTTCGAAGAACTTCATGGTAAGCGACATCTTTGCTCTTACAAAAGTGGCAAGTTTTCTCAGGCAGAAATGCACTATCACTTTACCTTCAAGAAAATTTTGGCAGTAAAAAATGGAATAAAAAAGTTTGAGTTCCATCTTATTAGCCATCATTTTTTAGTAGAACTGGATATGACTTCTTTTCCCCAGATGATCAAATTCAAACAGAAGCAGATTCCTCATCTTCAACTACTCAGATGGGCTGAATGGTTTTCGAAATATTCCTTCGAAACCAAACATATTGCAGGAAATAAGAATGTTTTTGCAGATTTTCTCTCCAGACCAAAAGCATCGGCAGAAATCAACGTGTATATTCTTAGGCATTTCTTTCCTCTTCAGCCAGACAAATACAAAATTGAAAGATTTCAAGAATGGCTAAGTTTGGAATATCCTCAAGAAATAGTTGAGCAAATTCAAAAGGATAAACTCACTGAAAATTTTGACAACCTCATGTGGCAATGTCACACAGACCTTTTTCAGACTACATGGAGGCTGTATTCTTAGCTCTTTTGGATTACACTCGAGGTACCCTTTCATTCACCCATTAATTTGAAAAAAATGATTTTCTTGAAAAACTTAAATGGCTATTATGGTACCTAACCAGTAAGTACTTAATAGCTATTTAGTTTCCCACTAGAAATTTTTTTCTCAAATTAACCGGATTACTTATGGCTGATCACATTGAGCTAAATGAACACAAGAAAAACCTTTTAACTGTGCTCAAATGGTTTTACTCTCCTGTTTATTGGAAACGGCTTTTTCTCGAAGAGTTGAAAAAAATCCGAGATAATCCAGAAACACACACTGTTGTACTCTTCCATCGTCCATGGACTTTTGTGCACAACAATGGCATAGTCTCCGATACTGTTGCAGTAGTAGGTACTGCTATCTACAAGCCCCAGTCACATCTTCAAGTTGCACGTGTTTATAATTCGTTTCCTAGTCGCATTGGCTCTGTTGAATATAATTAGAGGGAACTCCAGAGGATCCTATGCCAAGAAAATCTTATTATCCCAGAAGAAGCATGGATTACACCACACCTGTTTCATGGGATCACAAAGGATCTTCATCTGCAACGAGACAAGCACTCAGAGAATACGATCAGGCACAAGTATAGCTCGGATCATCACAAGATCAAGAAATGTCAGACACAGGAAATCCAGCACGAGCATCTCAGAACCCATGGGGTGAACTGCTCTCTCAAGATCCCTATGACTATGGACCATTATCCTTATCCATTGGACTTGACACTAGTACAAGTTCCTATTACGCTCAAATAAGAAATTGGCCCCAGCCAGTCATGCCTAAAAGAACCAATTAAAACTTATCTCTCCCAGACTTTTCTACATATGCATCCTCTTCCTCAAACCAAACGCCAGTCATTACTAAAGACAATTTTGAACAAATTCTGGAACAGAGACAAATAGCAGAACATGAATATGCAAACAGCTCAGACTATGATTATAATTCTGGATGGAGATAAACTGGTACTGTTTCATATAACCGGCATTGTTCATTGTAACATATAATAGCCGGATACTGTTTCACATAATCGATACTGTTCATTGTAACATATAATAGCGGGGTACTGTTTCACCTAACCCTATGAGTGTGTTTTAGGTGTCCTACGAATGTGTTTTAGGTGTGTTTTGGACCGTCGTCTAACAATGTACTCCCCAGCGTCTATATAAGGCCATGTAATTCTTTAGTTTGGAATAAGAGGGAAATTTGTGAAATTTCAGAGTTCTTACTTTCTATATCTCTCTAAAAATCCTTTTCTTCAAAACTTGGCATGATCCTCTAAGAAATGTAGCTCGGTCAGTTAAGCATAACATCATCCTGGTAACTCTGAGTGTCTCTATGCTCTAAATTAAATTTCCGGGTAGTTTTGCAGTTAAAATGCTGTCCCTGAAGGGCTTGAACAAGAGATTCACCGTGCGGGATAGCATACTTATTGCAAACTAACCTTGTTTTTCTTTATTCTCAGTATAGATCCCCTCATTGGCCAAACTGATACACCCATCAACTGCCACATGTCATCCCACTTGGTAATTTGACGGTAAATTTTAACGGAAACTAGCATAGCGTAAATTTGTCACAGGTGTATCAGTTTAAGATTTTTTGTGATAAAAAAATTAATTTGGAATAAATTTGTCCTATTAGTTTCAGTTTTTCGTGATATTAGCCTAATAAGAAAGTAAGGGCTTAATTAACCTAACTGTGCCAATAAGGGCTTAATTCACCGAACTGTGCCGTTTGGCTTCAATTCGTTTCGCTCCCTGTGTCTCTCCTGCATCGCAACTCGTTCCTCGTTTCCTTGCCGGTGGTGATCCAGAGGATCCGCCACTCTCCTTGCCCACGAGGATCCTCCAAGAAACCGCAAGAGATTCTCGCAAAGCACACTGGGCATTTCCCCTTCTCCCCTGCCGAGAGCAATTCTTGTGGGGGCGGATTGGTATCGCCGCAATGTACACGAGGAGGTTCAGGACTAAACTTCAGAGATGGGGATCGGTTTTCTATCACCGCCGCAATAATGGGTTTGGTGCCCGACGCTATGTATTGACCCCTGAGGCTTCGGCGAGCGAATTCGCTCCGTCGCTCTCTGCTCTGCTCTGGAGATGCCTGTACAGCCCAAATGGTTCCGGGCGGCTGCATTTGTCGTCCTGCGGAGCCAATTCGGAGTTTTCCCGGCGGAATTTCGGGTCTTTCAGGTGTTTGAATGGTGGGTCTGTCGTGGGCTTCTCGAGCGTGGCGGAGAGTGCCAAGAACGATGATGAGGATGGGAAAGATAACGGCTCGTGTGGTGGCGACGAGAAAGGGTCCAGGCTCGGGGCGGCGTCTTGGGTCGACTTGTATTTGCCGAGGAAGGCGAGGCCTTACGCTCACCTTGCTCGCCTGGATAAGCCTATTGGGACTTGGCTGCTTGCTTGGCCTTGTATGTGGTAAGAGGGCCTTGCGGTTTTGAGGTGGCTGTTTTGGTTTCTCTTTTCGCGACACTGAATAAGCCCGAGTAGTTTCGGAGAAATGGATCGCTGATGTAGAAGTGCTGTGTATCCCAGTTCTTTTACCGATTTGCAATTCTTGTTTGGGATGGTTCATTTCAATAGGTTTGTATGTGCGATGTGCTTTGTTGTGTTTGATAGAATGACTCAAAGAGGAGTAACTATTCTTTCCCAACTTGTACTGCCTGTGTCTGCTGCATTATTTATGTAAAAGGTTTTGTCGTTTGGGAGTTGACATAGGCATCGATAGATCACTTATACAAGGATTATCAGTGGTAGGATTATCTATGGATCTTATACATCAATGACTTGAACTGCAAGTGGGGAGGACATGGCAATGTAAAATTCTGCAGCTGGCTCTTTGTTTTGAAAGGGAGATAAATTCTGCAGCTGTCTCTTTGTTTTTAAAGGAAGATATTACGAGATGCTGCTTATTTCCAAACTGATTTATTTTTTACAACACTCTGAGGACTGGGATTTAGCCAACGAGCGATTCTGGAAATGAATGTGGGTTCAGGCAATGACATCCTTTTCCAAGGCATAGGCACCGTTTTGTGGGGCCAAAGGATAATCCTCTGTTTGAGACAAGACTTCGATGGTTTCAGACTATATGTGTCTTCGGAGGGCGGTTTGAACTCATTTTTCATAAAAGAAAAATTTCAGATTTGGAGCTATCTCTGATTGATTCTTTCCTAGCTCTTCTCTATTCTGCTAAGGTTTGTGATTTCTACTTTCTGGATTACAAGATGGTGTACTATATAGAAAATAAGACCTCCAGTGTTAAATATGTTTACATTATTTTGGGGATTCTCTCCTCACTCTCTCTCAACAGCAATTTGGCTACTTTATGTTCCCCATAGAATTTCTTATTTTTGTTGGACTGTAGCTTGGAATAAGGTTCTTTCTACAGAAAATCTCAGAAAACAAAATTTCACTCTGACGAACTGACATTATATGTGCAAAAATCCGGATGATTCTGTTGATTATCTTCTTTTGATTCATCTTTTTCTTCATTGTAACTTTGGCCGCAACCTACGGAATCATATCTTCAGCTCTTCGAAGGTGGTCTAGGTCATGCCGAGAAATTCCTCCAGTTATTTAGCTATTGGAATGCCTACGTAGGAGACTCAATCTTTTAGAAGTCTTGAAGCACTGCACTGTGCTGCACTGCTTTGTTTTGTGTCATGCACTTGGGAAAGACCTTGAGGAATCTCAAGCTTTGATTACTTTTATTTTGCACTCTGCTCTGATTTTGTCTTGTCTAGTGATGTTCTACTTTCATTTGTTTATAAACTTTCCTCCTGTGCTTGTACATTTCTGATGTACCAGATTTCTCTTTTAATGAAGTTCTTTATGACTCAACCAAAGAAAAATATATCTTAGTGTAAAACACTTAGGGTGGCGCTTTCACAATGCCATTTGAAACTAAGGGAGAGAAAATATCACAAATGTTTATGATAAGCTCCTTTTCAGTTGCAATATTACTGTGATTTGAAATGGTCCTTAAGGCTAATTAAAATGCTACACAAGACATTAACATGAATGATTATAAAGAGAGTGTTGGTCCATAGTAGTTGCAGGACGATGCCAAGAACTCATGGTGTTTGGGGTGTATGCATGCCAATGAGTGGTCTAATGGATTCTGCAAAAAAGCTTCGAATGTAATCTTTGGAGCTATCCACCTAGAACCGTTGTAAGCATGTACAGTATGTTGGACTGCTATTGCTGCAGGCCCCCTCATATATCACTGTTTTGAACCTAATCGTTCATATTCAGTTATAGTTGCTTCCTCCGTTTGTCAGTATAATGTGAATTTATATACCTTCTATAAACTCTGCTCTTGTATTTATTTTGCCTTGTGGAATTGGGCTGTAAACCAAAGAAGAAAGATTTTCATGGTGCTGTTTTAATGTGATATGGATATGCTTATTGAGTTTTATTGTTGCTTACGTCCAACCAATTCTAGGTCAATCACGCTGGCAGCAAACGCAGGAAGCCTTCCTGATCTTAAGATGTTGATGCTTTTTGGTTCTGGAGCTTTGCTGTTGAGAGGTGCTGGATGCACTATCAATGACCTCCTTGATAGGGACATTGATGTGATGGTAAGCATATTCCTGTGTATGTGTTTTTCTGTCTTTTTGTTCGGTTGAATAACTTGTATGTGCACATGCAACAGTTGAATAATTTGGTTGAACCCTTATGTTAGAATGAATAGCATTTTTAACTTCTCCTATCAAATCAAGATCTTTTAGATGAATTGTTTCCTTGGCACACTTGTTGCTTTTTAGAAATTTATTTGCATTCTGATGAAAAGTGGTAGCCTTCTAAGACTTGAAACTCTTATACGTCTAGTGTGTTTATTCTATGAAAATTCTTTTCCTCTATTTTGTCTTTACCCTTTTTTATTAAATGATTGTTCTGCTCTTCCCCTTTCTAGGTAAATCTATTTTGAAGTTAACCTCTTACATCTTTTTCTGATTGTCAGCTTGGCGCTATTGGGTTAATTGGAAACTCGATAAAAGTTTCTATCTCAATTTTAGTTGGATTCCCTTAAGTTTTAGTCTGTTTAAATGTAGCCTGCAATTTCTGCATGCCTGAATCATTTTTCTTAGAGTTCTCTGGTTTGACCGTGATAGTTTCAGAGTAGGTGCTGCTAAATTAAGGGTTTAAATCAATTTTTTATGAAATTGATATATAAAGTAAATCATAAGTTCACCATACACCTGTCATTTTAAGATTATCGCTTTTTATTGTACTTAGAAAGCCCTTTTCATCATAAAAGTCTAAAGAATGACACAGTCAATTTGTATTTTTCTGAGTACCCTTTCCTTATTTTCCCGAACTTTTCTGGTTGCTTTAAGGTTCTTTTATCTTTTGCTGCTGAATAAATTTTTTATATTTCGTCAGAAATAGATCATGGGTTGCTAAGAGCCAAAGTTCTTGGAATTTCTCTTTGATAAGATCAATTTGTTAAGTTTCCTTGGCATTTAATTTATGTTTGACTCTTTTTCTGTTAGGTGGAACGAACAAAGTCCCGGCCAATCGCAAGTGGTCTTTTGACACCATTTCAAGGGCTTTGTTTCCTTGGGTTTCAATTGCTTTTAGGTCTTGGAATTCTTCTACAGTTGAATAATTACAGGTTACTCTCACTTTTATGTCCTCTTCAGACACTGCGTGATAAACTTTTGCTAGCTTTGCAAGCTCCTTTGAGATTCAAATTGATATTTTACTGAAAAGTGGAATGCTCAGGTTGCATGTCTTTGGCTAATAGTTTCCTTTAAAAACAAATAAACACATGCTTTTAGTTTTTTAAGCAGTCATTGTTAAATTGTCTTAAGCACATGTGAGCATGAAACTATGTTCCTTGGTGAAGTTCATTTGGGTGGGTTTCCATCGTTGCCTTACTGCCAAAGTGCCAACCTTTTCAACTTGGTCCCACAATTTTCTGAGTAGGAAAGTCTAATAGATCATAGTGATGTCTTGTCACTGGTCGAAGTGTTATGTGAGTTACCTCAAACGGCAGGATGCAAGGCCAAAACAGTATAAAGGTGATTGTGCCTTGAAAACCTAAATAATTTTAGGATGAAGTTTGTGATTGTGAACACTGCTGTCATTATGTTCTAGTACTTCTGTAGGATGCATAGGCTTTGGTTGATCGAAGGTCCTAGCCAGCTTATTCCATTTCATATGCTAACTCATTATGTTTGCAATGTCCAATAGCCATTAGCAGCTGCTTTCTTTTTGGAGTAAAAATATTCACCTTGTTTCTTCCATAATATTGCAATGAGCTTGCTGTTGTTGACTTTCAGCTCAGTTATATACCAGAATTAGGTTCAACATTGAGAAACTTCTGCTGTTCCATCCTTGTATAAAAGGAAGATTGACATGATAAACGATCTTGGCCTTTTTTATCTATATAGTTTTCTGATATCTGATTTTTGTATATTCAGAAATAGCTAATATAAAAGCATGTAGAAGTGGTCATAAAATATGCACTGGTTGTTTTCATCTTTTCACAATGATTAAAGCTGCATTATCTTTTTACAGCCGTATACTGGGAGCTTCTTCTTTGTTGCTTGTCTTCTCCTATCCCTTGATGAAAAGGTTCACGTTTTGGGTAATAAGACTGGATTTCTATATGTCACAGTGGGCATAATCTTTCTGTTGTGCTTTTTGTTGACATTATCTGTTGACTGACGTCTAGGAAATTTTCAATGCCAATGCAGCCACAGGCCTATCTAGGTTTGACTTTCAATTGGGGAGCTTTACTCGGATGGACTGCTGTTAGAGGAAGTTTGGATCCTTATGTCGTGCTTCCTCTATATTTTTCTGGAGTTTTTTGGACTCTTGTGTATGACACTATATATGCACACCAGGTATCTGACCGTATCTTGTGAAACTTGTTGAGTAGTTTATATTGTGCCTTTTGCATTTCGAGTTTTTATGGAAATGACACAATTTCAGTACCTTTTCTTAGTGGTTGGACATTCTTGGACTGGTATATCAATTGGTTTGAACGATACTCCTGGAAAAAAGTTAGGGATTGTGGCGGAGTTTCATAACTTCTGTGAAGTGAGATCTGTTTCACTGCCACCTTGATATCATCACTCAATTGTAGGAGCAAAAGAAATAAAGTGTAAGGCAAAAGAACAATAATCACCGATGATTCTAGGTAGAGAATCCAGAAAAGGGGATTATTAGATGTAATCTTACAGTGCAAATGAGTTGGATTATCAAAAGCAACATGGCAGAATCAGAATGGAGAACATATTAATTTTTGAAAAATGGATTTGAGATGCCCAATGTTATTTTAATTCTGAGAGATTTTTGGAAGACGTGTATGGTTTTTATGTTCATCTTGAATTTGTTGGATGAAAACTGCTAAGAGGGGACAATTTATTAGGCTCGTTGCTATTTCTCAAACAAGCATGAAATGCGTGGCTGCAAATTATTCCATAAGTCAATTGAATATGCAATTACTGGAATGACTATTGAAGTCTCAAATCATGGTTATGTGAGCATAAAGATTTATATGCCGTGTTATGTCTCCATGAATGTAGAACTAGCTTGCATTGTATTCTTTGGTACTTGCAATGGACTGGTAATATGTAAGATTATTCAGTTTATGCACGAACGATCCTTTCTTGGCTCTCTTTTTAGCCTTTGTCTGTTTTTCCTAGGCATTAAAGTTCTTCCTCCTTTAGAATCTTTCTCCCTCCCAGACCCCCACTCCCAAAAAGCCCACTCCAGCACCACCAATACAGTGTTTTAGTTAATAGCAATATACATTTAGTCATAACTGATCACCACAGCAAGGCTCTTGACATTTGTTTCCTCCTTTTTAAAGGATAAAGAAGATGATGTTAAAGTGGGTGTAAGATCAACGGCATTGAGATTCGGAGATTTGTCGAAGGAATGGATTTCTGGCTTTGGAATCGCTTGCATCAGCAGCCTTGCACTCTGTGGATATAATGCTGATATTGGTATTAATTTTCTCCCGTCTAAGGATTCTGACTTTCAATATTAAATGCAAGCTCATTATTTTTTTCCAATGATGCATGTGGAGCAGGATGGCCATACTATGCATTTCTTATTGCTGCTTCTGGACATATAGCGTGGCAGATATCAACAGTTGATCTATCATGCCGTGCCGATTGTAACCGAAAGTATGTATTTTGGGTATAGCCAAGCAATAAACCCCTTGCCTTTCCAATTTTTTTTGCTCAAGTTGTGCTGATTCTTCTTTCTTTAGTTTACTTCAACATCTTTAGTTTTTTAACCTCATTTCGTTGAGCCAAACAGTGGCATAGAATCAATATTAAGAACACAGAAGGAGGACACAGTCATCATATGTAACTCCCCTTGCCTTTCCCATTTTTTGCATTAGTTGTGCTGATATTTCTTTCTTTAGTTTACGTCAACATCTTTAGTTTCTTAAGCTTATTTTGTCGAGCCAAACAGTGTCATAGAATCAATATTAAGAACGCAGAAGGAGGACACAGTCATCATATGTAACTCAAACAGTTTATCCAAGTAATTGTAGACATACTTTCCAAGTGTTATGAATGCCTAGATGGCCATTCGGTTAAGATGATTATTTCCCCTTCAAAGGTCTTTCGTAACAGTTTTTCATAATAATGAAGTGTTTTGTTTCTTTCCTTTGTAAAAAAAATATTTGATTGTTTCTAGTGATACAGGTGATTGACATTTAGAATGGCCTTTTAGTGAGGGACATCTAGTTCGGTCTAAGTGTGAATTCAATATAATTTTTTTCAGGGATCATATATATAACTATCTTTAGTTGATGGTAATGGGATATTTTCTCTAGTTGCTGATGTTTATGCGATCAAGAGTGGAGGCCTCGGGCTTATTGGCTTCATCACTGAATATGGGATTTCGTGTTCATAGTATTCTTTTGCTTCGTCAAAGAATATCATGTAGTTCTTTGATGACAGTAATTCTAGGCTACCAGAACATAGTTAATTATGTTGTGGGGACGTGTTTTTGCATGTCAAGGGGAACCTCTTTGTATATTGTTCCAATCATATAACATGTAAAGTCTTTCAGAATTTGCCAAATATCTCCTGTCGTCTTTGAATTTTGGCGATGTTTAGGTTGCTGATGTCCAGTTGAAATGTACTTTCCATTTATTGAACAAGTCATTGCTATTCAAATTCATATACTCTCTGAATCTTTCTCACACTTTTGTGTGGTGCAGATTTGTGTCCAACAAGTGGTTTGGAGCCCTTGTATTTGGAGGAATTTTGTTTGGAAAGCTTGCAACGTAGAGGTGAGACTTTTCATGTGGAGCTTAGATTTCTCATCTTTTCTTTTTCCTATGATCGATGCACCTTACGTCACTGTTACTTATCCAATATAGAGAAAGGATACATCTTAAGGCTATCGTCAATACTAATGGGATTAGATGGCTTTTTGTTTGGGAGCACATTGAATCTCATGTCGACATTCCTTCTGAAAATAATAAATAATTTTCCAGCTACCAGACTCTTGAAATCGGATGTCTGCAAATTCCTTTTGGTCATTGAATAATTATATTCCCCAACAGAACAAAAACTCGCTGTCACTTTTGTCGATTCTCTGGATATTATACAATTAAAACTATTCTTAACCATTTTCTTTTGTCGCTATCGCCATGAGACTATTTGCTTTTGTAGCCACCTGCAGTTTCATGTTACAAAATTACAATCCTCGAGTAGTGTTTCAGGCAACCTCTTTGATTGGTTCATTGCAAGAGAGGTGTTAAACTGCTCGAACATTGATGTCTTCTGCTCTTCAGACTTGCTGAGGTGACTCTGAAGCTGGTCTAGTAAGCTTAAGTACATTTTCTGTATCAAAAATTTCCATGTAATGTGATGAAAACACCCTCACCACAACCCCAGGTGGGAAGAAAAGGAGGGAGAAAGAGGGAGGGAGGGAGGAGAAAAGTTTCCCCATTAGAAACTACTTGAGCAGATGTTGTATCTTCTTTCTATTGAACAGAAATAATAAAATCTTGTTGCATGAGAGACGATTGATTTACATTCTAATCTTTTTACAGTCTTAGAAAGAAGCAGAGGAAGCAAATCGAAGGACAAATTCCTGCCCCACGCAAGCAAACCCTTTGACCTTCATCTCTTGTGACAACTCACCTTTGGAAACTCCTGGTCTCAAAACTTCTCTAGTGTAACTTTGTTGTTCAAACGTTGATCATCGCCATCAAATCAAGCAACAACTCGGTCGGTGGTGAACAGATCAGATTTCGTAGGCAGCTATTCTCCTCAGACAATAAGGTACTTCTGCTCCCGTCTTACAGAGCTCATACAACTGGCTCATATGCTTGTCTCGACTCCCCATTTACTCGGTTATTCAGAGAACCACCTGAAATCAGGTAGAAGACGGATTAGGTAAATAGTGTAATTTAGGCTTCAAATATATATTGCCCAAGTGAGAGGATGGGTACAATTGAAGCTCTTGTTGGTAAACTTCCCATATATCCTGTGGGATTTGAATATTTAGCATATAGTAAATAATATTTACCTACACAGATATAATGCATATTTAAGCAACATGTATTATATATATATAGACTAATGGATATCTGAGATAGATATGCTATCCCACATTATGGCCCTTCTCTCGTCCTTAATAAGGGATTGCAATTTAGTCTGTAGACATCATGAATTTATACCATAAAACTCTGAAATTTTCTGATCTATTCACAGTGTCAAGTGGAGAGCATACTCAACCAATTCATCTTATCAAGCTAACGGTGCAACTCTGTACATATAATGACATCAGACCTTGAGGTAGAGAATGAAAGTGTTTAGGTAGACTAGAGAAGTGTATGCTATAGAGATTGTCCAAACTTGGTCTTATTTTACAACTGAAAGATAGTGCCCTTATATAGGCGATACAGACCTTTAACAATACAACTATAAGACAATGATAGACCAAGATGGTACAAGACCTTCACATGCACTTTTATAAGATGTTTTTACCAAAGCACACTAGAAACACACTTTGTCCAAATCTGACATGCTTATTTTCAATAGTACGATAATTTATTTTGAAAGATCATTGTGAGATGAGGGATATCATTAGGATTGGCTTCATTACAATATTCGAAATGTTTCCATTGCTTTAGCTAAGAGAGCTGTAGCTCTTTGGGCTTTGAAGATGCTCTCTTATTGCCTGTACTGACATGGAATTCTCTGCGAGGAATTGACGGTTGTGGCTAGCTGTCTAAATTCTGATGAGTAGGATTGGGACCATAATCCCATGAGAAAGTGTCCACCCCAAGGGTCTTAAAACGACCGTGGATGATTCTGAGATGGCTATAGAGGTTGATGAGGATTATCTACTTGAATTTCTGCTAAAGCCTATTGGTTAGCATCTCTGGTGGGTTCATACGCCTGTGTGTAATCCCATGATACTTCCTCTTGTAATGCACTAGGCCAAATCTCCTTGGGAACAATATGATTTTTCTCACACAATATCCTCTGGATTTCTTTGTATTCAGAGTCCATCGTCTGCAATATTGCATATATGACCTGTGTACCTTTACAAATGAGAAAGAGGTATTAAAAGACTCAAGTTTTAAAGTGCGGGGGGCATGGGATTATGGGCCCATCCTACTCATCAGAATTTAGACAATTGGCCATAAATAAACGAGCATTTCTAGAGTTAAAAGAGCTTCTTTTATAGCTAAAGCGATGGAGATAGTTTCAAATATTTTGATAGAGCCAATCCTGATGATGTCCTCTCATTAGACGATAACCTTATTGAGTGAATTATTATACTATTGAAAATAAGCATGCCAGCTTTGGCCAAAATGTGTTTTTAGTGTGCATTTGTAAAAGCATCTTATAAAGGTGCATGTGAAGGATATGAGGAGCATTATCTCAAAACTCTTTGTAGAAGTTCTCGATTGTTTTTACCTAATATATTACTGGAGGATACTCTTTGAAATGGAATTTAAGTGCATGAACAACAATACCCCTTTCTCAAGATAAAAAGCCAGACAACTATGCTCTTTTACGGATCATGGATTTGTTTTTTCACCATATTGCAGATTCCACGCCTCACACTTTAAAACTTGAGTTAATACCTCTTCATCCTTAGTAATGGTATACAGGTTATGTAGGTTCAGTATTGCAGCTGTCAACTCTGAATACAGAGAAATCTAATGGATATTGTGCGTAAAAAAATTATATTGTACCCAAGAAGATTTTTTTTGTTCGGATTCCCAAGAAGATTTGGCCTAGTGCATGCTAGGAAGAAATACAGTAGGATTACACAGGCGCATGGAATCTGCTACAAAGGCCAAGAAAATATGATAATCAGGAGCTGTTCTTTCCCAATCGGCCCAAACTTAAATAAATTACATGCAACCAATATATTGAGTCACACACACACACACATATATAGTAAATTGTACATCACGTCGACCAAGGGTTTTATAGAAAAATATGCTTATCATGAGTTGTATCCTCCCAACTTGCCCATATATAAATAAATTTTATGTTAAAATTAGATACAACCGATACATTTTGAGTCGGTGTTCCTTTTTGACCAATAAAACGAATTTGATTGTGCATAAATACCATCACGGATATGCATGATGTTCATAGCTTCAATGCAATCCTAGAAAAAAGGTACTTCGATTTAGTTTTGGAGAAAATATGTAACATGGGAAAGGGTTTGTTCCAACACAATTTTGGGTAGTTCAGAGACCAAGAATACTTTGAGAATTTATCTATATTTTAAAGTAATGTATGACTAATATAAAGTAACTAATATTTGCCTTTTTTGTTTTAGGATTGCATTAGAGTTATGGGTGGTACACATATACCGGGGGTGATACTTACAAATGATTAAATTCGTTTTATTGGTCGAATAGGAATATCGGGTCCAAATGTATTGCTTGTGTGTAAATTTGACATGAAATTTATTTATATTGTGGTCGGTTGGGATACACTGTTTATGATGCTTATAACTTCTACTAAGCCATTCGGAGACATGATGTGTATGGGGTTTAAATTTACACGTGTAGGTAAATATTATTTAGCAGATGCTGATATTCAAGTTCCATAAGTTATTTGGGGCCACACAAGAAAGTTGGATATTATTTGCTTGAGTTTCAACGAGGTCTTAGACCTACAGGTTATGAAGAAGTGTTCAACCGTGACCATTTCTCACTAAGGATATTGAGCAAGCCTTTAGTGTATTGAAAAAAGAAGTTGAAGATTCTAAAGAATATAACAAGTTATTTGTATAAAAAGCAAGTGAAATTGTAGTAGTGATAATGACTTTAAATGATCATATACGAAGAATGACTCGAATGATACCTACTTCACTAGAGTTGATTTGGTTCCCAATTATGGATAAATATTTGACCCTAATAATGTAAATCATGGGCTGGTGTTTCAAATAATAATGCATCTTCTAACATGACACATGTTTATTGTCGAATATCTATAAGTTCAGTAAATAATAAAAAAATACTTCTAATTTTGAAGGATAACATCGTTCCTTCCGTGACCATATGTAACCATGTTTGTTATAATGAAATTCTTCCCTGTTTAATTGAAAAAGAGTCCACATGTGACTTTTTTGACATTTATTAATTTTTTTAATACATTGTAATGTTTGTTGAATTCGATCTTTCAACCATAAAAGAAATATGATTTTTAGGTCACAAAATTGTTAATACGTTACTTTTACATTCAAATTGTAAAAATTGCAGTCAGTCATTGATTTTTCCAATTTTTTTAAAAAAATTAAAAAGTAGAAAACTTAAATCAATCACAAAAACACCAAAGGACTTTTGGAGCACGGTCTTTTCGAAGCCGTAATTATATAAGAGTTGCTTTACAATGCACTTTTCAATTAAAATTTACCAAATGCTCAATTGCTTTTACCTACTCCGCTTTGACTCGAAACATCTTCTCTAAATAAGCTTTTGAAATGCTTAAGGTTTTGTTAAACTCAACCTTAGCGAGGTTGGTGAGATAATAATAGAAATGTTCATCAACTCACTTCTCAGCATGCCGAGAAAGTCAAAAAGCTGAGGCAAGGTCTCTCCTTGCCTTGCGAGAAAGAAACTGCCTTGCAAATGCATTGGATTGGAACATGTCTAAGGAAGTGATTCTTGTGAAATTCGAATTTGAATTGCCCCAATTTTCTTCAAAGTATTCCTACCCACGTAACAAGATTGTCTGGACTTAGTCCATCTTTTCATGATCCTATCATGTAATTCAAAGCGATGAATTCTTCTCTCTTGACTTGCGGCACGTCGTACTATCCACTTCAAGGTTTTATCAATCACGCGTAGTTTCCTAAACATAAGGATATAAATTCTCGAGAATTCATCGGTCCGGTGCGAACGGTCTGCTTTCGATCGAATTTGAAAGGTACAGAAGTCGTTCTCGCTCCTTTCAAAGGTTTTATCAATCACATGTAATTTCCTAAACGTAGGGAAATAAATTCTCGAGAATTCATTAGTTCGATACGAATGGTCTGCTTTCGATCGAATTTGAAAGGTAGAGAAGTTGTTCTCGCTCCTTTTAAAGTTTTATAAATCACACGTAATTTTCTGAACATAAGGAAATAAATTCTCAAGAATTCATTAGTTCGATGCGAACGGTCTGCTTTCGATCGAATCGGAAAGGTAGAGAAGTGGTTCTTGCTCATTTTAAAGGTTTTATCAATCACACGTAATTTCCTGAACATAAGGAAATAAATTCTCGAGAATCCATCAGTCCGGTGCAAACGGCCTGCTTTCGATCGAATCTGAAAGGTAGAGAATTCGTTCTCGCTCCTTTGATTCTCGGAATTATTTTTCGGGCGTCGAATCCAGCATAGATTAAGTCCAACACGTAGGGTTGTTAGAGAGAAAAATAATAATTTTCTTTTGCCAAGTTTAATTTTATGTACTATGAAATTAAAAAAATAATAATTAAGTCCCTCCTTGGCCTGTTCTGTCCGTGCTGTTTGGGGACACTGTACAGGAAATGTGACCGTCGTAGGAACTTTGACTCTTTGAATATTTCAATCCTAACACAGATCCACGGTCTAATTTATGGAGACCATATTATTATTTCTCTATTATTCCATTTGATTATTAAAGAATTTCTCGAGAAATGACATGAAGATGTCTTGCAAGGTGCAAGTTCAATCTTTTGCCATGAAAATGAGATTAGAGATAGTTCTCGAATGTAATTCCGAACCTGGCCACACGACCACCGGTCGCGTTGTCGCCATTCGCCATTGACCGGGCCAATCATCATCGCCATGGATGAGGTTCGGGAGTTAACCGGATGTTACATTTTCGGTTCGAGACTAGCTTGAGCCCCGAAGGAATTCACATTGCGAGAACATGATCCAAATTAATCGGTTTATATATCCAGTTTGAAGCTAAATTGCGTCCAACAGAAGAATTCTCAAGGTGATAATACATACTCTATTAGATTAAAGGGTTAATACCACGAAAAATCTCAAACTGGTATACCTGTAACAAATTTACCCCAAATTAATTTTTTGACCGCAAAAAACTCCAAATTGGTACACTTGTGATAAATTTACCCTTAGTTAATTTTCATTAAATTTTACCATCAAATTTCTAAGTTAGATGACATGTGGCAGTTGACGGGTGTACCGGTTTTGGGTTTTACCCCCCCTCCAGTTATTCACATGCTTATCAATTTGTGATTTTCCGTAATATTAATACAATTCAACTGAGGGCAAATTTGTCACAAGTGTACCGGTTTTGGATTTTTGGAGGTCATAATATTAGTTTGGGGTAAATTTATCACAGATATATCAATTTGAGGTTTTTTGTGATAAAAAAATTAGTTCATAATAAATTTATCACAAGTATATCAGTTTGGGGATTTTTGTGATATTAACTCTAGATTAAATTAGAGAATCGGGACCAAAATTTTTTAATTAAGATACCTTGCTCCTTGTCTAGCTGTTTTTTTTTTTTTTTGGTCGGATTCTATCTGTTATTTATTGCCTAAAGTATCTCTTACGAACTTGTCAAGAAAAATGTGATGGAGACTTCTAGAAACACGTACTGCTCAGTCAAACATAGTTTCTGAGGAGACGCGCTCGGTCTATACGCACCTCTTTTGCATTTATTAATCTTTGAAAATTTTAATGAAATTTCATTAGCAGCTTCCTCCATCTTATTTTTATTAAGTGATATGGATTATATATATATATATATATATATATATGCTTAATTGAGGGGAAAATAAAAAAATTGAGAAATATCATGACACATTTTACTTCTTACTGAATTTTCTTTTTTTTTTTTTATTTTCATTACCGAAAACGAAATAAAATCATCCATGGAAAAATTAGCAGTGCATGTCCGAAACGATGTAAACGTAAACGAGACCTAAATATTTTCAGAAGTGGGATAAAGTCGTACAACTTTTTGAATTTGTGCAATCAATTCGTAATGGAGCAGCGGGTGGTGTGAATAATTTATATAGTTTGGATGTCTACAAAATCGGGCATTATTTCGATCACAGTCAAATAATCAAATATGAGTTTTGTCGATTTACCGAGGGTGTGGCTTGATATGAGGAGCATAAGTTGAAGATAAAAACTTCAGATTGTAAGTGAAAATGAGTTTGTAAAATAGGATTAGCTCCTCAACCTCAAATTAAATCACAAAAAGTTAATCAAAACTTTAGGTAATCATTCATATATTCTTATTAAAGTAATATAATAGGTGAAGTTTAATTTTTATAGAACGACGAAAGTCATAAAAACGAGAGGTAAAAAATTCAAGTAATCAAAACCTCGAATATTCGAATCAAAATTCTCATTTAATGAACGAGAGCATATTTAAAAAAAAAATACTTGAATATTCAGGAGTGCCTATATGCATGATTGTATAAAGCCTATGATTCATTAATAGGAATTTCGATTGTGTCCGAATTATTCAGTTTGAGATTAGAGTTTGGACAAATTTCACCTAAAAACTCGATTTTTTTCTAGTTTTTTTATAAAAAAAATTAGAATATTTCTTTTTGGATCGATCCACCTAATTCAAATCATGCATACAATCAATTATCAACAAAAATACCATATGTTTCTTGACGTAGTTACGATTTACATCATGCTCAAATTTGGATAGCATCCTCTTTTTTCAGCCGATAATCGCCGCTTCTACTGCTCTCAATAAGCTTAGGTTGAAATGAAACCAACATCAAGATGGTTAGGAATCGAATGCACTTTTAAATACGTTTATAACTCTCGAATACATTTCGTATCATAATTCTAGACTATTGATAGCTCTCCCCCTTATGTTTCTTCAAACATATAAACAACAAAAGGAAAAAAACAATGGACCCTTCTCACTAAAATCTAAAATATTACTCAAATTTCATAAATTTTTCAAATTTAATACATGAATTCACGTCTACATATAAATATATATATATATATATATGTATGTATGTATATATTCCACCTTACTTTTGAACTCCCTTGGACACGCCGACTAGTATTATAAACCAGTGTCCATGCATTTGATTCGTGAATCTGTCTCTCCCCGTTTCTTCTTCGTCCTTCCCTCCCCTCCTCCCCTTTCTCTTTCACCTGCTCTTCTTCCACGAACACTCCCCCTCAGCTTCATCTTCATCTTCATCCTCGTCGCCTCGACGAAACCGCCATGGCCACGTTAAGAGCCCACCTTCGAAGCTCCACCATCTAAACCATCTCCTTAGCTTTGGAGAACGATAGCCATCGCTCGCCGAGAAAAATGGCGACCTGTATGATCCCGGTCCAACTCGCCAAACGCTCTCTCCCTCTCGCGGTTTCTTGTCCCTCCTCCTCCTCCTCCTCCTCCTCCTATCGCTGCCGGAGCCTCCTCCCCGCGAGACCCTGCATGGCAACGCGGGAGGGTGGCGGCGGCGACGGCGACAGAGGCGGGAAGCTCACCGTTCTGGTGGCGGAGGAGTTCGGACAAGCGGGCCTCGAGCTCCTCCGGAGCCACGCCGATGTCGTCGACTACTCCGTCGATCTCGATCCCGAGGAGCTCAGCCGGAGGGCCGCGCTCTGTGAGGCTCTGATCGTGAGCAGCGAGACGAAGGTGGGCAAGGAAGTCTTCCGGCTGTCTCGCGGGAGGCTGAAGGTGGTCGGAATCGCGGGGTTCGGCGTCGACAATGTGGATTTGGCGGCGGCGAACGAGAACCGGTGCCTGGTGGTGAACGCGCCGAACGCGAGTACGGCGGCGGTCGCCGAGCATGCGATCGCGCTCTTGACGGCCATGGCGAGGAACATCGCCCGAGCAACCATTTCCGTCAAATTTGGTTGGTCCCATTTTTTCCTCGTTCTCTTTTTTCTTGAAGTTTTACTGGAACTTGACGTCGTCACTTGCCCATGAGATAAGATCAAATTTCATCAATTCTATCAGTAAAAATAAGTGCTAATGCTTGCATAAATTTGGGGTGGAGGTGTGTCCACGTGATTAAGACTTAAGAAAACCGAATACGGACTCCGTGTGTGAAACCATCGTTTGAGATGTGGCTAAGTTTGATTTAAAAAATACTTAAGCAATAATTGGGAGCTTTGCCCTTTATATTGTGAAGTCACTGCAAAGTTGTCTTAACTGAGAGGCATCCAAACCATAGAATTTGAATTCCGTGGGACTCTTTTTAACTTACTTTGGTTGACTACTTATTTTTATGCTTAGTCAATATGCTTAAGAAAAATGCCATTTCTGCCGATGAATCTTTAAGCTGGAATGAGCATCATCATCTGTTTATCTCGATTGTGGAAGGCATTGCTACATTACAGTGTGTAGGCCGACGATTTATCAAGAAATATGTGAATACTAGATTGGTCAATATGATCTGGTTTATTCATAGTAACTAATCAGAAAGAAAGGGACATTGGATTAGGGAATCTAAGCATGAAAGATTAGTATATGATATAGGATCTAGTCCAATTCAGAACGTCTACCAGCAGATCATGTGCTTTTGCAGTCATTGGATATCGTGAAAGTCAATGAAGCTGTCCTCTGAAAATATGATCAAGGCACCCTTCATGTGAAGATTCTAGCAGCCACCAACTACAAGCATCTTTTACCAATAACGTGATGTGTAAAAGCTTCTCTGTTTTTCAGTTTAATAACATTCAATCTGCCTCTTTTAATTCTCTTTTCCTCTTTTGCCGAACTGCTTTCTAGTTGTTTGATAATCACATTATGTGCAAATTGTTACTTACCCATATCCTTGTAGATTGTCTATTCATCAATACACCAGTATTTGAATGGTTATAAAAACGACATAAGTATATGAAGTAGCATACTGTGTGCCATTTTGTTCCTTAAATATCTTCTGTCACTTTTGAACACGCACAATGACAAAGTAAAGTTCTGCACTTCTCTGTATCAACGTAAATAAATAACGAATTAACACGGTGACCGATGACTAAGGATTTTGACTCGCATCTTCAGCCAAAATCTTCAAATTTTCTTTAAGGTATATGCTCTGCTAAATGCAGGTAATTGGCAACGGAGGAAATATATGGGCAAATGCCTTTCAGGGAAGACCTTGGCCGTGATGGGTTTTGGAGAGGTTGGATCTGAAGTTGCTCGCCGTGCCAAAGGTCTCGGAATGCACGTAATTGCATATGATCCATATGCCTCTGAGTATCTTGCCCTCGCAATAGGTGTAGAGCTAGTTAGCTTCGATAAGGCCATAACAATAGCTGATTTCATCTCTTTACACATGCATCTTACTCCTGCTACAAGAAAGATGCTCAATGATGAGACCTTTGCTAAGATGAAAAGAGGAGTTCAAATCCTCAATGTTGCCCATGGAGGATTGATTGATGAAGATTCTCTGGTGAGGGCACTCGATGCAGGAGCCGTGTCTCAGGTACTTTCCTTTCATCTCTAAGAACTGCTTTTTGTGTCGCATAGGAATTTGAAGGGGTTCATTGTTAGGCAGCACTCGACGTACTTTTGGAGGAGCCTTTGGTAAGATCCAGTGAGTTGATTCATCATGAGAATGTTATTGTAACCCCTAACCTTGGAGCAAGCACTTTTGAAGCCCAGGTCGGTCAAATAAATTCAGTTTACGTATGTATGAACATTTTAAATTATGATATTGACTAACAATGGAAGTAAAGTGCAGGAAGAAGTTGGGATTGAAATTGCAGAAGCGGTTATTAAAGCTTTAAAACGAAACCTTCCTGCTACTGTAGTCAATGAACCAATGGTTGCTGTAGAGGTATCACTAAAGCATTCGTTATATGCTTTCCTTCTCATGCTCCATGGCGTTCCAACTGCCTCTCTCTCCCTCTCTCTCTTCATGTGGTTTTGATGCAATGCAGTTCTTTTTTCTCTTGCTTTTTTGCTGTTGGCAGAGAAATGAGAAGTCACATAATTTGACTTAAGAAGGCTATTGGCTACATTCAACTCTTTTTTGGAAGATGCTTTTCTTTTCATTTCTGATGACCCTCTTCGAATTTGGATTGGCTTGAGTTGTTATATGTAGTTTTCTGTGCATGATACTGATGCATGGCTAGCAGGTTGACAATCGAGAGTTGCGTGTGTTTTTTATGAGCAAGATATGTACTGCTACTTCGGTGCAGTTTGTGTAGAAAGTGTTCTTGCACTTGTAGTACATGTCTACTTGCCGTAACAATGTCCTCTCTACATTAATAACATCTCGACCAATCCTCTTCTGACTATGAGGTAGACCATGTGAGTCTCCCTTTGATGAATCTGAACTCCACTTCCCTTCCTTGATTAGGTTCTCTTTTTGTCCCAATTAACCACCTTCCTTCTTCATTTGTTGTGTTAAGGATCAACTCTTTGAGTTCCTTTCTTTATTTGCCATTGGATATCATAATATTTAAAGATGATAAGCATACTAACAATGTCCATCTTGTTTAGATGGCTAACCATTTTAAGTTTCAGCAGAACGGCGAAATTCTACATCATGCAGTTTCTTTTTCTGCACTGTGGTACTTGCCTCACTCTCAGTAATTGCGCTTTCTTGTTTCAGGTTCTTGCAGAGTTGAATCCATTTCTTGATCTTGCGAACAAGTTAGGGAGATTTGTCGTTAAATTAATAGCAGGAAGAGGTGGCCTGAAAACAGTAAAAGTTACATATGCTTCTGCTAGAGAACCCGATCAACTTGACACAAAACTGCTCCGCACGAGGATAATCAAGGGCCTGATTGAACCTATTTCCAGTGTTATTGTCAACTGGGTAAATGGAGATTCTGTTGCTAAGCAAAGAGGACTAAGAATTACCGAAGAACGAATGACTTTGCATGGCTCACCAGAGTATCCTCTTGAGTATATCCAGGTTCAGATTGCCAATGCAGAATCCACATTCGCCAGTGCCTTAGCAAAGTCCGGGGAGATTGAAGTTGAGGGACGGGTAAGAGATGGAGTTTCGTATTTGACAAAAATTGGGAGTCTCGAAGTAAGTGTCCAGTTAGAAGGAAGCATATTGCTTTGCATAGCAGACGATCAGCCAGGTTTGATTGGGAAGATTGGAAGCATTTTGGGAGAGGCGAACGTGAACATCAGTTCCATGAAAGCCGACAGGATCGCTCTACATAGACAGTCGATGATGATTTCGATCAAGGTGGATCAACAACCCAATGAGGAAACTCTGAAGAAGGTCAGGGATGTTCCTGCTGTTCAGGAACTTGTTTTCTTGTTGTTATGATGTGCTAATAGTCATAATCTAGGTCATTTTCACCAGTACGTGTCCATTCATTGTACATGCATAACACTGATGCCTTCAGTAAATTGTCTTCAGCAATTATGGAAATCGCAATTATCTTGCTGTGGCAATGAATAATTTACATTTTAAAGAAACGAGTATCTATACATCTCTTCTGAATGGTTTCATCATCACAACTCGACATGCTCGCGATCTGTGCTTGGTCATTTGACAGTTGGGATTTGGCAATGCACCAGCTGATCAACTGTTTGAGCATTGCTTTGCAGGAACTTTCACAGCACATTAACTGATTGACTGGGTTATTTGCAATGCATCCTGGTTGATAAAAGAGGACTACCAATGATGCAAAATGGCATAACGATACATATGATCTTTCAATGTTCTTCTTGAATTATACTTTATGTGATACGATTTGGCCGAACTGGCACAAATCATGAAGTAGTTAATTCGCAGACAAATGATTGGATGCATGTTCACTTAACCAATATTCTGTTTCCACCTTACTTCATTCCAAGAACGAAAAGAGCCATAATCTGTAATGTTGTAAAATTAAATTTAACTTAACATATCGTAGGAAATAAAACCATAACTGAGATATAAAAACTACTTTATTTTTTTTTTTGGTAAAGTAAGTAGTATATAACTTTTCAACGCGCAATTTACAGCATAAAAACTACTTTATTTATCTCTTTCAATTCTAAAATTTCAATCTCTTCATTTTTCCACGAGTAGAAACAGATTAGAAATGCCATATTATTCTAAAAAGTTTGTAACCTATGCACAACATAATGTTATAACAAACCAAATCATCTCTGGCCTTTGCATAATCCAGTCCTAGTAATTGAATCAATTTGTATATCCCATCTTCAACAATTGTTCGTCTTCCTTCTCCAACGTTTCTCATTAATCCCAAATTCAAATTCACCATAAATGAATGTATAGCTGGAGTTCTACATGAATTTTCCATAGCAAGCAATCGTTATAGCTAGCTATACCAATTAAAAGGCTTATTTCCATATAATAGTGTGAATTTACGTAGACACACATACATATATAGATGTCAAGAAAAAAATTTACAAAAATAGATATTGTGGTGGCGTTATTTCCGCTCCTTAAATGACTAAATCCGCCCCATTTACATCACAAAGACAAAATAGCCCTCAATTATTCAATTACAAAGCGATGGCTCCGTTCCTTCTTCTTTTTATATATATTTTTATTTCTATTTTTTATCTAGTTGCCATAATTAAACATTTCATATGTTTTTGTTTTTTAGTGTATTAAATAATTTTTTTAGTGTATTCCTAAATATTCCTATAACGTTTTACATGCTTTGTGTGAAAGTATCTCGTCAATAGTAAGGAAAAATGATAATTCTTTTTTTTTTTTTTTTATAATCGAGGTGTCTGCGCGGCCGGCGAGCTAGGGCTCAAACCGGCGGTGATGTCCGACTAGTCCTCGAGGGGGGCTAGCGCAGCATCCCACCGCCACGACCCCCCACTTAAATCACCGATGGGCGAGTTTGAACCCAGGACCTCTCGTGAAAGAAACTAAGCGTAAACCAACGCGGCCACCGATGGGTGGGTAATTCTTTGATATAGTAAAAAACTTAAAAGTCTATATTTCATCATTGCTCTTATAGCAACTTATTTATTCTTGTCTCTATTATCTCAAAAGTTCACTTTCTTGGTGAATTTTTTATTTTTAATTTCCTTAGTTTAAATATATATCAAGTTTCTTTACTAACTATATTAAAGAATTTATCTTTTTTCTTTACTATTAGCGAGATTTTATTACGCAAGGTATGTAAGATGTTATAGAAATATGTAAGAATACACTAAAAATATTATACATGACAAGATATCTTGATCTCTTTTCATTAACACTTTATAGATGATATTAATTTTTATTAATCTAAAATAATGAGATTTCACTGGCAGTTTAAAAAAAATTCTTATTTTATGCAATGTTTTGATTTAATTAAATTTCATCTTTAGAGTTTCATATTGGAGAATGTAATTGTAATTTTATTTTGGAAATTCCTTAAATAATTTTTTTTGCTTCATTTGATCATATATATACACAGACCTTTGTAGAACTTTCTGATTTTTACGATTATATCAGAGACATTGAACCTATAGACTTCTTTCATATGCTTTATAAATCCAGTTCTAATAAACGTAAACGTTCAGATTAAGTTTTTTCAAAGTATTTGGTCGGTATAAGACCTTCTTTTATACAATTAAGATTTGCACCATTGTCAAAAAGGGCTGTTATTTTCAAAATAAATTCATTATGAACTTTTATAGTAATATTGATAATCCATTTCCTAGTTGTTATCTAAGAAAGCATTGAAAGGAAGTTTGTATCAGAAGGAGAAGGGAGTTTATATATATATATATATAAGAAGACTAATAGACAAGATTTGATGGTGATATGCACAACAAAAGCGAAAGTTTACAAACAAATGATTGTGCTAAAAAAATGTCTAGTTAAATTATTTCTAGATTCTACTTGACAATTTATCCATAAATTTGATCGACAAGTAGGTTTCTTGGAAATTTCTCTTTTTGACAAAACTAATTTTTATGGAAGTAAATCTAAACATTAAAAAAATAGTGCCTTTGAATAATACACGGGAATTTTGTCTTTTTGGTAACTTTATCCCACATAAAAATAGAAGCATTGAAAAAAGGGAAAAAACCACCAAAATCCCCAAACTTTGCCATCTGTGACACATTTACCTCGAACTTTTTTTTGTGACACCAAAAATCCCGAACTTTGCTTTTTGTGACACATTTACCCCAATGTATTTAGTCCATGGCCATTTTCGTCTTTTTTGTTTTTTCTTTTTTTTTTCCTTTCCGGCGAGGGTCCCCCTCGCCGGCGTCGAGTGAGGGCGGCCCTCGCCGGCGTCGGCCTCGCCCTCGCCTGGGCGAGCGAAGGCGGCCCTCGCCCGACTCGGGCGAGGTCGACCCTCGCCGCGTCGGGCGAGGGTCGACCTCGCTGAGTCGGGCGACCCTTGCCGGCGTCGGGCGAGGTCCGCCCTCGCCCGGGCGAGCGAGGCGGCCCTCGCCCGATCTGGCGAGGTCGACCCTCGCCGACGTCGAGCGAGGCCGCCGCTGGGCGAGGGTCGACCTCGCTGAGAGTCGGGCGAGGGCCGCCCTCGCTCGCCCGGGCGAAGCGACCCTCGCCGCCGCCGCGAGGTCGCCCTCGCTCGGCGCCGGCGAGGGCTCCCTCGCCGACGCGCCAACGAGGTCGACCCTCGCCCGACGCCGACGAGGGTCGACCTCGCTGAGTCGGGCGAGGGCCGCCTCGCCGCGTCGGGCGAGGGTCGCCTCGCCGGGCGAGCGAGGCGCCTCGCCGATCTGGCGAGGTCGACCTCACCGGGCGAGCAAGGGCGACCCTCGCCAACGTCGAGCAAGGGTCGCCCTCGCCTGATCTCGGCGAGGGCCGCCCTCGCCGGCGTCGGGCGAGGCCGCCCTCGCTCGCCCGGGCGAGGGCGACCCTCGCCGGCCGGCGAGGCCGTCCTCGCCGGATCTAGCGAGGCCGCCCTCGCTCGATGCCGGCGAGGTTGACCTCGCTGGATCGGGCGAGGCCGCCCTCGCACAGGCGAGCGAGGGCGGCCCTCGCCCGAATCGCGAGGTCGACCCTCGCCGGACGCCGACGAGGGTCGACGTCGCTCGAGTCGAGCGAGGGCCGCCCTCGCTCGCCGGGCGAGGCGAACCTCGCCGGCGCCGCGCGAGGCCGCCCTCGCTCGGCGCCGGCGAGGCCCCCTCGCCCGACGCCGGCGAGGCCCCCTCGCCGGAAAGGAAAAAAAAAAAAAGAAAAAGCAAAAAAGACGAAAATGCCCATGGACTAAATACATTGGGGTAAATGTGTCACAAAAAACAAAGTTCAGGGTTTTTGGTGTCACAAAAAAAGTTTGGGGTAAATGTGTCACAAATGGCAAAGTTTGAGATTTTTGGTGATTTTTTCCCAAAAAAAAAAGGAAGTAAATAAATTGTGGACCACCACATTAAATTGTAATAAAATAATTGAGGGCAATCTTTTTCTTTTCCAGTAAAAGTTGGGTGGATTTCGTCATATCCCGTCTAATCAGATGAAGCTTCTCCTTGAATTGCTCGCTGCACCGTGCTCCACTGCATTCATATTCCGAAACGAAAAAGGGTTGCTAAAATGGGCTCGTCCATCAAACTTTCCGTAATATTCGTAATGATTCTTGCCTTCCCACAAGCTGGCTCCGCAGATCGAAGGATATATGCTGAAGTCAAAATGTTCAATGCTTTACCAGACAGACCGCTGCTTACTGTTCACTGCAAATCTAGAAAGGAAGATCTCGGCACCCATGAGATCCTTCCTGGTTCTGAATGGGGATTTCAACTCCCCATTCCTCATGTCACCATGCTATACTTATGCAGCTTTGAATGGCTTGATACATCTCACACTTTCCTAGTATATGTTGGGTCTAGAGATATTGGCCGATGCCGCTATTGTGATTGACATATACTACCTACTAGTCCGTGTTTAAACGAGACGTTGATCCGTGAAAAATGGTTCTCCTAAAATCTGTGCCACAAGCGAAACTATTGCAACAAAGGGTTCTAATGATTCGACGTTTGGTTATCGATAAGATGTTATTGTAAGCTCTCGTTCGGATGAAATTATTATTGTTGTGTATGTTTTTTCATGGTGTCTGTTTGAATAATTAAATATTAAACCAGCCTTTCATCTAACATCTTAAATTTTTAGAAAAGTTGGTAGGCAGTAGTCCTACAAAATCTCACAGTGTCAATGCACGAAGATGTCCTTTTGTGCCTTCACTTGCATACGCAAGTGTAATAAAAAACCATCGCATAATTCCTTTTTTTTTTTAATTAGGGGGAGAGATTTGTAGAAGTAGATGGAGAAGAAGAAAGAAAAGTAGCAAATAAGGAGTTGGTTTGAAGTCGACACTGATGTACGTGTGGGAAGAGACCGGGATTGAGTTTTTCTTATATGAATCCAAACCCTTTCTGCAAAAAAATGGATCAATGCCGCGTTAATACCACACACCGAATCGTTATTTTTTTCAGAGATGCTCATCAAGTGTTTGATGGAACGCGTGAGTTATATCCGCGACCCTTGACTCGTCTTAATGATCGATTAGGAAGCAAAACTGACATATTCTAAATGATTTTGTACAAAATGCTGATCAATTGATTGAAAGTTTTCTTCATCTATCTAGGGCTGATCTGATTTCTATTATATCTTGTGGTCTCTGGACTCACGGCTGAATATATCATTCTGCTGCTGTTGTTGCATTTGTGTGGCTCCGTTATGATTGGTGGTGTTTCCAGACGAGGAATATTGGCGGAAATCTCTTATACGCTCATTTGGGTTACTAGACGATGGTTGCGGCCCGGTGGCCAGAGTCGAACGACGGTGGCGGTCCGTTCAATGCTAGGACGTATTGAAGACGCATTGTTCACTGATAGGGTTGAGACTGCTCGATTAGTGAAATGGAGTTCTCAGATACCAAGAGGAGGACGACATGATGGGAGTGGCAAAGCTAGAAAAAAGAAAAATGAATAAAAAGAAAATAATAATGGGCTTACTATGATTAAAATGGGAAAAGGGGTAGTCATACTAGAAAATGGAGTTACTGTGTGGGCTTTAATAGAAATTTGGCTAAATAGTGTGATATTTGAAACTGGGCTTTGAAAGTTATTTTTTTAATTGAAACGGGCTTGCTGTAGGAACCCAGTGGTGACTTAAGCCCAGATCCATGCCTGAGGGCCAGGCCCGAGTAGGAAATGTAGAAACAATCAAGATATTTGAAGCTAACTTAATCTCTCTCTTTCAACTCTAATTGCAATCTCTTTGTTTTCTCCACAAGTAAAAAGAGATTGGAAATGCCATACATTTCTAAGAAGCTGTAACCGTAGATATAGATACAAATAGATGTCAAGAAAAAAAAAATTACGAATATAGATATTGTAATAAATGAATTACTACATTTTCCCACACTATAAATCTATGTGGCCGTCATATTTGTCATCTTAACACTTGAATAGTTATCCATCTAGTCCCTAGTTTTGACACATGCTTTTCTGTGTCGCAACCTTTCTGCAGGTGAACCACCTATGGGAAAATTAATAGATTACTAAACAAGAATGGAGGTTCCTCTCATGAGATAATTGTTCTCATTTAGCGCGGACTCTCCCAAGTCTTACCAACTGTAATTTGGCATTTGATTCAACATGCTATTTATTTTACCTTTTGGTGCGCACTAGCGCCTCAGGGGAGGTAGTAGTATCAATATTAAACTTATACTGCTTGAGGAATGCATCAGACAACTCTTCCCGGGTCTCCATCTGGCTAATCTTCTTGATGATGTACCACTATAGAGCAAGCCTATCTAGGATTTCTTGAAATGTTTGAATCATGAGGCACATTCTCGGCATAGTGTGTCATCTTGACTAGATAGTATTCTAGGTGGACTTAAGGACATGTAGTGTCGTCATACTTGCAAAAATCTAGCGTTTTGAATCTTTTGGGCACTTTGACCTTTAATAGTTGGGAAGGATTCTTAGGAACATCCTCTTCAAAGCCCATGAGAAGCCTTAACTTTTCCTCGACTTTCCGGATGCGTTTGTCTCTTTTATCTTCAGGCGGGTGTACGATTTCCGGGGAATCGTCAATCGGTATACCTTTGTCTGTGTCTTTCGGGTCAACTCTTGCAGGGTGCCCAGAGCAGATGGGCCATCATGGAGTTGCACAGGCAAGGGGGAAGCCAGGGGATTGATTGGCATTTGCTCTTATCGTCAGGACAGTCAAGTGAAGTTGTCTAACGTTGTCCATCTTGATTTCAAGGTTGGTGATTCGAGTGATTTGCTCGTTTGAATCGGCCATCTTTGCTCTGGAACGAGTGTGGATCAACAATCTCCTTTTGGTCGTGATGTGAAAATATTACCTTAAGTTAAGAGAAATGGACAATATGTATAACAACTTGGAAAGATCAGTCCACAACAATGGTCAAACGTCACTTTACTTAATGAAAAATTGTTCGATTTACAAAATCAAATTCTCTAGAACATCAAACTAGGAAAATGACATTACGAACTAGAAACCATCAGTTTAAAGTATTTTTTAAATTGCCTACTTGCCATGGACCGACTTGAAATTGAAAATATGACAAATAAATGAATAATATGGAGAAAAGTGTAAGAAACTTATTTGAGCAATGAAGGGTAACAAACACAGAGACATGCGTATGTATGGGTGAAGTTCAATACTAAAGGTGAGATACACTAAAAAGGCTTGAAAATATGGTCCAAGAGGATATACAGACTAGCCAAACATGCCTGTTGGCTAAATCGGGTCCTCTTGATATTGGCTTAGTCGAAAGGTCCTCAGACTCATGGGCTTGCGGGTAAAGAAGAACACTTTCGACACCCAAAAAAAGCGGGATTAAAAGGGTGGCTCGTGGTTTGCATGCCTACAGATTGAGCGGGATCCTCTTAAGACCATCCTTGTTGTCTTCCCAGTATGTGACCCAGGTCCGATCACGGGACATGTGTGCAAAGGTGTAATGCTAAAGCATGTAAAATAGGCACAACAATTTATATTATGAATACACCGCTTCAATAATAAACTAAAGCATTCATTCAGAGCAACTCCCTGCAAAACAAATGTTAGTTTACACTCCACCTCTTCTAACACCCATTTGTAAAACAACTTAACACCTAACATTAGTAGCGTACCTGACTTCCGTGCTGCTAAGCAAGAACATTTTTCGAAAAGAGAAATCTAAGCCTAAGTCCACTATGAATTTTAATTCAAAGTCCTCACGGTATTGCCAAGCTATCGTGATAGTTCCTCAAGTGAATCACCCAAGGGAAAGCTAATGGATTATTAAACAGGAATGAAGGTTCCTCTCATGAGGCAATTGTTCGCATTTAGTGCAAACTCTCCCAAGCCCCTATCAATTGCAACTTGGTATTCAATTCAACATGCTATTTATCTTATCTTTTGGAGCAGCCACTAATTGGTTATTGGTTGATTAGACACCCAAGTAAAATGTGGGAGTTCATTTTACTTTTGTGAAGTAGAAATTCAATGGATTCAAGGATTTAATTACGCTAGATTAATCTAACACCCTTTCTGTACCGGTTTCCTTTATTCCGAAAATGTTTTGCATGCAATCTTTATCCATTTTTATCCTATGCCACTAACATGTGAGAAGTGATCATGCGGGTGCACAATCAAGAAAGTAACAATCAATAATCGAAGTAATAAATAGATTGCAAAAAATTTAAAGAACCTGGATGTGATGGGCAAAGCAAAGCATATCACTACCCGTCGTCACGAAATTTCTGCAAACCATTACTCAAGAAAATATGCAGACAAAATGCATGAACGGTTATGCATGATTGTGTGTGATAAATTTTAAATAAATATACTATGAAATTAATTCTAAATGTTACCTATTAATTGTAAATGATCTACTAAATGCCATGAGATATAGATTTTACAAAAATAGTAACCTAATTAATGCAATTCACAGGAGACTCTCTAATGTATTTTTGTTCTTTTTCTTTACAAAAAGACAAATGCCCTAAAGTCTATAAATCAAATTTTCTTATTTTTTATTTTATAAAAATGATAAATCCAAATCCTATAACTCGAATAATCTAGCTATACAACTAACAATTATATGATGCAATGCTATATGATATGAGGCTAACTAAATAAAAGTTTACATGGAACCTAAGTGAATTCTAAAAGACATTTTTATGTGATTTTTTTTAGTTTATGAAAACTATGGACTATCCTAAATCTATATGCATTATGAGACGAATCATGCATACCCTAATATGAAAACCCTAAAGTGTAAGTGACATGCAATGACGATTGATAATATTGCGATGCAATGAAACACGCATTATATTTAAAATCCAACGTATTATTGATAACGTGCTACTTTCAAAGCAATTGAATTGCAAACCAGTCATTGGAAGTCATGCGAGATGATATTAGGGTTTGACCTTACTGCCTAAAGGTTAGGAAGCCTACTATGCCTTACCAGGAGGAATGGTGCTCACGGTTCATTGTAAATCTAAAGACGACAATCTCGGCTTTCACCAGATCCCTGCTGGTTCTATGTGGGGATTTAAATTTTGACGCAGTTTTTTTGCGGCACGCTATTCTTCTGCAGCTTTCAATGGCCTGGTGAATTTCACTATTTCAATATATCTGTCCAGGATAGAGATGATAACCGATGCAGCTATTGTCGTTGGAATATATATCCTACTGGTCCATGTTTATCCGACATGTACTGTGAAGATTGGAACGACTCAAACCTATGCCACGATCGGAACTTGTGCTGCAAAGGGTTCCCATGATTTGACATTTAGTTATGATTAAGATGATATCCGTTTGGATGAAATGAATATCGTTGTCTATGTTTTTTCATGGTGTCGATGTGTGAAAATGTCTTTTTGTGCCTTCCCTTGCATATGCAAGCGTAATACAAATCGATTGCATATATCTTTTTGTTTTTTATGAGGAGGAGAGATTTGGAGAAGAATATGGAGAAGAAGAAAGGAAAGTAATAGCAAATAAAAAATGGAGAAAAAGATTTGACAAAAACTGAAGAGAGTGAACACGAAAAACAAATGTAAAGCAAAGCAAGCTTCTCTCCCCCGGGAAGCGATAGAACCGACCGGCTTGTTTCTTGATTTCAATCTTTTCGAAGTGAGAATCAATGTTGATTCCCAGTTCTAGGCCGAGATCCGAGTCAATCTACTTAAGATCCGATTACCCTAATCTGGGCCCATTATGTCCAAAATGGTCAAAGGTTTCTAAGGGTAAATGCAAAAGATCGTGTGAATGTGTTCAAATAATTTAAAGTTTGCTTTAATTTATCTAGTACTTTTTTTTTGGTAAAGTAAGATAGTATATATACTTTTCACAGCGAAACATACAAGGAAACTAGTCGTACACAAAAAACCTCGCACTTGAGGCGGCACAACAAGTGTCCCGACAGGTGCAAAGGTGTAACGACTCAAACAAGGGCTACAAGCAACAGAAAAGCCACAGAAAAGGCCAACCGAAGCGGGGGCCAACAGACTACATTCAAAGTAATCCCACAGAAAAGGCCAACCGAATCATGGCCCAACAGACTACAGACACAGTAATCAGAGGATTAATCAAAAATGGAAGAGGAGATGCCCCATTTTTGCTGAATTCTTCTGTTGTGGTCATTGTCTACAACAGGCTTCATGGAAAAGCCTTTGTCCCTTACCAATTTGGTGAGGTGATTGCGGAGAGCTGGCATTAAGAGGGAATGGTCCCTGAATAGGATGTTGTTTCTCACCGACCAAATTATATGGCACATTGCGCCAAGTGCAAAACGAGCAATTTTTTTATGGAAGTTCTGCCCCCCAATGATACGGACAGCCCAATGGAGGTTTTCTTGCCAAGATCTATTACGCCACATAAGGTTGCAGTTATTTGCCCAGAAAGCAGCAAGGGACCCGGTAACGGCACATCCAAAAAAGAGATGGTCAATAGAATCGGGTCTGCTTCTACAGAAGGCACATACACTTTCGGGAATTCTGTGATAGCTTAGCAAAATAACTTGCGTAGGTAGTCTATTCAGAGATATGAGCCATAGCAAGAAGCTGTACCTTGGCGCAATGGCTCGATCCCATATGAAGGAACTCCATGGAACATTCGTGCCTTTGTTTCTTATGAGTTCCCCCGCCGAAGAAGTGGAAAACTAACCAGAAGAGTGGCCTTTCCAGGATATGCGGTCAGGTCTTTCGGCATCAAGAGCTGGTATTCTATCTGACCAAGAGTTGAAACTGGCCAGAAAGTTAGAGTGTTGCCAGACTGAAGAGGAAAAATCCCGAACCGATGCATTTCTCGGGATGCCTGAATAGTATATATCTTTATCGGAAAAAAATTTATAGAGAGGACTCCTGGGATGCTAGTTATCAAACCAGAATGATACAGAGGCCCCGTCGCCTATCTTCCACAGGAAGTTTAACTGGAAGTCCGAACGAAGTTCAAGGATTTTTTTCCAACTCCAAGAACAGAATGTCGGTTTGTTTGCTACCCAGAAATTTTTCTTCTTGAGAAAGTTGAAGTAAATTCATTGGCACCATAAGGACTCCTTATCGATGAATAGGAGCCATATGTGCTTGAGCGCATGCCAAAGTGTGAAAAATTGGGTGGTTATCCATATATTGAAATAGATCGGAATCTACTAAAGTGGAAGAAGTGGAGCGCACTCGAGAAGGAACTGTTCGCGAGAAGTTAGGTGGCTATCTGTGTTGACTGACACATGAAATTTTTTTTGATTGGTATCCCGAGGAAAATTTTTTAACAATGAATGATTGCAAAGACTTGGGTCAACTCAGTTTGACCGTAATTGACTCGGCCCGTTAGGCCCGGCCTGATAGAACTCGACCCTACCCGGACCTCAACTGTGTGTGTGTGTCTCTCTCTCTCTTTGGCCGAAATTCTCATGCCACATGGCACGCTCTCATTAGTCAAAATTCTTACCATCTACAATTAGCCACACGGCCAAAGGTGTAATCACTTTGACCTCTATCTCTTAAGATCGCGCCACTTTGCCAGCACTCGCGCCCCCAAAGCCTCCTCAGGCTGCGACAATGCCTTCCTGGAGAAGTTCCTCAGTTTCCTCCTCGTTGCTGCCTCTGCCTCCAATAAGACAGCAAGGTTTCGTGCTCGCCGGATCATTTCGGAGGTAATGGCTCGGAAATTCAATCCTCATGAGAAGTAATATTTTTATTTGAAGTTACTTTAGCTGAGAATTACTTAGACAGAGAAATAAAATTAGGGCCGAGTGATATTTTGTGAGGTAGAAACACAAGGCGATTACCCGTTTAAGCATTTTTGAGATGGAAGATAGTTTACTTCGCTTCCATTGAATATATACTTCAACTTTTATCAAGGAAGCATGTGTCCCGACAAGAGAAAGTTAATGAACGATCGTTTCTCTAAATTTACTGCCTTATTTTGTTTTCCTGTGGAAATTCTTTCTCCGAATTATATTATGGTAAATAATGCTGGTTTTGATATTGTTTGGTCATTGCAGATTATGTTACGACTTCCAGACGATGCAGAAGTGGACAATCAAGTGTGGGATGAGGTCTTTCGCGTCTTGTGAATGATTCCGGAAATGCTGGCATCCTTGATTTGTTCCTCGAAGCAATTCCATTGGAGCCCTCTCCTGTGAGATATGCTCGTTCTTATTTTAGCTAATTCTTTTGGGTTTTGCTATTGAAGATGGAGGTGTAGACTCAAGATACCTCATTTGGACTTGCTGAGATGACATAGAAATAAGGAGTACTTGCTACCGTTGGGCAATAATAAAGATACATTGACCAAAAGGCCGATTCACCTGGCTATTGTTTTTGCTTAATTTCGTTCCGCGCACAACGAACTTGGCGCTTGCTAGAAGAGTTCTTATAAGCAAATGTTATTTTCATGTCAAAGGTTAGCTGATCGGATTTTCTCTTATCAAGAGTTATTTTTTTTATAAATATTTCAATTTATAGGTTTTTTACGTTCTTTATTTTATTTACTAATTTTTTATTGTTTATATTACTTCTTTAGTTTGATGTGAAGTTTTTATCCAAGTAACATACACAAGTGAAGAGCTTAAAGTGCGTTAAATGGATGAGTACGAGTTATTTTGGTAATATGAGTTGGGCCGGGTACAAGTCATTAAAATTTACATTGCATAGAAATGAGTCAAAACGAATTAAATTGGTCGAACCATTTTTAACCTAACCCGACCCATTTGACGACCCTACTTGTCACTACTACACAAAACCCTAGGAAAAAAAACACCTCTTCTTTTCCTCTTTAGGGCAATAAGCGGTAGAAGAAGAGAGGGAAAAGAAGCCCCTCTTTTGTTTTTCAAGGTTTTTACCTTCATGGAGGGGACTAACGTTCACTAAGGGGGGCATCGGTGCAACCGAGAGAGAACAATGGTGTGGAAGAAATACATAGAGAAACACTCCTTACCATGGTCGAGAAACACTCTGTTACCGTCAGTGCATCTGAGGGAGTTGAACCTTCGTTCGAAGCCTTTACATCAACGCGCATCGCCATAGCCGGCTTATTTGGAGTCACGGTTCTGCACTCCATCACTGCTCGTCACCGTGGATCTCGTTTCCGTGAAGTATCACCAACAATCTGTCTTGCCCTGCTTCATAGTTGAAAACTCTAAAGCGGTCGAGTCCCACTCGATCTCCCCTAGTTGATTTCAAGTTCGTTTGTCGATGCTTTCCTAAACTTCTTCGGACAAGTTTAATCAGCAAGCGTGGTTGACATCCCTCCTCGGCCAAGTCGGTCTTGAAACATTTTGCGTTGGTCATTTCATAAACGAGGATTTGGTTTGAAGTCGATACTGATGTATGTCTGGGAAGAGACTGGGATTAAGTTTTTCTTATATGAATCCTATACCTTTCGCAAAAAAAAAAAAAAAAAAAGCATTTGGATTAATGCGGTGTTATTGATCTTTATTGCCCCCCGATTTTGGATTTCTTTCCATAATTTGTTTCTCGATCACAGCCCGGATTTCTTTGGCACTTAATCTCTACACCTTGAATTTAGGTGTCAACATTTTTTTTTTCTTACCGAATGAAGCATCTTAATCCTCCATAAATTGCCCGCTACACCGTGCTCCACTGCTTTCATATTCCACAACAAAAACCACGAAGGTTACGAACATGGACTCGTCAATTAAATTTTTCGCAGTGTTCGTAATGATTCTTGCCTTCGTACAAGCCAGCTCCGGAGACTCTGCCCATACCATCAATAGTTTACCAGAAGGACCGCTGCTCACGGTTCATTGCAAATCTAAAGATGGCGATCTCGGCTTTAAGTAGATCCCTGCTGGTTCTGAGTGGGGATTTTCATTTGGACGCCCTTTTATTGGCGGCACGCTATTCTTCTGCAGTTTTCAATGGCCTGGTGAATTCACTATTTTAATATATATATATATCCAGAGTAGAGATTCCGGCCGATGCCTCTCTTGTCGTTGGAATATATTACCTACTGGTCCATGTTTATTCAACTAGTACTGTGAAAAATAGAACAAGTAAAACCTATGCCACGAGCGAAACTTGTGCTGCAAAGGGTTCCAATGATTTGACATTTGGTTGTGATTAAGATGATATTGTAAGCTCTCGTTTGGATGAAATAAAGATCACTGGCTATGTTTTTTTTTGGGGGAAAAGTGTAAAAAAAGTGTTAAACCTATTGTATTGGTGCCAATTTAGTCATAAATCTTCTATCTTTGTGCTAATTCAGTCTTTTCAGCTAATTTAGTCTTATCTTACTAACGTAGAGCTTGACCGACCTACATGGCATCACTTTTAATAATATTTTATTAATTTTCACTTTTTGAAATTATTTTTTTGATTTTTTTTTTCCTTTTTTTTTTTCTTCTACCTTTGGTCAGTGGTCGATTGGTCACTGGCCAAAGGCGATGGCCGGCTGGGCTAACCTCACCTGGGCGAGGTCGCCATTGTCCGCCACAAGGGAGGCCCGGCCGACCTTCACCCTTGCCTAGGCGAGTCTCAGCGAGGGTTGGCCTCGCCCAGGCTAGATCTGGCGAGGCCGACCCTCGCCTAGGCAAGGTATGCCTCAGCGAGAGCTCCCCTCGCTAGATCTGGCAAGGCCGGCCCTCGCTAGATCCAGCAAGGCCGGCCCTTGCCTAAGCCACAACGACCTTGCCGGACATTGCCTGCACCAAGGTGACTCTTGGCAAGGCTGCCATGGCTTGGGCGAGGGCCGGCCTTGCCATATTTGCTAGGGGAGTCCTCGCCGGGGCTCGCCATCGCCTAGGCAAAGGTTCAAGGGTTCACTTGGCCTTGCTTATGGTGGGTGATGACAACCTCACCAAGGCGGGGCCAGCCTGGCCGCAATGGCTGGTGGCTGGCCATCACTTGTGGTCGGTCATTGGCCAAAGGTAGAAGAAAGTAAGAAAAAAAAAAGAAAAAAAGGAAAAAAAATCAGAAAAAATAATTTAAAAATCGAAAAATATTAAAATAACATTACAAATTGCCCACGTTAGCGTCAACGATGCCACGTATGCTGGCCAGCGTCCACGTCAGTAATATTTGGCCAAAATTAACTAGATTGACTAAATTTGCACAAAATCAAAAGGTTTAGGACTAAATTGGTACCAAAAAGGCAAAAAAAGATTTATGACTATATTGACACAAATGCAATAGATTTATGACTTTTCTAACATTTTTCCCTTTTTCTTGGTGTCTAAGCGTGAAAATGTCATTTTGTGCCTTCACTTGCATACGCAAGTGTAATACAAATCGATTGCAAAATCTTTTTTTTAATGAGGGGAAGAGATTTGGAGAAGAATATGGAGAAGAAGAAAGAAAAGTAATAGCAAATAAAAAGTTGAGAAAAAGATCTGACAAAAAAATTGAAGAGGGGTACACGGAAAACAAATGCAAAGCAAAGCAAGCCTCTCTCCCCAGGAAGCGACGGAACAGGGCGGCTCGGTTCTCGATTTCAATCTTTTGGAAGCGAGAGTCAATGTTGATTCCCAGTTCTAGGCTGAGAACCAATCTACTTAATCCAGGCCCACTATATCCAAAACGGTGATAGGTTTCTAAGGGTAAATACAAAAGAATATGTGAATGTGCTCAAATAATTTAAAGTTTGCTTTAATTTATCTAGTATTTTGGCACATGCCAAAGTGTGCGAAAAATTGGGTGGTTATCCATATATTAAAATAGATGGTGACGGATTCTAGAGGGTTTTCGCGAGCGACGCGTACTTGGACCTGCAAACTAGGTATGTCTTCTCGAATTCCCCCTCTCCACTCCACTGAGCTTTCGCAACAAGAGGTGGACCAACTTGATAGAAGTAAAAAGAAGGCAAAATTGAGTTTTGAAGCTCGTATTGGTACGCGAGGAATGATGAATCGCCCTTCTTATCGTGAGCCCCTCTTGGGTAAAAATATTGGAATTTCCATTGAAATGGAAGAGGATTCGTCAATCTGGGACGATTCTGATGAAGAAGTAATTGATGAGGAATATTTCGATTGTCCTGTCATCGGAATTTGTAGGGAAGATAAAAGCCGACTCAGATCCCCTTGGCGCAAAGCATTGATAATCAAATTGTTGGGTCGTAATATAGGGTACTCCTTTTAATATAGGGTACTCCTTTCTCCTGCTATGACTATTGACTATGTGGAAATCGAATGATGAACTGTCAATGGTTGATGTTAGCAATGGATTCTTTGTTGTTAAGTTTAATTTGGTCGAGGACCATGAGTCGGTTTTGAAAAATGGTCCTTGGATGATTTTCGACCATTACTTGGTGATACAACCTATGGTTCCCAACTTTATTTTAGAAAAGGCTACTATAAACAAAGTGACAGCTTGGGTTCACATTCCTCGGCTATCACTTGAATACTTTGATGAATAATTCTTAATGCGCATAGGGAATTGAATTAACCTTCTTCTAAAGGCGGATGCTACAACACTTGCTGCGGAAAGAGGTAATTACGCCCGGATGTGTGTTCAAATTGATCTCACTAAATCTCTTATTATTGCTGGGAATCAATTCAAGATTGAATATGAAGGCTTGCATCTAATTCGCTTTCATTGTGGCTGTCATTGACATAGAACGGAAGATTGCGATGGTAGGATTGTGCCTGGGGAAGCTGAACAAGGCGAAAGATTTCCTACAGAAAATGCTACAACTAGAAGAGATAACTCTGATGCTCCAAAACAAGATGAAAAATTTGGAGAATAGATGGTGGTACAAAAATCGAGGAGAACAAGAACTCAATGAGGACTTTGGGACAATATCACTTGGCTCATGGCTGGCCCTTACAAGGTTAGTGGTGACTTCCTCACATGATAAAATTCTCTTAAGATTGATTGAATCTAAATAAATTTTCCAAACTTACCGAGGTAAGGGCTTGGGAGAACTCGCCTTAATTGAGGACCGTTGGTTCGCAACTTGACAATACCTCTAAACCCATCTTTTCCCCGTCCGTCAGGAGGGTCGGGACAATCTGTAGGCTAAAATGGTTGGTAATCTATTGCAGTGGAAGAAGTGGGCAATTACAAATGATATGCAAACTTGGAAAAGAAACCATTCACTTTATAGTCGAGTAATAGATTGCTGGGTTTACATTGAACATTTCGGTGGAGGGAAACCAACTTCAAAAATTTGACTTTATGAGGTAGTATAGGTGACACAACTCTGCCTAACATTATATCATTGGTGATGTTTGAATAACAACCATATGAGGATGTTCGGGATTACAGCCATTACAAATGCTTGGAATTTGCAAAAAGATCACTAGAGTTGGACGAGAGCAGTTTTGGCATTAATGAGCAAGTCTGACAAAAGTACACTGACACTGTTTTGGAAACAGTCATTGCCAAAGAGCTGTTCTGACAATTTCTAGCGACGTCTATTGTTGGCAACGGCTAGAACCAACGGCTACTTGAGGATCTCGATGGGCAATGGTCTGGATGGCTGGCGCTATATTGAGTCCAAAAGAAGTAATTAGGTTGGGAGAAAAACAAACACAATGAGTCTTGTCCTTTGAGTCTTCTTCTTTGCTCGGTTTTTGTTATTAGCTATTGTTTATCCTGATGTCAATGTCTGTGTGGTGATATTGTTTGTAATCAATGACAAGAGCAAGTGTACAAGAATGATAATAGTACATGACTCCTGATAGTGTGATATATTGAAATGCGATATTTGTTGATTGTAACTTGTCTTGAAGATTACTAGTAGATTTCAGCCTTATTGTAGTTGTTAGTATTGAAAGTGGATGTAGGCTTGGGGATAAAGCCGAATAACTGTCACGCCCCGAACCCCATCGAGCACGCGACATCCCTCTTCGGTCGAATTAGTGCGACGTCCCAGGAAACGTCGCCGACCCAAATGAACCCATCAGAGTTTAATCGCGGCGGAAACAACAAACACCCAGACAATGATTTACCAAGGGTACTAGGGAGAATAAATTGCTAAACCACCAAATCTTATACTATACCTCGATTTAAGTACAATATCCATTTACAATATAAACTTATGCCACAACCGCCATTTACAAACCACGAAGCAAAATATGCACACTGAACTACTAAACTGCAAACCACCGATATCACAAAAAGATTAGTAGTATGGGTAGGCACTACACCAAAATGGGACACTTCCAAACTCTTCCTCAGCTCCAAAACTAATCCCTACGCCCTCTAGATGGCATCCACTCTGACACACTCTTTTCGGAATCCCCATTCGAATCCTCATCAGGCACATGCTCATCCGACGACTCCGAATCAGCCTCAATCTTGATCGGGTTATCCTCATCTCCCGACTTTATCTGACCCTCAATCCTCTCCTCTTCTGGCTCCTCTACTAGCTCGTCCTCTGGCTCATCCTCCGGCTCATCCTCCCTGGGTTCTTCCTCGGGTATTACTCCTAGATCTACATTCATTGGATCATACCTTGCCTGGGATTCTTTCGACTCCGGATCTAGTTCCGGTACTGTAGGATCAGGCTGATGTCCGGACTGGGCTAGACTAGTTTTCAAACTAGTCATCTCTCCATCTGGAAGGGGTATGGCCGACGGATCCCAGTCCCCTATTCCGTCAAAGGGCACATCAACTCCTCGGAGGGGTCCGAGCTCGTCCATCCCGTCCCTAAACATCTAGGCAGTGTAGGTATGGGCCTGCCAAAGAGGTTGCCCTATGTCTACCCATACGACAGAAGTATGCTTAATCCAGGTCAAATTCTCGTCTATCGGGTATTCTACAACATCATGATCAGTATGCATAACAATCCCAAAACGCTGCGGCGGCGACGGCGGAAGGTTCATGGCTCGGGTGGGTGCTCTGAAATGGTTTGGTTGATACAACCATGAGACACTTCTCAATAAGTACACAACCTAAACCTTACCTAGGCTACCACGTATTCCAGACAAGTCCAGACACCGAATCAAGCAACACACAAACAACATCCACACAATCGTACTTACCTGGTTCTCGATACACGCAACCTGCACGTTAGTCTTACATTCACATTTACAAATCGCATGCACTTTCCAACCCAATCTCATGCTCGAAGGCACATGTCAAACACACCACATTCCCGAACTCCACAATTCACACTCGTTCACACACCACCACATCATTTTCATTTAACTTACCACATCGCACCATCTCGTGCTCAATCACTTTCCTCAGCCCGCGTAAACACGCATCAGGCCTACATGATCGCGACCCGCGTAAACACGCCTCAGGCCCGATCCCATTCTCACTTCCTTTCCTCAGCCCGCGTAAACACGCCTCAGGCCTACATGATTGCGACCCGAGCATAACACACCTCGGTCCGATCCCACAGTCGTATCACGACCCGCGTAAACACGCCTCAGGCCTGTTCAATTCCCCACGTAAACACGCCTCAGGGATTTAGTGATCACACAAACATACCAACACACCGTATTTTATCTGTACCCCACGTAAACACGCCTCAGGGCCTTTTAGTGATCACACGCATATCGCACGCCTCAAATCTCACACGTGCACACACTTGGGCATCAATTAAATGCACATCAATGCATCAATTCGAACCATTTCAATTCAGCCTACATACACACATACAACTATCACAAATCACGTCATTTTCTCAGCAAATCACAGCATAACAATTCCCGGCACCACACGACGATTTCACGCAATTACGAACCGAATCAAATTATCCACTCGCCAATCCAAACAGAATTTTCCAGCACCTAAATCAACATTTTTCAGCCCTTAATTGGCCTCTAAATTTTTCACCAAAATACCTCAATCTCGTCCCTAAGGCCCGCAATCAAATCAATCCCTAAATTACCCTAAACCGCATCTAAATGAGTCCGATAATACCCGATGTCCTAGGCAAGGGTTAGATTGCGACTTACTTGGAAATTTCCAAGCAAAATCAACCTATCCAAGGTTGACTAGGCGGTTGGAACAAGGTGGCTACGGCGGTGACCTTGCAGCGGCGACGATCGGCAACGGCGGCGGTGGCGGCTCGGCTTGGGTCGGCTTGTCCACGGTCACGAGAGAGAGAGAGAGAGAGAGAGAGAGAGGGAAACGGCGGTGGCGTGAGGTAGTGAGGGCGAGGCTTGGCGACGGGACGGCGGTGGCGCGGCGGATGGCGGCCGGACGGCGGTGGCGCGGCCAAGGGGAGAGGGGCAATTGGCGGTGAGGGGGAGGAGAGGGAGTTGCCGAGAGAGAGGGCGAGAGAATGGGGGAGAGAGAGAGGAAAATGGGTTTAAAAACCAATAATTTGTGCCCCTAATCGCAAAATGACCATCTTGCCCCTCTCTCTACTTTTCAATCGACGGCCAATATTCGTTCTTATCCTGAGATCGACGGCCGAGATCAAATCTTTTCCAAAAATATCCATGGATAATTTGGGAATTTCATAAAATTCTAAGGGCAAAATTGTCCAAAAATTGTCAATTCTAAAGTTAGGGCGAAATGACCAAAATGCCCTTCCCCAATAACACTTGGCCTTAACAAAGTTCCAGGGGTAAAACGGTCATTTTCCATCCTTCGCCGAAATTCAGTTTTTCTAAAGGATTCGGATAATTCCAAGACTGAACATTCCAATAACAACGTCGTCCAAATATCCTGTAGTGACTTCCTAAATTTTTGATACCCAATTTGATCTCTAATTATTAACTGAATTTTATGTAACGTAACTTGAGCGTGCCTCAGACTAACGGGCGGCTTTTGGGGAAATTCGCATATTCGACCCGTGACTGATACTAAATCAAGTCACGTCCAAGTTCATTCGGATCATGACGACCTCGGTTGTCAATTTAATCGCGAGGATCGATTGCTAGTTCCGATGGGCACGATCGTTCGGTATAGGTTCTGGATCGTTCGTCAACTCACCTCGTGGTCAAACGGAACCACCCGTGATCCACTCGTATGACAATGACGAACCGGCCCATAACTATCCTAAGATCGGCCTACATTGGCTCAAAATGTCACATCGACGATTCTATGGTCGAAAGTCAGTTCACGACCGAATTTCTTTAGTCGCGCGAATTTAAATCCCTAATTAGCCCTTCCCTAACGGTTAGTATCCTAGGAATGATCAGTTCCGAGCGAGACCTAACTACAAGTACGTTAATAAAACCACTCATTTCATAAATCCCAAATGGGCAAATTTCAGAATGTCACAACTCTTCCCCCCTTACAAAAATTTCGTCTTCAAAATTTACAATTCAACCTACTACTCGAACAAATGGGGGTATTGACGTTGTATTAGCTCCTCACTTTCCCAAGTCATGCCTTCTGTCCCGTGATGTTCCACACAACCTTGACCATCGGGATCGTCTTGTTCCTCAGAACTCGCTCTTTCCGATCCTCGATCCTTATTGGTCTTTCAACATACGACACCCTGTCGTCAACTTCTATTTCTTCATAGTTTAACACATGAATCGGGTCCAGTTCATACTTTCTCAGCATCGATACGTGAAACACATTATGCACTTGCGCCAAATTTGGTGGTAATACAAGGCGATAAGCTAGATCTCCAATTCTTTCCAACACCTCAAATGGTCCAACGTACCTCGGACTCAACTTGCCTTTCTTGCCGAACCGAGATAATCCTCTCATGGGCGATACCTTACGAAATACGTGATCCCCTACTTGAAATTCCAAAGGCCTTCGCCTTCTGTCTGCATAACTCTTTTGACGGCTTTGCGCTGTTTTCAGCCTTTCGCGAATAATCTTAACCGCCTCAACCGACTGTTGGACTAACTCTGGCCTGGTTATACTTCTTTCTCCAACTTCGTCCCAACATACGGGCGTTCTACATGCTCTGCCATATGGCGCTTCAAACAGCGCCATCCCAATACTCTGCTGAAACTGTTATTATAAGCAAATTCTACTAAGGGCAATTGTTCTTCCCACTTACCTTGAAAATCAAGAACACATGCCCGAAGCATATCCTCTAAAGTTTGAATCGTCCTCTCAGACTGTCCATCCGTTTGTGGATGATAAGCTGTGCTAAACTGCAGCTTTGATCCCAACGCCGTCTGCAGACTTTTCCAAAAATTGGCGATGAACCTAGGATCACGGTCCGACGTAATCGTCACTGATACTCCGTGCAATCGAACGATCTGTTGCACATACAATTCAGCATATCAATCCAATACGAAGTCCTTTCGCATTGCTAAGAAATGTGCCGACTTGGTCAATCTATCGACAATTACCCATCACAAAATCCATAGTGATATGCTCCCATTTCCACTCCGGAATTTCCAAAGGTCGCAATAACCCTCTGGGTTTACAATGTTGCGCTTTTACTTATTGGCACGTCAGGCACTTAGCCACGTGCTTAGCGATGTCTACCTTCATACCATTCCACCAGTAGTACTGCCTCAGATTCTGATACATTTTCGTACTACCAGGGTGGATGCTATAACTACTACGATGCGCTTCCGATAAAATCTCTTCCTTAAGTTCCGCATCGTCAGGCACGCACAATCGTCCTCGGAATTTTAAGATCCCGTCCTCGGATACTTGGAAGTCCGGTTTCCTCTTAGTAGCATCCATCTCCAGAATCCTCTGAGTTTTTGGGTCTGTAGACTGCAAAACCTTAATCTTAATTTGAATCTCCGGTTCAATCCTTAACGTGGCTAGCAGACTCGAGACTTGACTTACTTCAAACTTAAACTCCGAGTCTCGCACTTTTTCCAACAAAGTCCATTCCTTGACCATCAAGTGCGCGATGCTTGACTTCCTACTCAATGCATCCGCTACCCGGTTTGCCTTTCCGGGGTGATATAAAATATCATAGTCGTAATCCTTTAGTAATTCCATCCAACAACGCTACCTCATATTTAATTCCCTTTGAGAAAATAAATACTTGAGGCTCTGATGATCGGTATAAATCTGAAATTTTTCTCCGCACAGATAATGTCGCCAAATCTTCAGGGTGAACACTATTGCGGCTAACTCCAAGTCATGCGTCGGATAGTTCAACTCATGCGGTCTTAACTGTCTTGACGCATAGGCCACTACTCGTCTATTTTGCATGAGTACACATCCCAATCCTTTCAACGACGCGTCACTATAAATTTCGTATCCTCCGGATCCTGACGGAATAGTCAACATCGGTGCCGTCATCAATCTATGCTTTAATTCCTGAAAACTCCTTTCACATTTGTCGGTCCATTCAAACCTCGTTTCCTTTTTCAATAAATGTGTCAACGGTGTTGCTATGGCCGAAAACCCTTCCACGAAGCGTCGGTAATATCCGGCCAAACCTAAAAAGCTTCGAACCTCTGTTACTGTCGTTGGTCTCGGCCACTTCATTACAGCCTCAATCTTTGCTGGATCTACTTAGATTCCTTCTCCAGAGATCACATGCCCAAGAAATGCTACTCGATTGAGCTAGAACTCGCACTTGCTAAACTTAGCATACAGTGCGTTTTCTCTTAAAGTCTGCAAAACCTTACTCAAATGAAACTCATGCTCCTCCAGGCTCTTCGAGTACACTAGTATGTCGTCTATGAAGACTATGACAAATTGGTCCAAAAACTCTTTGAACACCCGATTCATTAAGTCCATAAATGCAGCATGGGCATTCGTTAACCCAAACGGCATTATTGTAAACTCATAGTGTCCATATCTCGTCCTGAATGTCGTTTTCGGTATATCCTCCCTTCTAATCCTCAACTGATGATATCCCATTCTCAGATCAATCTTAGAAAATACCGAAGCCCCTTGCAATTGATCAAATAAATCATCAATCCTTGGCAAAGGATATTTATTCTTAATCGTCACTTGGTTTAACTGCCGATAATCGATACACAACCTTAGTGACCCATCCTTCTTCCTCACAAACAAGACTGGCGCTCCCCATGGAGACGCACTTGGACGAATAAAACCTTTGTCTAGTAACTCCTGCATTTGCACATTTAATTCTTTCAACTCCGACAACGACATTCTATAAGGTGCCTTCAAGATTGGTTCAGTCCCAGGTGCCAACTCGATTACAAACTCTACTTCTCTTTCTGGCGGCAATCCCGGCAATTCCTGAGGAAAGACATCGGGATAATCGTACACCACGGCTATGTCCTCTAGCCTCAGCTTCTCAGCCGTCGAATCAATCACAGCCGCTAGAAATCCTTCGCATCCTTCATCCAACAACTTAATCATTTCTAGCGACGAAATCCATGAGATCGAGGTTCCCCCTCGATTTCCCACAAATTTGAATTCCGGATGTCCAACAGGATTAAATTGGATCACCCTGCTACCACAATCTACTACGGCCCTCTGCTTATTCAACCAATCCATACCCATTATCACATCAAAATCATACATCGCTAGAACCGCTAAATCAATTCTCTCTTCCCTATCACCAATTACAATCTTACAGTTTGGGCACCCCAACGAGACTAAAATCTTGTCATTCAAGGGAGTGGTAACACACAACACAACATCAAACAATCGCGGCTCCATACCAATCAATCTAACAAACTGTTCAGACACGAACGAATGTGACGCCCCCGGATCGAATAAAGCATATGCAGCATGATCACAGAGAAAAACCGTACCTGTGACCACGCCTGGCGCATTCTCAGCTTCCCTTCTAGCCATCGTATATACTCGTCCTTGAGCCGGTGGCCTATTCTGGTACGTGGGTAAGGGCGGCCCAACTTAATTTCCAACTCGGGGCGGTGGCGGCAGCACAGACGGCCTAGCTTGTCTGTTATTGGGACAGTTCCTTGCTTGGTGGCCCACTCCGCCACATCTATAGCATATAATGCTCCTACTCGGACAGGGTCCAGTCCCATGTCTTCCACCACACGACTGACACACAGCACCCTGATAACGATTCGGCTTTCCGATGTTGCTCTTAATGGAAGGAATAAAACGCTGATTCCCCGACATCGGTCTCTTCCCGAGATTCCGATTGTCCCTAGCCGAAGTGTACCTCGACCCAGAAGCAGTGGCTCTATCTGCTAAGTCACGCTCAATTGCTTGAGCTCGCTCGTAGATCTCATTATAATCCCTTAAATTCAGAGAAATCATCTGGCTGCGAAGGTCCGGCTTCAAACCATCCCGAAACCTCCGAGCTCTGTCCAATGGATCTTCCACCATCCTCGGGGCAAACTTAGATAACCGAGTGAACTCAGCCTCATACTGGTCCACTGTTCTCTGCCCCTGACGGAGCCTCATGAACTCCGCCAACTTCTATTCCCGGGCACTCTCAAAGAAATACTTACCATTAAAGGTTTCCACAAACATCGCCCAAGTCTGGGCGGTACCAACCGGGAACACTCTTCCTCTAGTGGCTTTCCACCAATCGCTTGCATTTCCTTGCAACTGATACACTGCTAACGTTACTTTCTCCTCATCTGTACACCCCAATACCTTGAAGGCTTTTTTCTAATTCTTCTATCCAAAGTGATGCAGCCTCAAGGTCGCCTCTACCATCAAACTTAGGGGGCTTTAACTTCAGAAACTGCTCGACTAGCTGATGCATTAGTCGATTCGCATTTACCTGCCCCTGTCCTTGATTTCCATTGTTGCCAATAATGGCAACAGCTACAGCGGCCTCAACCGCTTGGGCAATAGTGGCATCTCGCTCCTGAGTCTACCTACCAATCAAAGTCCCAACTTCCTCGAGGGTCCTTAAAATTTCATCCACTCAGGGGTCTACTGCAACTCTAGGATTAACTCTGAGATCCTCTGCAGCTCTAACATCAACTCTGGGGTCCTCTACAGCTCGAGCACCACCTCGACCCCGTACTCCTCTTCCTGCACCCCTTCTTATACCTCTTCCTGTTCCTCTTCCTACACCTCTTCCTTCGCTGCTCATCGTCACAATTCTACCACTCTCCCACCTGCTATAATTCCATACAGGAATTAGAGACCTAGGCCAACTATACCAGTCTAGTCCTAGGCAGTAAATGACAATAATCCACTTAGCAGGCAATTCACCAACACAACACAAATCACAATCAATAAGTTTCGTGTACATACCTCAGGTCCAGACGCACCTGCACTTCAATCATTACAACACTCAATTCAATCAACAATCACCACAACAGTCTGGAAATACGCGTAGCGCTAGACACACCTACGGTTCACTAAGGTCTCCCTAGCCAACTACAGCTACCTTAGATGGCTACCCCAGGATTCCCACTCCTTATCACTCCAGGCTTCGACCGACTTAGATCGAGCTATCCTCGCTCTGATACCAATTCAACTAGGATGTCACGCCCCGAACCCCATCGAGCACGCGACATCCCTCTTCGGTCGAATTAGTGCGACGTCCCAGGAAACGTCGCCGACCCAAATGAACCCATCAGAGTTTAATCGCGGCGGAAACAATAAACACCCAGACAATGATTTACCAGGGGTACTAGGGAGAATAAATTGCCAAACCACCAAATCTTACACTGTACCTCGATTTAAGTACAATATCCATTTACAATATAAACTTATGCCACAACCGCCATTTACAAACCACGGAGCAAAATATGCACATTGAACTACTAAACTGCAAACCACCGATATCACAAAAAGATTAATAGCCTGGGTAACCACTACACCAAAATGGGATACTTCCAAACTCTTCCTCAGCTCCAAAACTAATCCCTACGCCCTCTAGATGGCGTCCACTCTGACTCACTCTCTTCGGAATCCCCATCCGAATCCTCATCAGGCACATGCTCATCCGACGACTCCGAATCGGCCTCAATCTTGATCGGGTTATCCTCATCTCCCGACTCTATCTGACCCTCAATCCTCTCCTCGTCGTCGGACTCCTCTTCTGGCTCCACTACTGGCTCGTCCTCTGGCTCCTCCTCTCCGGGTTCTTCCTCGGGTATTACTCCTAGATCTACATCCATTGGATCATACCCTGCTTGGGATTCTTCCGGCTCCGGATCTGGTTCCGGTACTGTAGGATCAGGCTGATGTCCGAACTGGGCTAGACTAGTTTTCAAACTAGTCATCTCTCCATCTGGAGGGAGTATGGCCGACGGATCCCAGTCCCCTACTGCGGCAAAGGGCACATCAAATCCTCGGACGGGTCCGAACTCATCCATCCCGTCCCTAAACATCCAGGCAGTGTAGGTATTGTCCTACTAAAGAGGTTGCCCTATGTCTACCCATACGACAGAAGTATGCTTAACCCAGGTCAAATTCTCGTCTATCGGGTATTCTACAACATCATGATCAATGTGCATAACAATCCCAAAACGCTGCGGCGGCGGCGGCGGAAGGTTCATGGCTCGGACGGGTGCTCTGAAATGGTTTTGTTGATACAACCATGAGACACTTCTCAATAAGTACACAACCTAAACCTTACCTAGGCTACCACGTATTCCAGACAAGTCCAGACACCGAATCAAGCAACACACAAACAACATCCACACAATCGTACTTACCTGGTTCTCGATACACGCAACCTGCACGTTAGTCTTACATTCACATTTACAAATCGCATGCACTTTCCAACCCAATCTCATGCTCGAAGGCACATGTCAAACACACCACATTCCCGAACTCCACAATTCACACTCGTTCACGCACCACCACATCATTTTCATTTAACTTGCCACATCGCACCATCTTGTGCTCAATCACTTTCCTCAACCCGTGTAAACACGCATCAGGCCTACATGATCGCGACCCGCGTAAACACGCCTCAGGCCTACATGATCGCAACCCGAGCATAACACGCCTCGGTCCGATCCCACAGTCGTATCACGACCCGCGTAAACACGCCTGAGGCCGGTTCAATTCCCCGCGTAAACACGCCTCAGGGATTTAATGATCACACGAACATACCAACACACCGTATTTTATTTGTACCCCGCGTAAACACGCCTCAGGGCCTTTTAGTGATCACACACACATCGCACGCCTCAAATCTCACACGGGTACACACTCGAGTATCAATTAAATGCACATCAATGCATCAATTCGAACCATTTCAATTCAGCCTACATACACACATACAACCATCACAAATCACGTCATTTTCTCAGCAAATCACAGCACAATAATTCCCGGCACCACACGACAATTTCACGCAATTACGAACTGAATCAAATTATCCACTCGCCAATCCAAACAGAATTTTCCAGCACCTAAATCAACATTTTCCAGCCCTTAATTGGCCTCTAAATTATCACCAAAACACCTCAATCTCTTCCCTAAGGCCCGCAATCAAATTAGTCCCTAAATTACCCTAAACCGCGTCTAAACGAGTCCGATAATACCCGATGTCCTAGGCAAGGGTTAGAATGCGACTTACTTGTAAATTTCCAAGCAAAATCAACCTATCCAAGGTTGACTAGGCGGTTGGAACACAGCGACTACGGCGGTGACCTTGCAGCGGCGACGATCGGCAACGGCGGCGATAGCTCGGCTTGGGCCGGCTTGTCCACGGCCACGGGAGAGAGAGAGAGAGAGTGTGTGTGTGTGAGCCGAGAGAGAGAGAGAGAGAGAGAGGGAAACGGCGGTGGCGTGAGGGTAGTGAGGGCGAGGCTTGGCGGCGGGATGGCGGTGGCGCGGCGGATGGCGGCCGGACGGCGGCGGCACGGCCAAGGGGAGAGGGGTGATCGGCGGTGAGGTGGAGGAGAGGGAGTTGCCGAGAGAGATGGAGAGAGAATGGGGGAGAGAGAGAGGAAAATGGGTTTAAAAACCAATAATTTGTGCCCCTAATCGCAAAATGACCATCTTGCCCCTCTCTCTACTTTTCAATCGACGGTCGAGATTCGTTCTTATCCTGAGATCGACGACCGAGATCGAATCTTTTCCAATAATATCCAAGGGTAATTTGGGAATTTCATAAAATTCCAACGGCAAAATTGTCCAAAAATTGTCATTTCTAAAGTTAGGGCAAAATGACCAAAATGCCCTTCCCCAATAACACTTGGCCTTAACAAAGCTCCAGGGGTAAAACGGTCATTTTCCATCCTTCGCCGAAATTCAGTTTTTCTGAAGGATTCGAATAATTCCAAGACTGAACATTCCAATAACAACGTCGTCCAAATGTCCTGTAGTGACTTCCTAAATTTTTTATGCCCAATTTGGTCTCTAATTAATAACTGAATTTTATATAACGTAACTTGAGCGTGCCTCAGACTAACTGGCGGCTTTTGGGGAAATTCGCATATTCGACTCGTGAGTGATACTAAATCAAGTCACGTGCAAGTTTATTCGGATCATGACGACCTCGGTTGTCAATTTAATCGCGAGGATCGATCTCTAGTTCCGACGGGCGCAATCGTTCGGTATAGGTTCTGGATCGTTCGTCAACTCACCTCGTGGTCAAACGGAACCACCCGTGATCCACTCGTATGACAATGACGAACCGGCCCATAACTATCCTAAGATCGGCATACATTGGCTCAAAATGTCACATCGACGATTCTATGGTCGAAAGTCAGTTCACGACCGAATTTCTTTAGTCGCACGAATTTAAATCCCTAATTAGCCTTTCCCTAACGGTTAGCATCCCAGGAATGATCAGTTCCGAGCGAGACCTAACTACAAGTACGTTCATAAAACCACTCATTTCATAAATCCCAAATGGGCCAATTTCAGAATGTCACAATAACTATATATCTGCTTGCAAATCTTTTATCTCTTCACTGTTAGTATTACTTGATCTTTATTATCACGATTTGTCAAACAACAGCACGCACTTGATTTCTACAAATTATATCTGCCAATGTTTGAAGTTGAACTTGTTATATTTCGTAAATGTTTTTCATAGTTTTCAAACAACCTATTCACCTCCTACTAAGTTGTATTGTTAGCCCCAATAGACCGAATATTTGTTCTGCATTGAAGGAGTTATCAAGTCCTTCGTAACTTAGTCATTCTCTATAAGGGAAATACAAAAGTGACAATACTTTTTTATTTGATTATAATAAATGGTAAGATATAAAGGAAAAAAGAAGAAGGAAAAAATAGTTCAAATCTTGCTGCGATATGACCTGACTGATCAACATGGATTTTGGCTAATGAGATGTAGAAATAGTTTGCCATCGTCTCAAATAGATAAGTTATAGACATCTATTTAACCACAAAAAAGATCACAATCGTAAATATTATTATCTTAGATTTCTAAAAAATATCTTGCGTGAAAAAGTGACTTGTTCTGTGTCAAAAAGTCGAAGTTAAGACAAAACACCACTAGCTTATAAAGTGACATGATAATTGGTAAATACATTTCTTATCTGTCTTGCACAAAGAGGCTGAATAAAAGAAATATAATCGAGTTTAAATCTTGAAAGGCTTTTCTATTCTTACTCCACACATATTTTTTTTGGAATTATGTCTATATAATTTATATCTTTAGATTATCTAATAATTTTAATGTTACGCAATAAATTAATTTTCTTGAAGATACCGTTAGTTTCATAAGACTCATATAAGAGTTACTTGTATCTGTGGTATTCAAGCAAGGGCTGCATGAGAAGAAAAAGAAGGCCGAGACCAGGTCACACTTTAACTCCATTGTCGGCCGTGATGGAGCTCGAAGCCACCATCAACCGCCGACGGTGGAGGAAGCGAGGGCTTTCTTATGCTTCTGAAATTGGTTCAACCCATGGCATTGTTGGCTAAGTTCCCAACTTCCCATAATTTATGCCCATTTTTCTTACACGTCACCCTTTATCTCCCCTCTCTTTTCAATTGAAAAACCCCAAATCCGCCATGAACACATCGCCACATGCTATTATAAGTTCCATCACTCTCTGTCTACCTCAAATGAATTCGAAATCACGACGAAATGATGAGCACCATTGACCTCGAAAGAGCCCTAGCGATTGGTGATGTAGTCTATTTTTCCTTTTATGAAAGTAATAATTCCTTTTTTCATTTTACAATTAGTCTTTAGATTATGTAGAACTAGTTGTTTACACAAAAATAGTTATGTGTCATGAATTCAAAATGGCTTATGCAAAAAAAAAAAAACTGCACCAATAGTGTATTGAAGATTTTAAAAGAAAAAATCCATTTCTAAAAGTTTGTAGATTTTTATTTGTTCCGATTCCTATTATGAAAGTATATGTATTGATCGAATTATTAGACAAAGAGGTGGTTCAATGGTCACAGTTATTTTTTGGTACGTAATTTAGCAGAGAGGGGTGAGAAGGAAACTATTGAGGTAAAAAAATGTATGAAGTGGCCACAAGTGCTCCGTCATTTTTCATTCCTAAAAATGACGGCGCGGTCATGCTAAGCGGGATTCATCCTCTTAACAAATCTTTTTGATCGATTGGGCATCTCCCTCTAATAAAATTGCTTTGACCTAAGTCCTACTTATGTTATACTTAGCCCTCGTAACTTACTAGATACCAAGCAATAAAATAAGAAAAAAAATTTACTTCTTGTGATCTTTTTTAATTTGCATTTTCTTTCTTTCTTTTTTATACGAATCAGTCTTGCTGACTAAACAACAAACGATGATCCATGATTACACAAGGAATACCACCTTAGGTATAAATTCTTAGTAAACTACAACTGATTTAGAATTGTTTTTTGTAATATTGTGGAATTAAGTTTAACTTAAGATGTGGTAGGATATATACATACAACGGAGATATTAAAACGACTTAATCTATTTCTTTCAACTCTAAAATTGCAATCTCTTTATATTCTCCAAAAGTAAAAAAAGATTAGAAATGCCATATATTTCCAAAAAGTCGTAACCTATGGACAACAAAATGTTATTACAAAACCAAATCATCTCTGGTCTTTGAATAATCCAAGTAATTAAATCAATTTGTAAATCCCATCTTCAACATTAGTTCGTTAATCTCACGCCCTTTCAAATCTTCTCCAACATTTTTAGACTAATCGCACATTCAAATTACAAAAAATGAATGTATAGTTGGAGTTCTACATAATTTTCCCTAGCAAGCAATTGGTATAGCTAGCATCACAGCAAGATTCTTAAAACTGAAAATGCCAATTAAAAAGCTTCTTTCCATATATTAGTGTGAATTTGCGTAGATACAGATACAAATATAGATGTCAATGAACAATTACAAATATAGATATTTTAATAAATAAATTACTACACTTTCCCACACTAAATTTGTCATTCTAATGCTTGAATAGGTATCCAGTCCTCACTCCTCACACATGTTTCTTTCTTCTATCTTACCAAATGAAGTACCTTAATCCTCCTTAAATTGCTCGCTCCATCGTGCTCCACTGCATTCAAATTCCAAAACAAAAACACCAAGGTTACGAATATGGCCTCGTCAATCAAACTTTTCGTAGTATTCGTAATGATTCTTGCCTTCCTACAAGCTAGCTCCGGAAGTTTTGTGAAAACAACTGAAGTCCAAATCATCAATAATATACCAGGAGCACCACTACTTACTGTTCATTGTAAATCTAAAGACAACGATCTCGGCTTTCATCAAATCCCCGGTGGTTCTCTGTGGAAATTTTCATTCAAACCCAATTTTCTTGGCGGCACGCTATTCTTTTGCAGCTTTCAATGGCCTGGAGCATTTCACTATTTCAATATATATGACGAGGACAGAGATATTGACCGATGCCGCTTTTGTTATTGGAATATAAAACCTACTGGTCCGTGCTTATACGACAAGCTTTGTGAAAAATGGAACTCATAAAATTTACGCCATGAGCAAAACTTGTGCTCCAAATGCAAGTGTAGTAATGATTCAACGATTGGTTATGGATAATATGATTATGTTAGCTCCCGTTTGGATGAAATAAAGATTGTTCCATAAGTTTTTTCATGGTGTCAATGCGTGAAGATGTCCTTTTGTGCCTTTACTTGCAAATGCAAGTGTAGTAAACATCGATCGCATAATTCTTTTATTTATTTATTTATGAGGGGGAGAGATTTGGAGAAGAAGAAAGTAGTGGCAAATAAAAAGTGGAGAAAAAGAGTTGACAAAAAAAGAGAGGAAAGAGGACACGAAAAACAAATGCGAAGCAAAGCAAGCCTCTCTTCCCTGACAAGCGACCGATTTCAGAACCGATTAGCTTGGTTTCCAGTTTCAATCTTTTGGTATTGAGAGTCACAAAGGAAAAGAATATGTAAAAGGAAAAGAAAAGGAAAAAAATAGCTCAAATCTAATTTGTTCATATGCACTTCTTTTCATCACAAGTGATTAGCTCGTTGCGGTATGAACAACTGATAAACATGGATGTTGGCCAATGAGATGTAGAAATAGTTTGCCATCCTCTCAAATAGATAAGTTATAGATGTCTATTTACACATGAAGACAATCACAATTCTAAATATTATTATTCTATATTTTTGAAGATATTTTAATATCATGCATGAAAAAGATCCAAGGTCAAACAAAACATCACTAGCTTATAAAATAACATGGTAATTAGTAGGTAAATTTCTCATCTATCTTGTGAAGAGAGGCTAACTAAATGAAGTATAATTAAGTTCAGATCTTGAAAGGCTTTTCTTTTCTTTTTCCACACATATTTTTTGGATTTATATTTATGTAATTTATTTCATAAGACTTAGAGTAGTTACTTGTATATTAAGTATCCGAGCAACGACCGTGTGAGACTAAAACGAAGATGGCAATTCCAGGTCACACTTTAACTCCACTGTTGACCGTGATGGAGCTCCAAGCTACCGTCAACGGCCGCCGATGGAGGAAGCAAGGACTTTCTTATGCTTCTGAAGATGGTTCAACCCATGGCATTGTTGACCAAGTTCCCAACTTCTCATTCTTTATGCCCATTTTTCTTACACGATCCATTTTATCTTCCCTCTCTTTTCCATTGAAAAACCCCAAATCTGCCATGAACGCCATCATCACATGCTATTTAAGTTCCATCCCTTGCCGTCTTCCTTGAATGAATTCGAAATCACGACGAAATGGTGAGCACCATCGACCTCGAAAAAGCCCTAATGATCGGCAAGATAGTCAATATTTCCTTTTACGAAAGCAATAATTCCTTTCTGTTTTTGTACAAAGCAGTCGTTAGATTACGTAGGACTAGTTGTTTACACAAAAAAAGCAGTTAGGTGTCGGGATTTTAAAATTGCTTATCTAAAGCAAAAACTACACGACTAGTGCTTTGATGCTTTTAAAATTAGTCCATTTTCTATAAGTTTGTAGTTTTTTAATTTTGCACATTCCTATTGTGAAAATATATGTATGGATTGAACTATTAGACAAAGAGGTGATTCAATGGTCATAGTTATTTTTTGGTACGTAAATTAGCAGAGCGAGGTGAGAATTAAACTATTGAAGTAAAGAACGTATGATGTGGACAAGGAAGTCTCTAACAACTCCCTTTCATCGATTGGGCTTCTCCCTCTACTAAATTTGCTTTGGCCTATGTCATACTTATCTGTATTACTAGATACGAAGGAATGTTGACACCTAAATTTTGATTAATTATTTAGAAATTATGAGCATAGAAAATTTAGGGATTGACCACCCCGACCCTAAAAAAAATTAATTAATTAAATGACATAAGTTTAGGATCATTTTGATGAACCGGCGGTGGATGTTTTTAAACTGAATTAAATTATCTAGACTGAGCTCATAGGTGAGCTAAAATTTGGCCAGCCCATGCACACTCAGTGGCCGAAATTCCCTAAGAGAGGGGAGGGGGTATTGAGCTTAATTGAGTCAAAATTGGCTCATGAGAGCTGGAATTGATTAAAGGCTTTGAGCGTAATGTTAATTAACCCATAAAGATTAAGCCTTTTATCATTAGAAAGCTCGTACAAGACCCAGGTTAACACTATATAATGTCTTAAGATCTCACAATTCAGCGTGGTCACATTGGTCAGCAATTTTAGAGAAAACACAGAGAGAGAAAAGAGAGAGCGAGGAAAGGAGAGCCTCGACCGAGCCCCTTCACGGCCCAGCCTCCACACGGCTGCAACGATCCTTGCCGCCATCAACCGCCTTTGCCCTTGCACCGGCAATGAGCTCCACACCTATGTTGCCTCCCTTAGTCGAGACTCATGAGTCCAGCTGCATCACCAGCTACCTATTGACCCCGTGACGGTGCTATTGCCGTTCCTTGACCTGTGACGGTGCTGCTAGCCGCGACTCCTGGCCGACACTCCCTGCCACATCGTGAAGCTCCTCCACCGCAACGGGCCTGCTATTGATCTCGTGACCTGTCCCGATGCTGTCACGGCCTGCTCTTATCTGTCCCTAGTCACGAGCCGCCTCGACGCAACTCTCTCCCAGTCGAGCTACCTCCACCGATCTGCGAGAAGCCCAGCCACCGCGAGCATTTGGCGGTCACCGATGAGCTGCTACTCTCCTTGCCCGTGACGCGATCCTAGCCAGCACCTATTAGTGATAGGGACTTGTTCCTGATCTGTTTTGTAGGATTCCCAAGTCAAGTTGTGACATCCGTGTTGCAGAAGAAAGCGATCGAACGATAAAATACATAGAACAAGAAAATAAATTGGATTCAAATTTGCGTGATTCGGTCGTAGTGACCTACGTCTACGGGGAGAGTAACATCGAATTCCACTATAGATCAAGTGATACAACGGAGATTACAACTACACTCGAGTCACTCATATACTCTAAGTGTTTTCCAAGCCCCAATTACACCCAATAACTCATACAATGTTTAGTCCAATAATTCCTCATGAAATAATCTCTCAATCTCACGAAGGAATTACACAAATCTTAACACAAGATTTAATTGACTTGCATTCTATAATTGAATATCTGGAAATCATGTAATTTAAATATGGTAATCACATATCTTAAATAGTTTTCCTATTTTAGCTTTAAAATAAAATCACTAAAAAATAAAATGCACATTTCATTGTTGTTGCCATGTCATAAATTCCATGTTGTTTTTATGCCCATGTCATCAATTCCCCGTCATCATAATATCAAATGTCTTAATCTGGATGTCATTGCATATCATGTTAGATTAATTTATACTTATTTTATCCGTCATTAGAATTAGGTTGTATATAGGTCACATTTAAGTTCATATCACATGTTATTAATTCATATTCTAATTCACACATAATTTAGATTAAAATTGCATCTATAAGAAGAAAAACTCAAAAAGCATTTAATGTCATTGCATTTAGAATCATGTTTAGGCTATGCATGCATTTTTTTAATTTAATATCTTGTAGATATAAAGATATTAATCAATAGTGAAGTTATGCTGTGCTTAATAGATCGAGGTTCGCTCTATTTCTAGCAATTTATTTATTGCTTTGATCTATTGAGTGCTACATTATTGATTGTGCACCCGCATGAACATCCATCACATTTTAGTGGTTTAGGATTAAAATTAACCAAGATTGCCTGCAAAACCTTTTTGAAATAAGAGAAAATGTATCTAAAGGGCATTAGATTTATCTACTGTACCCAAGTTCCCGTATCTACGATATCTCTGGTTCGTAAAAGTAAAGTGTTCACCTATACTTTAATTGGGTTTTTAATTGACCCATAATAAATCAGTGGCGACTCTTAATTGGATTGAATTGCATCTTAAATGAAAATGCCAATTAAAAGCTTCTTTCCATATATTAGTGCGAACTTACTTAGATACATATACAAATATAGATGTCAAGAAAAAAATTACAAAAATGTATATTTTAATAAATAAATTACTACATTTTCCCATGCTAAATTTGGACGTGGCCTTCATATATGTCATCCCATTGCTTGAATCGGTATCCAGTCCTCAATCCTCACCCATGTTTATTTCTTTTGTCTCACCAAATGAAATACCTTTGTCATTCTTAAATTGCTCGCTCCACCGTGCTCCACTGCATTCATAATCCAAAACATAAACACAAAGGTTTAGAAGATGGACTCGTCAATAGAACTGTTTACGAGAAGTTAGGTGGTTATCCATAGGCCAAAATGGCCGGCAATCTTTTAAAGTGGAGGAAGTGTGACATTTCGAATTTCGGCCCATAGTTGGGATTTATAAAACGTGTAATTCGTCAGTGTGCTTATAGTAAAATCTCGCCCGGGAACTGATCACTCTCGGTTATTGTTTTAAAATTGAGATTTCGCTAGAATCGCGCTCGATCGAATTTGGCCGTTATTTAGACCCCGAACTTGACAGTCGATTTTCGGGAGTTTCAGGACGAAATAAATTGGACGGTGTCAATATTATCGTAGCCAGCGTTGAGATTGTCAGGAATAATGGAAAAAGGGGAGTTTTTGACCGGGTGCGAATTTGGACTAGTAGACCTCTCTCGCTATAGTTTGATTTAATTAATTCGGCCTTTGTCCATTTTTATATACGAGGCTTATTTTGGACCGGTAGATCGCTTTCGATTTTGAATTTGGGTCATCGGATCGCATTTAATATTTGATTGAAGTTAATTTTTTTATTATTTTTCTCTCTCCTCTCTCCTCCGCGCGCACGTTCCCCCTTCTGACCGCGCACGTTCTCTCTCTCTCTCTCTCTCTCCCCGGTCACCTTTTCCCCTTGCGCACGTTTGCCCCCCTGTCAGACCCATCCCTTCTCCTTCTCTCTCTTCCTTTTTCTTTTTCTTCTTCCTTCTTTCTTCTTCTTCTTCCTCATCCTTCGCCGCTCGATCATTTCTGCTTCTGCTCGCACCAGCCGACGCCGACCGAGCTTGCCTCCAGCCCCGTCGCCGTCGCTGCCGTCGCCGCCATCGCTCGACCGAGCTGTGCCGCCGCTCGTCGCCGGCGACCGCCGCTCGTCGGCCTTGTCCGCCTGTCGCCGGCCCCGTCCACGCGCACGCGAGCAAGCCAGCCGCGCCGTCCGCCGTGGTCCGGGCGCCTCAGCCCGTCCGCCGGCCTGTCCTCCGTCGCCCGGCCACCCGAGACGCCGCCGTGCCACCTCCGGCCGCCGCGCGACCCCCTCTCCCCCTGTTTCTCTCTTCCCCGACGCCTTCCCCAGTTTCGGCTCCCAGCTTCGCCGCCGCCGCCGCTCGGCCTCCGCCACCCAGCCTTTCCCCCCAGCCACTTCCGCCGATCTGCCGCTCCCCCCTTAGCCGCCACCACCTTTCTTCCTCTGTTGTTCTTCCTCCCCGACGCCTTCCCTGTTTTGGGCTCTCCTCGGCGCTGCCTCGACCAGCCGCCGCGCGTCGCCGTACCGGCCGCCGTCGCTGCCCCGTCTACCACCACCTAGCCCCGGCGACCCTGCCCAGCCAGCCCGAGCGTGCCCCGGGCCGTGGCCGAGCCCGCGCCCTTGCTCGTACGGTTCAGCCGAGGGGGGGTCACTGTTCATTCCGAGTACTGTTCATCCGGGCCCATTACTGTTCATTTCGAGTACTGTTCATCCGGGCCCATTACTGTTCATCCGGCCCGTTTTTGAGCCCGTGCGGGTTTTTCCCGAGCCAAATTGAAGTAAGTGACTTCCTAAACCCTACCTAGTACTTTGGGTATTTTATAGGCTTGTCTCGGGTTTAGAACGGCTATGGCGTATTTTAATTAAATTATATTATGATATAATTGTGCTAATTGGATTGGATAAAATAATGTGCATGATTTGGGTGATCATACGTGGCCGACTTGAACGTCGGGTTTGTGGATTGACGTGGCGAATTGTGAATATGGATCCTTTGATGCAATTGGCGTGAAATTGATTGAATTGAATGGCGTGTGCATGCCTGTCGATTTTAAGCCCGGATTGATCGGAGGGCTACGGACTTGGGACGTGTTGACGGCGGTCCGTGTGAAGGCATGAATGGTCGATGTGCCAAATGGATTCGGGCTTGAGACGTGTTGACGGTGGCCCGTTAAAGGTGTGTTGGACCGGGACGTGTTTACGTCGGTCATTGGAAATTGATTGAATAATATGGCTTGGGACGTGTTGACGGCGGCCACTGGAAATTGATTGAATAATGTGGCTTGGGACGTGTTGACGGCGGCCACTGGAAATTGATTGAATAGTGTGGCTTGGGACGTGTTGACGGCGGCCACTGGATTTGTTTGAATGGTATGGCTTGGGACGTGTTGACGGCGGCCATTGGAATTGATCGAATTGTGTGGCTTGTGTGCCTGTGAGACCGGACTTGAGACGTGTTGACGGTGGTCCGTGAGAGGAAAGTTGGTTGGACACGTGTGTGCGATGTGACTGATTGGTTTGGCGGATTGCGAGTGGGAGTGTGTGCCGAGTGATTGTGATATGGTGGTGAACTATTGTTGCGTTATCATGTTTGGACTAATATGCAGGGTTGGCACGTGGTTCGAGGCGAGGTAAGCTTGTCGTGTGAAATTGATTGTGTTGTTTGGCTATTCGCATGTTAGACTTGTCTGGGTACGCATTGGCCTACGTGGGGTATAGGGGGTTGCTTATTGAGACTCGTTCTCACGGTTATTATATAACCATTTCAGATCCGCGATCGTGATCGATTCGGAGATGCCGCCAGAGCTCCACAGGGATTGAAAGATAAATAATTTACCCTGTCTTTTGAGTACCTTTTGTAGAGGAGATAAGTTTGTCAACCACCGCCCCCTTTTGAAAATTGTGGCTTTAAATTTGGTAGACTGGGTTATTGTTTTGTAATAGTGACTGCTTTATGATGTATGCAATTACTGTTGCGTGCTATCCCTTTGTTATTGTTTATTGTCTGGGTTAATTAATTTCGCTTCCGTTTGCCTTTATTGTTGGGTGTTTCGTTTGGGTCGGCGACGCGTCCTGGGACGTCGCGTTCAATACGACCGTGGAAGGGGTGTCGCGAGCCCGTTGGGGTTCGGGGCGTGACAGGAAGTGTCTAATTACAATTGATATGCAGATTCTGAAAAGAAACTGTTCACTCTATCATCGAGTAATAGATTACCGAGTTTACATTGACCATTTCGGTGGTGGACACCAGCTTCAAAAATTGACTGGACGAGGTAGTTTAGGTGACAAGGCGCTACCTAACACATACAAAGAATATGTGCAATTGATCACGCTAACCGAATAGTTGTCAAGCATTGAAGGAGTTGTCAAGTCCTTCGTAGCTTATTCTTTCTTTATAATGAGAAACACAAAAATAACAATACTTTTTTTATTTATTATGGTGAATATGTAGAAGGAAAAGAGAAGGAAAAATAGTTCAAATCTAATTTGTTCATATGCATTTCTTTTCATCATAAGTGATTAGCTCTCTGCGGTATGACCTGACCGATCAACATGGACTTTGGCCAATGAGATGTAGAAATAGTTTGCCATCCTCACAAATAGATAAGTTATAGATGTCTATGTCTATTTATGCACGAAGACAATTACCATTCTAAATATTGTTATTTTATATTTTTTAAGATATTTTTATACCATGCGTGAAAAAGCTATAGGTTCAGTTTTAAAAAATCGAAGGTCAAACAAAACATTACTAGCTTATAAAGTAACATGGTAATTAGTAAATTAGTTTCTTATCTATCTTGCAAAGAGAGGCTGAATAAACGAAGTATAATTAAGATCAGATCTTGAAAGGCTTTTCTTTCTTATTCCACACATATTTTGCTGGATTTATATTTATAGAATCTATTTCATAAGACTCATATTTTTACTTATACATGCAGTATCCAAGCAAGGACTGCGTAAAAAGAAGAAGACGACAGTAATGCCAAGTCACACTTTTACTCCATTGTCGACCATGACGGAGCTCGAAGCTACTGTCTTCCGCCGACGGTGGAGGAAGCGAGGACTTCCTTATGCTTCTGAAGTTGGTTCAACCCTGGCATTGCTGACCAAGTTCTCAACTTCCCATAATTTATGCCCATTTTTCTCACACGTTGCCTTTAATCTTCCCTCATTTTTCCATTGAAAGATCCCAAATTTGACATGAACACAATCACCACATTCTATTTAAGTTCCATCCCTCTCCGTCTTCCTCGAATGAATTCAAAATCACAACAAAATGGTGAGCACCATTGACCTCGAAAAAGCCCCGGCGATCGTCGATACAATCTATTTTTCCTTTTATGAAAGTAATGATTCCTTTTTTTTAATTTTACAAAGTAGTCTTTAGATTATGCAGGACTAGTTATTAACACAAAATAATAGTTAGGTGTCGTAATTTCAAAATTGCTTATGTGAAGAAAAAACTACACCGATAGCGCATTGAAGCTTTTTGAATAAGTCCATTTTTGATAAGTTTGTATTTTTATTTTTCGCACATTCTTATCTTGAAAGTATATGTATTAATTGAACAATTGGATAAAGATGCGATTCAATGGTCATCATTACTTTTTGGGGGGTGAATTAGCAGAGAGGGATGAGAAGAAATTTTGTAAAGTAAACAATGCATGTAAACAAAGAGTAACCTATTTGCTTGGTTTCTAGTTTTTAACTATCGGTGGCCACAATTGCTCTGTCATGACGGGAGTGGTCATGCTAACAGGATTCATCCTCTAACAACTCCCTTTCATCGATTGGGCTTCTCCCTCTAATAATTTCGCTTTGACCTATGTCCTATTTATCTGTACTTTGCCTTCCGAACTTACTAGATATCAAGGAATAAAATAAGAAAAAAAACCTTTACTTCTTTTGATCTTTCCTAATTTGTATTTTCTTTCTTTCTTTCTTCTTATACGAATCAGTCTTGCTTACTAAAAAATAAAGGGTACTCCATGATTACACACAGATTACCACCTTAGGTGTTATTTCTTAGTAAACTACAACCAATTTTGAATTGTTCTTTGTAATGTTGAAGAATTATGTGTAACTTAAGATATGGTAGGAAATATAGATATAACCAACATATTAAAACTACTTAATCTATCTCTTTCAACTCTAAAAAGGCAATCTCTTTATTTTCTCCATAATTAAAAGAAAATTAGAAATGCCATATAATTATAAAAAGTTGGGGAAAATTCTAAATAAGGACCCAAAGTGCTCTCATTTTCTCAAATAGGGCCTGAAGTGGACTTATGTTATCAAATAAGGACCTGAAGTGGCTATAACAGTTTCATAGAGGCCTCACCCCGCCGGCTCTTCGGCCGGCCAAGGGCATTTTCATCCAAAAATAATTTTAACATAAATTTTAGTTAAATTAGATTTAAAATTTAAAAAAAGTTAAAAAAAGAAAAACAGGGGACAGGGCTGGCAGCCAACCCTCCCTGCCTGTGGTCGCCGCCCCATCGCCGGTGGGGTTGCCAGTGCCTCAGTAAGGGCCTGATGGCCCTTGCCAGAGCCGGGAGAGGGAGGCGACCCTCTCCCAGACCTGGGCGAGGGCCAGCAACCCTCGCCTAGATCGAGGCGTGGTTCAGCAACCCTCGCCCACATTTGGGAGAGGGTCGCCGCCCTCTCCCGGCTCTGGCGAGGGTTGCCGACCCTCACTGAGGCGCCAGCGGCCCCGTTGGCCATCGCCGCCGCCGCCCCACCGGCGATGGGGCAACGGCCACAGGCGGGGGTTGGGCTCCCCCTTGTTTTTTTTTTTTTTTTAACTTTAGCTTTTTTTTTCATTTTTGAGTTTGTTTTTTATGGAAAAAAACTGAAAAGGAAAAAAAATAAAAAAAAAATTAAAAGACGAAAATGTCCTTTTTTTTAGATTGATATGGTTATTTCAGACTCTTATTTGAGACAAGGTTCACTTCGGGCCCTTATTGAGAAAATGAGGGCACTTCAGGTCTTTATTTGACACATGGTTCACTTCAGGGCCTTATTATCACTTTGGGTCCTTATTTGAAATTTTCCCTAAAAAGTTGTAACCTATGCACAACAAAATGTTATTACAAAACCACATCATCTCTGGTCTTTGAATAATCCAAGTAATTAAATCAATTTGTAAATCCCATCTCCAACAATAGTTCATTAATGTAGACACATCCCACATTCAAATTACCAAAAATGAATGTATAGTTGGAGTTCTACATGAATTTTCCATAGGAAGCAATCGGTATAGCATCACAGCAAGATTCTTTAAAATGAAAATGCCAATTAAAAAGCTTCTTTCCATATAATAAATTGAAAGTACGTAGATATAGGTACAAATATAGATGTCAAGAAAAAAAATTCCAAATATAAAAATTTTAATACAAAGTTACTACATTTTCCTAATGCTTGAATATAGATACAGATACAAATATAGATATTTTAATAAATAAGTTACTAAATATGTATGTTGCCTTCATATTTGTCATCCTAATGCTTGAATAGGTATACAGTCCTCAGTCCTCACATATGTTTCCTTCTTCTGTCTTACCAAATGTAGCATCTTAATCCTCATTAAATAGGTCGCTCCATTGTGCTCCACTGCATTCATATTTCAACACAAAAACATGAAGGTTATGAATATGGACTTGGCAATCGAACTTTTCGTAGTATCCGTAATGATTCTTGCCTTCCTACAAGCCAGCTCCGGAGAATTTCTGAAAAAAGTTGACGTCCAAATCATCAATAAATTACCAGGAGCACCGCCGCTTACTGTTCATTGTAAATCTGGAGACAATGATCTTGGCTTTCATGAGATCCCTGCGGATTCTATGTGGAAATTTTCATTCAAACCCAGTTTTTTTGACACCACGCTATTCTTCTGTAGCTTTCAATGGCCTGGTGAATTTCACTATTTCGATGTATATGACCAGAAGAGAGATGAAAACCGATGCCACTTTTGTAATTGGACTATAGTAACAACTGGTCCGTGTTTATACAACATCTGTGAAAAATGGAACTCGTAAAATCTACGCTAAGAGTGAAACTTGTGCTTCGAAGGGTTCTAATGAAATAAAGATCGTTGTCTATGTTTTTTCACGGTGTCGATGCGTGAAGATGTCCTTTTGTGCCTTCACTTGCGTTGTAATAAAAATCGATCACATAATTTCTTTTTTTTATTTATGAAGAGAGAGATTTGGAGAAGAAGAAAGAAAAAGTAGTAGCAAATAAAAAAGGGAGAAAAAGAGTTGACAAAAAAGAAGAAGAAAGAGAACACAAAAAACAAATGCAAAGCAAAGCAAGCCTCTCTCCCCCAACAAGCGACCAATTTCAAAACCGACCAACTTATTGGAAATGGGAGTCACCTGGTTGATTACTAGTAGTTCTAGGCTCATAACCAATCTACTGAGAAACCAATCACCCCCTAATCCAGGTCCACTACGTCCAAAATGGTCCAAGGTTTCTTAGCATAAAAGCAAAAGAATGTGTGAATGTGTTACATTAATTTAAAGTTTGTCTCAATTTAATTAGTATTTTGGCACATGCCAACGTGTGTGAAAAATTGGGTGGTTATCCATATAGTGAACTGGATTGTTCAATGGAAAACTGAAAGAAGTGGGCGTTATAAAAGACAAGCATTCGAGAAAAAACTGTTCACGAGAAGTTAGGTGGTTATCCATAGGCGGGAATGGCCGGTAATCTTCTGAAGTGGAGGAAGTGGCAATTACAAATGATATGCAAACTTAGAAAAGAAACCGTTCACTCTATCATTGAGTAATAGATTACCGGATTTACATTGAACATTTCGGTAGTGGACACCAGCTTCAAAAATCGACCGTACGAGATAGTATAGGTGACAAAGCGCTACCTAACACATACCAAGAATATGTGCAATTGATCACACTAACCGAATATTTGTCAAGCATCGAAGGAGTTATCAAGTCCTTCGTAGCTTATTCATTCTTTATAATGAGAAACACAAAATAATAGTACTTTTTCAATTAATTATAAAAGAATATGTAAAAGGAAAAAATAGTTCAAATCAAATTTGTTCATATGCACTTCTTTTCATCATGAGTGATTAGCTTGCTGCGGTATGATCAACATGGACTTTGGCCAATGAGATGTAGAAATAGTTTGCCATCCTCTCAAATAGATAAGTTATAGAAGTCTATTTATGCAAAAAGAAAATCACAATTCTAAATATTATTGTTTTATATTTTTTAGGATATTTTAATATCATGTGTGAAAAAGCTAAAGGTCAGTTTTCTAAAATCGAAGGTTAGATAAACATCACTAGTTAATAAAGTAACATGGTAATTAGTAAATTAGTTTCTTATCTATCTTGCAGCTAGAGGCTGAATAAACGAAATATAATTAAGTTCAGATCTTGAAAGGCTTTTCTTTTCTTATTCCACACATAATTTTTTGGATTTATATTTATAGAATCTATTTCATAAGACTCACAGTAGTTACTTGTATATGCAGTATCCAAGCAAGGACTGCATGAGAAGAAGAAGACGACGCCAATACCAGGTCACACTTTCACTCCATTGTCAACCATGACGGAGTTCGAAGCTACCGTCTACCGCCGATGGTGGAGGAAGCGAGGACTTTCTTATGCTTCTGAAGTTGGTTCAACCCAGGCAATGTTGACCAGGTTCTCAACTTCCCATAATTTATGCCCATTTTTCTCACAAGTTCCCCTTTATCTTCCCTCTCTTTTCCATTGAAAGATCCCAAATTTGCCGTGAACACAATTACCACATGCTATTTAAGTTCCATCCCTCTCCACCTTCCTCGAATGAATTTGAAATCACGACGAAATGGTGAGCACCATCAACCTCAAAAGAGCCCTAGTGATCATTGATACAATCTATTTGTCCTTTTATGAAAGTAACAATTCCTTTATTTTTCATTTTACAAAGTAATCTTTAGATTACGTAGGACTAGTTATTTACACAAAAAAATAGTTAGGTGTCATAATTTCAAAATCGTTTATGTGAAGAAAAAACTACACCAATAGTGCATTGAAGTATTTTTATTTTTGGTCGAATTTTGCAGCGTTTTAAATAAGACCATTTTTAATAAGTTTCTAGATTTTATTTTTCGCAGATTCTTATCACGAAAGTATATGTATTAATTGAACTATTAGATAAAGATGTGGTTCAATGGTCATAATTACTTTTTGGTACGTGAATTAGCAGAGAGGGATGAGAAGAAAACCAATAGATTAAAAAATGTATGAAAACAAAGAGTAACCTGTTTGCTTGGTTTCTGGTATTTGACTTGAAAAACCGGTGGCCACAATTGCTCCGTCGGGACGGAGTGGTCATGCCAGCGGGATTCATCCTCTAACAACTCCCTTTCATCGATTGGGCTTCTCCCTCTAATAAAATTCTCTTTGACCTATGTCCCACTTATATGTACTTTGCATTCCTAACTTACTAGATATCAAGGAATAAATTAAGAAAAAAAAACTTTGTTTGTATTCTCTTTCTTTCTTTTTCGTATACGAATTAGTCTTGCTGACTAAAAAATAAAGGATACTCCATGATTACACATACATTACCACCTTAGGTATGATTTCTTAGTAAACTACAACCAATTTTGAATTGTTCTTTGTAATGTTGTGGAATTAAGTTTTAACTTAAGATATGGTAGGAAATATAGACATAACCGAGATATTAAAACTACTTCAACTATCTCTTTAAACTCTAAAATGGCAATCTCTCTGCTTTCTCCATAAGTAAAAAAGATTAGAAATGCCATAGAATTATAAAAAGTTGTAAGCTACGCACAACAAAATGTTATTACAAAACCATATCATCTCTGGTCTTTGAATAATCCAAGTAATTAAATCAAATTGTAAACCCCATCTCTAACAATAGTTCATTAATCTCACGCCCCTATAAATCCACGCTTCTTCCTTCTCCAACATTTGTATCATCCTACATTTAAATTACCAAAAATGAATGTATAGTTGGAGTTCTACATGAATTTTCCATAGCAAGCAATCATTATAGCATCGCAGCAAGATTCTTTAAAATGAAACTGCCAATTAAAAAGCTTCTTTCCATGTATTAATTTGAATTTACGTAGATATAGATACAAATATAGATGTCAAGAAAATAAATTACTACATTTTGCTAATGCTTGAATATAGATACATAAAGCTGGGGAGGAAGTTCTCTTGAAAGCGGTAGTCCAAGCTCTACCGCAATATGCGATGTCGATTTTCAAAATCCCAATATCCATTTGTAAAGCTATTGAGCAAATGATTGCTTCCTTTTGGTGGAAGAACAATGACTCGAAAGCTGGAATACATTGGAAAAGCTGGAAAGTACTGAAAACGAGGAAAGATAGTGGAGGAATGGGGTTCAAAGACCTTATGACTTTCAATAGGTCAATGTTGGGTAAGCAAGCGTGGAGAATGATAGAAAAATGATCTACGCTGTGGATTCAGCTTTTTAAAGGACTCTATTTTCCTAACACAGACTTCTGGCATGCAAGGAAGGGGCACCGAGCATCGTGGGGATGGCAGAGTTTACTAATTGGAAGGAATGTAATATCAGACTCAGTTCAATGGTCAGTAGGCAATGGAGAATCAATTAGAATCCGCGAAGATAAATGGTTGAAGCAGGGCATAATTACAGGACCTACTAATCGAGAGGATCCTCACCTTGTTACCGAGTTGATAGACAAACACAACTACTCATGGAAGGAAGAAACAATCCAAAACATGTTTGAAGATAGAATCGCTAATGAAATACTGGCGATCCCCATCCCATCCACCGGAGAGGAAGACAGAATAGTATGGACAGCAGCAAAGTCCGGAACCTATTCAGTCAAAAGTGGGTATAATTTGCTCAGGAAAGGGGACAAGGACTTAACTCATAAACAAGCATCGTCCTCTTACCAAAAGCCTAGAACTTTGTGGTGCAAAGTGTGGAATTTGCAGACCCTACCCAAAATCAGAATTTTCATGGGGAATCTATGCCAAAATGCACTCCCTACGAAGGAAAATTTATTCAAACGAAGAGCTTTACCTGACCCGATGTGCTCTTTGTGCAGAACGAGCCCAGAAACAGCAGAACACTTGTTCCTACTCTGTCCCTGGACAACTGAAGTATGGTCAGACTAAAATCTACGCATACGGATACAGAGAGAAGGTCTCACCAGTATAGATCGATGGCTTCTAAACTACAAGAGTGACTTGCCCGATACACCTAACCTTGAGGTAATGGCTGAAGTGCTCTGGTTCATTTGGAAAGAGAGGAACGCAGCCATTTTCCGAGCTAAAATGCCAGATCCACGGGGAGTTGTGTCCGAAACACTTGTAAAGCATGAAAATTTTTAAATCTTGGTGCTCGAATCAGAAGGTTAACTCAGCAGAAGATCAAAACTCAACCTTCAAATGGATTCCGCCGGCTTTGGGTTTGCTTAAAATCAACGTTGATGGTGCTTTCGTTGCCGGAACTTCTACTGGAGCGATCGCCGGAGTGTGGAGAGACGCCTCCGGAGTGTTGATGGGTGGGTTCGCCCGAGAGGTGAAGGGCGCAATCAGCACTGCATGCTGAAACCCTAGCAGTAATTGAGGGTTTGAAGTTCGCCTCCGAGTGGGGAGAAGGAAAAGGGCACACGTGTGTTAACTGTGGAGTCTGACTGTCTCACTTTAGTTCAGACACTTCTGGGAGCAGATCAAGAACCGTGGGAAGTCACTGTACTTATCAAGAAAGGCCAGGCCGCACTCTCTTCTTTGCCAAATTTAAGTTTAACTCACTGTTTCAGAGGGCAAAATAAAGCTGCGGATTGGGTCGCCAAAGCCCAACTCCGTCAGTCCCTCCCTCTAAACTGGACCTCTAGCCCTCCCCAACTTTTGTTGGATGTTCTTTGTTCAGAAGCCCCGTTGGATTGTTATCCTACTTTAGCTATTTGAAATGAAATGAGGTTTATTCGATTCAAAAAAAAAAAAAGAATATAGATACAGATACGGATACAAATATAATAGTATGATAATAAAATTTGTATAGATACATTATCCTAATAAATAAGTTGCTACATTTTACTAAAATTTGTATGTGGCCCTCATATTTGTCATCCCAGTGCTTGAATAGGTATCCAATTCTCAGTCCTTACGGGTTTCTTTCTTCAGTCTTTACCAATGAAGCATCTTAATCCTCATTAAATGTGCTCCGCCATGCTCCACTACATTCATAATCCAAAACGAAAACAGAAAGGTTACGAATATGGGACTCGTCAATCAAACTTTTCGTAGTACCAGCTCCTTAGATTTTACGAGAGATTGTGAAGTCAAAATCATCAATAATTTACCAGGAGCACCACCCTTGCTTGCTGTCCATTGTAATCTAAAGAAGACAATCTCGGCTTGCATCAGATCCCTGCCGGTTCTATGTGGGGATTTTCATTCAGACCTAATGTTTTCGACCACACGCAATTCTTCTGCAGCTTTCGATGACCTGGGGCATTTCACTATTTTCGATATTTATGTCGCGAAAAGATATGTTAACCAATGCTGCTATTGTGATTGGAATATAATACCTATTGATCCGTGTTTATACGACACATTCTAAGAAAATAGAAACTCATAAAATCTACGCAACACAAGTGCAACTTGTGCTGCAAAGGGTTCTAATTATTCGACATTTGGTTATGGTTAAGATAATTTGCCTACCTAACTTACTTGATATCAAGGAATAAAATAAGATAATATTTCCTAATTTATATTTTCTTTCTTTCTTTTTTGTATACGGATTAATTAGTCTTACTGGCTTAACAATAAAGGATACTCAACAATTACACAAAGATTACCACCTTAGGTATAATTTCTTGGTAAACTATAACCGATTTAGAATTGTTTTTTTGTAATGTTGTGGAATTAAGTTTAACTCAAGTTACGGTAAAAAATATAGATACAACCGAGATATTAAAACTACTAATTATTTCAACTCTAAACTTGAAAAGTTTTTAATTTCTCCACAAGTAAGAAAATATAAAAAAAAATGCCATAAAATTCAAAAAAGTTGCAACCTCTGCACAACAAAACGTTATTACAAAACCAAATCATCTCTGGTCTTTGAATAATCCAAGTAATTAAATCAATTTGTAAATCCCATCTCCAACAATAGTTTTTATCTCACGCCCCTATAAATCCACGCTTCTTCCTTCTCCAACATTTGTAGACCGATCCCACATTCAAATTACCAAAAATGAATGTATAGTTGGAATTCTAAATGAATTTTCCACAGCAAGGCGATAGGTACAGCTAGCATCACAGCAAGATTCTTAATATGAAATTGCCAATTAAAAAGCTTCTTTCCATATATTAGTGAGACTTTAAGTGTATATTGATACAAATATATATGTCAAGAAAAATCATTACAATTATAGATAATGTAATAAATAAATTCCTATATCTTCCCACACTAAATTTGTATCTGTGCTTTATATTTGTCATCCTCAGCCCTCACACATGTTTGTATCTTCTGTCTTACCAAATGGAGCATCTTAATCCTCATTAAATAGGTCGCTCCACAGAGCTTCACTGCATTCATATTCCAAAACAAAAACACCATGGTTACGAATATGGACTCGTCAACCAAACTTTTCGTGGTAGTCGTAATGATTCTTGCCTTCCTACAAACCAGCTCTGCAATTTTTCTGAAAGATATTGAAGTCAATATCACCAATAGTTTACCCGGAGCACCGCTGCTTTCTGTTCATTGTAAATCTAAAGACAATGATGTCGGCTTTCATCAGATCCCCGCTGGTTCTACGTGGGGATTTTCATTCCAACCCAATCCTTTTGGCCGCACGCTATTCTTCTGTAGCTTTCAATGGCCTGGTGCATTTCACTATTTCGATATATATAAACAGAGCAGAGATGACGAGCGATGCCGCTTTTGTATTTGGAATATACATCCTACTGGTCCGTGTTTGTACGACGAGTTATGTGAAAAATGGAATTCCTAAAATCTACACCATGAGTGAAACCTCTGCTGCAGTTTGGATGAAATAAAGATCGTTGTGTTTTTTTTTTTGTGGTGTCGATCGTGAAGATGTCCTTTTGTGCCTTCACTTGCAAATCCAAGCGTAGTAAAAATTGATCACATAATTCTTTTTTTTATGAGGGGGAGAGATTTGGAGAAGAAGAAAGTAATAGAAAATAAAAAGTGGAGAAAAAGAGTTGACAAAAAAAAAAAGAAGAAGAAAGAGGACACAAAAACAAAATGCAAAGCAAAGCAAGCGTCTCTCCCCCAGCAGGCAATCGATTTCAGAACCGACAAGCTTTGTTTCCAGTTCCAATCTTTTGGTACTGAGAGTCACAAAGTTGATTCTCGATTCTACACCGGGAACCAATCTTTTGAGAAACCAATCGCCCCTAATCCAGGCCCGCCACGTCCATAAAGGTCCAAGGTTTTTTAGCAAAAAAGCAAAAGAATGTGTGAATGTGTTGCATTAATTGAAAGTTTGTTCCAATGTAATTACGTATGAAGTGGCCATAATTGATCCATCATTTTTCGCTCCTAAAAATGATGGAGCGGCCATGTTAGCGAGATTCATCCTTTAACGACTCCCTTTCATCTATTGGGCTTCTCCTCCAATGAATTCACTTTGACCTATGTCCCACTTATCTGTAATTTGCCTTCCTAACTTACTTGATATCAAGAAATAAAATAAGATAATCTTTCATAATTTATATTTTCTTTCTTTCTTTCTTTCTTTCTTTCTTTCTTTCTTTCTTGTTTCCGAATTGGTAAGGATACTCCACGATTACACATAGATGACCACCTTAGGTATAATTTCTTAGTAAACTACAACCGAGAAATTAAAACTACTTAATCTATCTCTTTCAACTCTAAAATTGCAATCTCTTTATTTTCTCCACAAGTAAAAAAAGATTAGAAATGCCATATAATTCAAAAAACTTCTAACGTTTGCACAACAACATGTTATTACAAAGCCAAATCATCTCTGGTCTTTGAATAATCCAAGTAATTAAATCAATTTGTAAATCGCATCTCCAACAATAGTTCATTAATCTTAAGCCCCTATAAATCCACGTTTCTTCCTTTTGCAACATCTGTAGACCAATCCCACATTCAAATTACCAAAAACGAATGTATAGTTGGAGTTCTACATGAATTTTCCATAGTAAGCAATCGGTATAGCTAATATCACAACAAGATTCTTAAGATGAAAATGCCAATTAAAAAGTTTCTTTCAATATATTAGTGTGGACTTACGTAGATATGGATACAAATATAGATGTCAAGAAAAAAATAACAAATATAGATATTTTAATAAATAAATTATCACATTTTCCCACACTATATATGTAAGTGGTCTTTATATTTGTCATCCTAATGCTTGAATAGGTATCCAGTCCTCAGTCTTCACGAATTTTCCATAGCAAGCAGTCGGTACAGTTAATATCACAGAAAGATTCTTTAAAATGAAAATGCCAATTAAAAAGCTTCTTTGCATGTATTAATGTGGACTTACATACATATGGATACAAATACAGATGTCGAGAAAAAAATAGCAAATATAGATATTTTAATAAATCAATTGCCACATTTTCCCATATATATGTAAGTGGCCTTTATTTTTGTCATCCTAATGCTTGAATAGGTATCCAGTCCTCACACGTCTCTTTCTTCTTTCTTACCATACGAAGCATCTTAATCCTCCTTAAATGGGTCGCTCCACCGTGCTCCGCTGCATTCATATTCCAAAACAAAAACACAATGGTTGCGAGAATGGACTCGTCAATGAAACTTTTAGTAGTATGGGTAATGATTCTTACCTTCCTACAAGCCAGCTCCGCTGAGCGGACATCCGAAGTCCAAATCATCAATAATTTACCGGGAGCACCGCTGCTTACTGTTCATTGTAAATCTGGAGACAAAGATCTCGGCTCTCACCAGATCCCTGCTGGTTTGCATTGGGGATTTTCATTCAAACCCAACTTTTGGGGCACCACGCTATACTTCTGCAGCTTTCAATGGCCCGGTGCATTTCACTATTTTGATATATATGACAGTGACAGAGATTATAATCGATGCCGCTTTTGTTATTGGCATATAGTACCTACTGGCCCGTGTTTATACAACACATTATGTGCAAAATGGAACACCTAAAATCTACCGTTTGGATGAAATAAAGATGGTTGTGTATTTTTATTAATGGTGTCAATGTGTGAATATGTGCTTTTGTACCTTCACTTGCATACACAAGTGTTATAAAAATGGATCGCAAATTTTTTTTATTTTATGAGGAGACATTTGGTGAAGAAGATGGAGAAGAAGAAAGAAAAGAAATAGCAAATCCAAAGTGGAGAAAAGGAGTTTACAAATAACAGAAGAGAGTGGTCGCGAATAACAAATGTGAAGCAAAGCAAGCCTCTCTCCCCTGGGAAGCCACCGATTCCAAAACCAATCCGTTTGTTTATGGATTCCAATCTTTTGGAACCGGGAGTCAAAAGGTCGATTCCCAATTCTAGGTTCAAAACCAATCAACTTAGGAACCGATTACCCTTAAGCGAGGCCTACTACGTCCAAAACGGTCCACAGTTTCTAAGGACAAAAGCAAAAAAAACATGTGACCGTGTTAAATTAATTAAAAGTTTGTTTTAAAATTTAACTAGTAGTTTGGCACATGCCAACGTGTGTGAAACATTGGGTGGTTATCCATATATTGAAATGGATGGTTATCTAGTAAAGTGAAAAAGCGGGCGTTATAAACTATTTGCATTCGAGGAGAAACTGTTTGTGGCTATCGGCAGGCTGAAATGGCTAGCAATCTACTGAAGTGAAAGAGTGGGCAATTACAAATGATGCAGACTCGAAAAAGAAGCCGTTCACTTTACGGTCAAGTAATAGATTACTGGGTTTAAATTGAACGTTTCGGTGGTGGAACTTCAAAATTTGACTTTATGAGGTAATCTAGTTTTTTTTTTTTTGTTCATAAGAGGTAATATAGTTGACAAAGCACAGCTTAACACATACCAAGAGTATGTGCAATTAATCATACCGACCGAATGTTTGTCCAGCATTGAAGGAGTTATCAAGTCCTTCGTAGCTTACTCATTCACTATAACGATAAACAAAAAAAATGAAAATAAATTTTTATTTGATAATAACAATATATAAAGGAAAAAAGAAGAAAAAAATAGTTCAAACCTAATTTTTTGATATGCACTTCTCTTCATCATAAGTAAATAGCTTGCTGCGGTACGACCTGCCTGATCAACATGAATTTTGGCCAATGAGATGTAGAAATAATTTGCCATCCTCTCAAAAAGATAAGTTATAGATGCTTACTTACCCACAAAGAAGATCGCAATCCTATACATTACTATTTCATTATTTTGAAGATATTATAATATCATGCATGAATAAGTTATGTGTTCAGGGTCGAAAAGTCAAAAGTCGGGCAAAACGCCACTAACTTATAAAGTGACGTGATTATTGTCAAAAAAAATTTATTATCCATCTTGCAGAGAGAGGCTGAGTAAACGAAATATAATTAAGTTCAAATCTTGAAAGGCTTTTCTTTTCTTATTCCACACATTTTTTTTTTTGGATTTATGTTTATGCAATCGATTTCTTTGCATTATCTAATAATTTAAATGTTTCGCAATAGATTAATTTTGTTTAAGACCCCATCAGTTTCATAAGACTCACAATAGTTACTTGTATCTACAGTATCTAAGCAAGGCGAAGAAGAAGATGACGCGAGACCAAATCACACTTTAACTCCATTGTCAACCGTGACGGAGCTCAAAGCTAATGTCAACTGCCAACGGCAGAGGAAGCAATGACTTTGTTCTGCTTCTCAAGTTGGTTCAACCCACGGCATTGTTGATCAAGTTCTTAATTTCAAATAATCTATGCCCAGTTTTCTTTCGTTCCCCTTTGTATTCCCTATCTTGTCCATGAACTCAAAATCACGATGAAATGTTGAGCATTATCAACCTCGGAAAAGCCCTAACAATCGACAATATAGTCTATATTTCCTTTTACGAAAGTAATAATTCCTTTTTTTTTCATTTTACAAAGTAGTCTTTAGATTACGTAGGACTAGTTATTTACATAGTTATGTGTCATGATTTTAAAATTGCTTATGTAGAGAAAAATCTACACCAATAGTGCATTGATGGTTTTAAATAAGTCTATTTTTTATAAGTTTGTAGATTTTTATTTTCCGCAGATTCCTATCCTGAAAATATATGTATTGATCGAACTATTAGACAAATATGTAGTTCAATGGTCATAGTTATTTTTTGGTACGTAAATTAGTAGAAACGGATGAGAAGAAAACTACTATAGTAAAAAATGTATGAAGTGGTCACAATTGCTTCGTCAATTTTCATACCTAAAAATGAGGAGCCATCATGCTAATGGGATTCATCCTCTAACAACTCCCTTTCATCATCGATCGGGCTTCTCCCTCTAATAAGTTCGCTTTGACCTATGTCCCACTTATTTGAACTTTGCCTTCCTAAATTACTATACATTAAGGAATAAAATAAGAAAAAATAAACTTTACTTCTTGTGATCTTGCCCAATTTGTATTTTCTTTCTTTCTTTCTTTTTTTGTATACAAATTAGTCTTGCTGATAAAACAAATTACATATAAATTACCACCTTACATATAATTCTTAGTAAACTCTTAATGCATTTAACATATAAGTTTGAACAACCAATTTTGAATTGCTTTTTGTAATGTTGTAGAATTAAGTTTAACCTAAGGCTCCGTTCGTTTGGCGGAAAATATTCTCCTTTTGAAAAATATTTTCCTGGAAGTCATTTTCCTGAAAAATATTTTTCCGAAACACAATTTTCTGGTGTTCGGCTAAAATCTGAAAAAGTTTCGAAAAATATTTTATGGTGTTTGGCGACCGGGCGGCGACCGGCGACCGGCGGCGGCGGCGGGCGAGTGGCGGCGGCGGCCAGCCGACCGGCAGCGGCGGCGGCAGCGGGCGGCGCCGACGACCGGGGGCAGGCTGCGGTAACCGGAGGGGGGAAGGAGGAGTTTGGCGGAAAATGATTTCCGCTTTTCAGAAGCGGAAATCATTTTCCGCCAATTTGGTCATGTTTTCCCTCATTGAGGGGAAAATGTTTTCTGCCCCCGAACACCGGAAAACCCGGAAAATGTTTTCCAGGAAAACATTTTCCGCCAAACGAACACAGCCTAAGATATGGTAGGAAATATAAATACAACTGAGATATTAAAACTACTTAATCTATCTCTTTCAACTCTAAAATTGCAATCTCTTTATTTTTTCTACAAGTTAAAAAAGATTAGAAGCCCATATAATCCTAAAAACACTACAAAAAAACAAGGATTTAGCCACGGAAAATTTGCGACGAAAAACTATTCGTTACTAATTTGCGACAGAATTTGCGACGAAAACTAAATTCATCGCTAATTAGCGACGAAAAATCTTTCGTCGCTAATTTGCGACGGAAAAAAAACTCGTCGCTAATTTGTGATGAAAAATCTTTCGTCGCTAATTTGCGACGGAAAAAAAACTTGTCGCTAATTTGCGACGAAAAAATATCCGTCGCTAATTTGCGACGAAAAAATATTCGTCGCTAATTTACGACGGAATTTGTGACGAAAAATTTTCCGTGGCTAATTTGCGACGGAATTTTCCACGAACAATTTTCCGTGGCTACTTTGCGACGAAAATTTTTCCGTCCCAAATTAGCGACGGAATTTGCCACGAAAAATTTTCCGTGGCTACTTTACGATGGAATTTGCGACGAAAACTTCTCCGTGGCTAATTTGCGACGGAATTTGCCACAAGAAATTTCCCGTGGCTACTTTGCCACGGAATTTACCACAAAAAATTTTCCGTGGCTAATTTGCGACGGAATTAGCGATGAATATTTTTTGCAACGGAAAAAATTCGTCGCTAATTTGTGATGGAAAAAAAAAGTCGTTGCTAATTTGCAACGGAATTTGCGACAAAAAATAAATTCGTCGCTAATTTGTAACGGAAAATAATCCGTTACTAATTTGTGACGAAAACGAATTCGTCGCTAATTTGCGATGTAATTTGTGACGGACCCCCATCCCCAATTTCTCTCTCTCTCTCTCTGTTGATTCCTCATATCGCCCTTCGCTGTTCTCCATCCCTCTCACTTTTTCGTTTTTCTCGATAAACTTCTCCGCACGCGCGCAAATCAATCTCGGTAAAGCTTTTCCGCCGGTAAGTGTCGTGGCTAATTTCGTGACTCTTCGTTGCAAAACTATTCATCGCTGGATTCAATTTTTTTTTATTTTATTGACTTTTTTCTGTTTCTTTTTTTTTCCTAACTTCTGGCGACCGGTTTGACTTCGCCGGCCATGGGCGAGGCCGCTCGACCTGAGCCATACTTTGAGTAAGTGTACATTTGCAAATATATGTATTGTGTGTCAAACATTTTCTAATATATAAATGGTATTTTAAATGGTATTTGTTAATAGGATTTTTCAAACTTCAAAGTATGGACTACCACCAAATGAGTTTGACCATTTGTGCGATGAATAATTTGCAGCATGGTTCAAAACATATGTAAGTTGCCTATGGACCAAAACCAAGTTATTAATATTTTATACATCATTTATTAAAATATATATTATTGACTTTGCGTGTGTGACCTTAGGTTCACAGTAATCATGATCAAGTTGAAGAGCAAGGATTGCTATATCATCTGTTATGGGGTCCAAAGTCAAGAGTACGAAGTTGGCCAGCATATTTCATAAACGGGTATAATTTTCCCACTCAAGAATATGGAATGGGAAAAGCCACAATAAAAGTGGTGTGTGTGTTCAGTCATCCAATGATGGCAGTTCAAAAGATGATTTTTATGGCTTATTGGATGAAATCATAGAGATAGAGTACCATGAACCAATCTTGGGCTAATGGCTTCTGTATATGTAAGTATCTCGAGTTTAGGAAGTTGTACAGCTAATTACCCGAAAATTTATAGGCTTAATGTAGGCCAAATCAATGGCATCTGAAAGAGCGCTTTGTGATGACAAACGCAAGCTAGTATTTATTAATTTGCTGGTACTCATGAAGAGCATGTTTTGTATTAATAATAACATTTCAAATATTTAAAAATTGGAAGAGGTATTTGTGCCCTTACGGTGCCTATAACTTTCTGCAACGTCTAGAGTATCCATGACTCTCGATGCTGCTGAATATCTTACACAATGGATCTCTCATGACTTAATAAAGAGTCAATTCTAAAGGTAAAGCAGTAATTATGCCATGTGAATAACAGGACTTTGTTAGAAGGCCATTTATCGCCAAGAACTATATCAATTAGTTCTTTCTGGTCATTATATAATCATCCTGTCTGTTGATTTATTGCCCTAATATGCTATTTTATTCATGGGAATTAGTGTGCACTTCTCAATTTGTGGTAATGTTTACTGCTGATGGTGACTCTGGAAGAAGCAAAAGGACTTGCAGTGCTTACGTGTCCCGGTCGACAAGAGGTCTGCGGTCATTGTTTAGAGCATGTAAGTCACAGCAATTGGTGTTAGCTTCTGTTGCTGCATGCTCCTTTTACTTGTTAATAGTGCTTATTCCGTTCTGTCAAAATTTCCTAAGTACTGTCACTTGATTGAATCTCTAGTTTGGGATCACCTTCAGGGCTTGCTCAGCTAGCAGGAACCATATATGGGATTTGTCAAGACTATTTTGTTTAGCCTATTTTATTCAACAGAAGTTTATTCCCGTGAGGCATCATTGTCCTGTTGTTAGCATTCAATAAAGATATTGCTGATGCATACATATCTTGTTATCGAAATATCTGGCTCGATTGCAAGTTGCTCATTAGCCAAGTTGTATAAGTGATCCTGAGATCAGTATAAGATTACATTTATTGCCCATTTGGACATGATCATGATCTGTACTTGTTGGCATTGATTTAGTTTCCGTCTGATGACCTTTTATTTCCGATAAAGAAAAGAAAGAATTTCTATTGTTGGAGGTCTTATCTATCATATTGGTCAAGCTATCATTGCGAAGGGTATGGCTCAATTAGTTGCAGTTGTCACATTGACCAAATTAGTCCCTTTTCTTGAACTTCCTTTTTTCTGGAATAATGCCTGACCTTTCGGTTTTGTCTGTTTTAATTAGGATATATGTTTTTCTATGCCTCTATGCCATTCGAAGGTGGAACAACTTGCTACGGAAGATCTGGTTGAGCTTTCAGAGACAGAGAAGCATAATTTAGGCCAGGTAAGGTTTGTGTCTAGTTATATCTTTGCCCTACTGCTCTCGCCCACAATGAAAACAATCTACCAAAAGCACAAACCCTTTTTTTTGTAGACTCGCATCAGCGACAAGGTGCAGAGGAAGGTTGCAAGGGAGATCAAAACCGAGGTTTTGACGAGGATTACGAGTATGAGGCCTTTGAGGGGACGGGTGGTGACATGGAATGAGTGACGCGATCTTGATGCCACCGAGGTTTCTGTGAGGATTGTCCATTTGACTTTTTGATCTCATCCTGGCATACTCCTTTGACTTCTCTTTCTTTCTGTACTTTCCAATTTTGGGCAAGTTCATAGCGTTGAATTAGAGCAGACCAGAGCTATGTAGAGATTTCTGATGTTGGATAAACTAGGCGCAAAGAGCCATTCTTGTGGAAAATGTTGATGAATGTATTCATTTTCATATTATTATAATATTTTGATGTTATTAAGTGCTTAATCAATGTTAAATATAAATTCTAGAAATTAATTTTGCTGTTAATTAGATTTAAAATCGAAAAATAAAAGAAATGATTTTATCATACGGTCACAAATTATAAAAGTTCGTTGCAAAAATAAAATTTCGTTGCTAATTTCGTCTCTAAACAATATTCGTCGCAGAGTTAGTCGCTAAAGAATTAATAAAAATTCGTTGTAAATTCGTTTCGGAACAAGGTTCGTCGCAAAAGTTAAAATTTTCCGTCGCTAAATTAGCGATGAATTTTGCCACAAATAAGTTCGTTGCAAAGTACCGACCAATAAAAAAAATGTTCGTCGCAAATTAGCGACGAATTTTGCCACGAATAATTAGCGACAAATTTTGTCACGAATAATTAGCGACGAATTTTGCGACGAATTTTTTTTCGTCGCAAAATTTTATGACGCCTTATTAGCGACGAATTTTTTTTCGTCGCTAAAACTTACTTTTTTTGTAGTGAAAGTTGTAACCTCTGCACAACAAAATGTTATTACAAACCAAATAATCTCTGGTCTTGAATAATCCAAATAATTAAATCAATTTGTAAACCCCATCTCCAACAATAGTTCATCAATTTCACGCTTGTGTGAACCCTCCTTTCTTCCTTCTCCAACATTTGTCATTAATCCCCTTCTCAAACTCACTAAAAAAAATGTATAGTTGGAGTCCTAAATGAATTTTCCATAGCAAGCAATCGGTATAGCTGGCATCACATCAAGATTCTTTATATAGGGATGCCAAATAAATAGCTTCTTTAGGTATTTAATAAATAAATTACTACCAGTACAACTGTCAGGGAAAAATTATACAAATATAGATATTTTTATAAATGAATTACTACATTTTCCCACACTAATGACAAACTTGGGCCTTCATATTTGTCATCTTAATGCTTGAATAGGTATCCAGTCCTCGCGCATGTTTCTTTCTTCTGCCTTATAAATGAAGCATCTTAATCCTCCTTAAATAGTTCGCTCCACCATGCTTCACTGTATTCATATTCCAAAACAAAAACATAAAATTTACGAACATGTACCCATCAATTTAACTGTTCATAGTGTTCGTGATCATTCTTGTCTTCCTACAAGCTAGCTCCGAAGCTTTTGGGAAGACTAACAGTCGCAAACGTCAATAGTTTACCAGGAGCACCTCTGCTTACGGTTCAATCTAAAGATGACGATCTCGGCTTTCATCAGATCCATGGTGGTTTCATGTGGGAATCTTCATTCAAATCTAGCTTTTTTGGCAACACGCTGTTCTTTTGGAGCTTTCAATGGCCCGGCGCATTTCATCATTTCGATATATATGTTGAGGAGAGAGATGTTGAACGATGTGGCTTCTGTATTTGGAATGTTAAGCCTGATGGTCCGTGCTTCCGCAACTCGGAATGTGAAAAATGGAATCCCTAAAACCTTCACGGCTGGCAAAACCTATGCCACAAAGGTTCTTAATGGTTAGACATTTGATTATGGTTGAGATGATATTGCTAAGCTCCCCGTTGGATGAATAAAGATGGTTGTGTATGTTTTTTTCACGATGTCGATGTATGAATGTCCTTTTGTGCCTTTACTTCATGCTATGCAAGTGTAAGAAAAATCGATGGCATAGTTGTATCGTTTTATTAGAGGGAGAGATTTGGAGAAGAAAATGGAGAAGAAGAAAGGAAAAGCAATAACAAATAGAAAGTGGAGAAAAAGAGTTGGAAAAAAAAATGGGCCCAATTCCATAAAAAACCCCAAACTTTAACCTTTGTCCCAATTATATCCCAAACTTTTTTTGTCTCATAAAAAACCCTAAACTTTTACTTTTGTCCCAAATCTACCCCGTTTACTATTCATCCAATTTTTTAATATTATTTTTTCGAATTTTTTTCTTTTTTCTTTTCTTTTCTTTTCTTTTTTATTTCACCTTCAACCTCCGGCCGGCGAGGTCGGCCCCGCCGTTGCTGGGCGTGGCCGAGCCTTGCCGACTCTGGCGAGGCGCGGCCTCGCCGTTGCTGGGCGAGGCCGAGATCGTCGGCCGCCGGCGAGGCTCGACCTCGCCCAAGAACGGCGAGGCCGAGCTCGCCGGGCTACGGCGAGGCTCGTCCTCGCCCGGCAACGGCGAGGCCGACCTCGTCGGCTGCCGGCGAGGCTCGGCCTCGCCCGGAACGGCGAGGCCGACCTCGCCCGAAGAACGGCGAGGCCGAGCCTCGCCAGATCTGGGCGAGGCTCGGCCCCGCCGGCTGCCGGCGAGGTCGGCCTCGCCCAAAGAACGCGCGAGGCCGACCTCGCCACCGTGCGGCGGGGCCGACCTCGCAGCTCTCGCTTTCTGAATGTCGCCGGATCGGCGACCGGCCGGAGGTTGAGGGTGAAAAAAGAAAAGAAAAGAAAAGAAAAAAGAAAAAAATTCAAAAAAATAATATTAAAAAATTGGATGAATAGTAAACGGGGTAGATTTGGGACAAAAGTAAAAGTTTGGGGTTTTTTATAAGACAAAAAAAATTTTGGGATATAATTGGGACAAAGGCTAAAGTTTGGGGTTTTTTAGGGAATTGGGCCAAAAAAAATGGGAAGAAGAATAGGGAGAATACAACTCAACAGTTAAGTCGAGCGAAGCATTTGCCCTAATTGGGTTTTGATAATCACAAAAGGACCACCCAGGCCCACTACGTCCAAAACGGTCCTACGTTTGCAAGCGTAAAATCAAAAGAATGCGTGAATGTGGGGAGTTGATTTACATATTTGTCTTAATTCAACTAGTATTTTCGCATGGGCTACACCTGCGTGAAAATTTGGGTTTTTATTTAGGGCTAATATCACCAAAAACCCTAAACGGTACATCAATACTACTTCAAATTAATTTTTGTGTCACAAAAACTCGCATACTGGTATATTGTGCCATATTTACCCCAAACAAATTTTTTGTCATGAAAAATCCCAAACTAGTAGCTCGTGCTACATATATCCTAAACCGGTATACTCATGCCATACTTACCCCATATTATGGTAAATTAGGGATTTTTTCGGGGGTAAATGTGTCATAGATCTATCAGTTTGGGATTTTTTATAACATAAAATTTAATTTTGTGTAAATATAGCATGGGCCTACTGGTTTGGGAGTTTTTGGGACATAAAAATTAACTTGGGGTAGTGTGGCACGGGTCTACCACTTTGAGTTTTTTATGATATATTCAGTGGCTGAAATGGATTGTCATCTGGTGAAGTGAAGGAAGTGGATGTTATAGAACATTTGCAATCGAGAAGATCCAGAGGTGAAATGGGTGGCTATCTACGGAAGTGGAGGAAGTGAGCAATGACACATGATATGCAGAATAAGAGAAGAAATCGTACGCTCTATTGTTGAGTATTAAATTAATGTGGTGACATTTTTTTTTGGTCGAAAATGTGGTGACATTGAACGGTCTATTGTTGAGCATTAAATTAATGTGGTGACATTGAACATTTTGGTGGTGGAAACCAACTTCAAAGTTTGCCTTATAGGGTCTTATAGACAACGAAGCACTACAAAAGTAATATTTATTGGGAAAAAGACACCACAAATGTCATAACTTTCGTACGGCGTTCACTTGAATGTCATAACTTTTTTTCGATCATTTAAGTGTCATAATTTATGTATAACGATTACTTGAGTGCCATTACTTTTTTCCAATCATTCAAGTGTCATATAACTTTTCAATAGATCACCTAAGTGCCATAACTCTTTAAAAACGTTCACCATAAATGATATGCCATGTTGGATTTCAAGCACTTGGGGTGAATGTTTTTAAAAATTGTTGGCACTTAAGTAATCAATTTAAAGTTATGACACTCAAATGAACGTTTTTTTAAAAGTTATGGCACTCAGGTGGTCGAAAAAAAAGTTATGACACTCAGGTGAGCGCCGTACGAAAATTATGACCCTTGTGGTGTCCTTATCCCAATATTTATTTTATTTTATTTTATTGGAGGTCAAAATTGAGCACAGACTGAAATTACACCTTTGTGACAAACAACAACCTGCTCGGGAAAGAAGAAGGAGGGAGCAAATGCTAAAAAGAAAAGTGAATGGTAAGACATAAAGTGAAAAAAATAAGGAAAAAAATTGTTGATATTTAAAAATTGTCTAATTCGTTCCTAAATTTCTTAAATTACTTTACTTATGTGTAACATTGCAGAATGTTCTTATGCTGTGTAACTGTTAAATTGGCCAAAATACCATCAACGCCGATGGAAGCGACGACTTTCTTATGCTTCTGAAGTTGGTTCAATCCACGGCATTGTTAACCAAGTTCCTAACTTCCCATAATTTGTGCCCACTTTTCTTACATTTTCCCATTTATCTTCTCTCTCTTTTCAATTGAAAAACCCGAAATCCGCCATGAACACCGTCACCACATGCTATTTAAGTTCCATCCCACTCCCTCGAATGAATTCGAAATTATGATGAAATAGTGAGCACAATCAGTGTCGGAAAAGCCCTAGCGATTGACAATATAGTCTATTTTTCCTTTTAGGAAAGTAATAATTCCTTTTTTTCATTTTACAAGGTAGTTAGATTACATGAGACTAGTTATTTACACACAAAAAAATAGTTATGCGTCATGATTTTAAATAAGTCTATTTTTTATGCGAATTCAATCCATGCTCCCACCTTCAGGCAGTGATGATGATGAGTTGCTGGTTTGGGGTAGCAATAGCAGTGGTTCATTCACTATTAAAAAAGCTTATGAATTGATTTCACCAAGAAATCATTTGCCTACAGATAAACTCTAGAGTTCATTGTGGAAATGGGATGGCTCGCAGAAGATTAGAAGCTTCTTGTGGCTGGTTTCTCACCAGTGCCTACTTACTAATTACAAAAGGTTCCAACATAAAATCACTGCGAATTCCTTTAGCGCTTCTTATCTGCATTCCTATGAAACAATTTTACATCGGCTTCGAGATTGTAAGTATGCAAAGGCTGTTTGGCAAAAGATTTTGCTAACAAGCTTAAGGGGCGAATTCTTTGCCCATGATCGGCCCAAGTGATTGTTGGCAAACTTATCTACTTCAACAACCCTAGTTTTTGGTGTACTTTGTTGGCATTGTTGTAGTTGGAGAAATAAGAGATTATTTTAAACAGACTTTTCTCTTTCCTGCACACCTATGGGCCTGATTTTGGGATATGTTAAGGACATTCTTTCGGCTCATATGACTGAAAATATATTGTCTTCTCTAAGGGAGAAACGGGATATGTTTGTGGGTTGGACATCCTTTCGGCTCCTTCTGGATGGATCAAATTCAATTCTGACAGGGCCTTTAAAGACAACTCGGGTCCAGCTTCAGCAGGTGGGCTTCTTCATAATGAATCGGCAATTGACTTGCTGGGTTCGCGCAAACTGTTGGAGTGTGATCTTCACTCAAAGCAAAACCTTGGGGCCTATATTTGGGTCTCCAAATGGCCATCTCGCTGGGCATTTGCAAACTTAGTATGGAGGTAGACTTGCAAGCGGCTATTTCCCTTCTTCAAAAATTAACTCCCTCTCTCAATTTTGGGGATATTCTCCTTTTCTCAAATTGTGAAGATGTTTAAGTATTTCCAGTTGGTCAAAATCGTAGCTTTTAGAGAAGGAAACTCATGTATAGATTGGTTAGCAAATTGGATACTTCAATTATCTTATGTAAATGACACTTTAGCATTAGCTAAGTCACCGAGAGGCTTACTTCCTTTGTTGATATGAGATCAGACAAGATCAAGTTTTATTAGGAGAGTAATGGTGTAACTCTTGGGCTTTACCCTCATTTCATACAAAAAAAAAGGATACTCCATGATTACACATAAATTACCGTCCTAGGTATAATATCTTAGTAAACTCCTAATACATTTAACATAATGGTGTACATGTTGAGCTCGAAGCTACCGTCAACTGCCAACGGCGAAGGAAGCGAGAACTTTCTTATGCTTCTGAAGTTGGTTCAACCCACAGCATTGTTAACCATGTTCCCAACTTCCCATGATTTGTGCCCAGTTTTCTTACACATTCCCCTTAATCTTCTCTCTCTCTTTTCCATTGAAAAACTCAAAATTCGCCATGAACACCGTCATTACATTGTGTATAAGTTCCATCCCTCTCCCTCAAATGAATATGACATCACGATGAAATGGTGAGCACCATCAGCCTCGGAAAAGCCCTAGCGATCGGCAATATAGTCTATTTTTTTTATTTTACACAAAAAATAGGGATGCATCGTGATTTTAAATAAATTGTAAATCTATTGTACCTTTGCTAATTCAGTCATAAACCTTTCAATTTTGCCACTTGAGTCCTAAACCTTTTCACGATTTACCAATTGAGTCCATCCGGCCAATTTTGGCTGGAAATCGCTGATGTGGAATCCGGCCATTCTAGGGGTGAGCGGTTCTAGGGTCGGTCGAAATTCCACATGGAACCCGGAACTTAACCTACATAGTCTAGAACCTAGAACCTACATTGTCACAAGTTATAAGGTTAGTTCCAAAGTCTACCCAGGTTCCACATTGTTCTTAATTGAATGATTGCAGTGAATCATTATCTCTAATTACCACCATTTGCAGTTACAATCCACTGACTACAGCTCATATTTGATATACAAAGAATATGAAATCTTAATAAAATAAAAGTCTCAACCATGAATATCGCCTGAAATGGAAAATCATACTAGTAGTTACATATTACACACTATCATCGGACGCCATAAAATACTGCAAGATTGAGCGAAGACATAGAACAAAAGAAACGCAAAGACTTGTTCCCGATTCCAACATGGAAATGCCGTTGGAATTAGTTCCCAAATTTTTGGAACCTGAAATCTACCATATATACCTTAGTACCTGGAACCAAACCGGTGAACGAGTCCAGTTCTCTGTTTTACTCTAAAACTATGCTCACCTCTAGACCGTTCTATGTAGCACGGCCGGCGCTGATGTAGACAAATTTTTTTTTTATTTTATTTTTTATTTTTTATTTCCCTTTTTCTCTTTGCTTTTTTCTTTTCTTTTTTTTTGTGCCGACAACCCTTTGCAGCCGCGAAGGCACTGGGCAAGGGCCTTCATGGCACCGCAAGCGAGGCGGTCCTCACTCGCAGCCAGCAAGGCTGCAAAGCCCTCATCGCAACCCTTCCGATTGAGAGCCAAGGTGCAAAGGCCCTTGCCAGATCTAGGTGAGGGCCACCTCGCCCGCAACCGATGAAGGTCGCCGATGACCCTTGTCGGCACAAGAAACAACATGGAAAAAATAAAAGCAAAGGAAAATAAAAAAATTTCAATAACAAATTCAAAAAATATTAAAATATTATTAAAATTTGTCCACATTAGCGCCGACCATACCACGTAGGACGGTCAATGTCCATATCAGTGATTTCCGGCCAAAATTGGCTAGATGGATTCAATTGGCAAAATGTGAAAAGGTTTAGAACTCTATTGGCAAATTAAAAGGTTTAGGATTTATTGGTAAACGTGCAATATGTTTCAACTTTTTGAACAATTTCCCCGACAATTTTGCCCCCAAAATCTATTCCCACCATCAAGTATCTTACAAATTTAATGCATGAACTTACTTTTATTAAACTAGTTTTTTTTTTAAGAATGAAGTCGTCAATTTGTATGATTTGTTTAGTTTTTTAAGTTATTTAAGACTTGGTTTGTTCAAGATTCCACTCAAGGTAAGTGAAAATCTTGGGATTAAGTTAGATTGATCTACTTAGTGCCATTGAACTTGGTTGTTTAGTGTTTGCTCATTTGATTTGAATTTTGATATTAAGTTTAATTGGACTTCAAGATTGACATGTCGAGTTATAGTGATTTCTTGCCTTAATTGTAATCTTGTCTACATGCCTAGAAGTGTTTGAAGGAATACTAAAATGTTTTATTGCATCTTGGATGGGCAAAAATGAGAATGGTAAAACTAGACCTAAAAGTGGCATTTTAGTAATTTTTATATACTTAGGAACCATTTTGTAAATTTGCAGAAATGAGCGGGCTCTTTAAGCAGTGATATTTTATGGTTTTAAGTGTTAAAAGAAATCAAACTGATTTAAAATAACTAGGTTTGAAGCTTTAGGGGGAAATTTGTCATGTCACCTAGCTATGAGACTAATCTACAAAAACTGGAAATTCTGGGGGCTACTCACAGTGTCACGCCCCGAACCCCAACGAGCTCGCGACACCCCTTCGATCGGTCGTATAAAACGCGATGTCCCAGGACGCGTCGCCGACCCAAAAGAAATACCCACATGTGTACGCAAGCGGAAGCGAAATAAAACAACCCAGACAATAGACAATGACAGAGGGATAATAATAGCACAAACAATAATTGCATAACGTATACTCGGCACCAGCTTACAACCTTCATTTACACCACAACCATCCATGCTACTAACTCCAAACCACGTTCATCAAAAGGGGCGGTGGTTGGTAAACTTATCTCCTCTACAAAACGGGGCACTCAAAAGATGGGGTAACTTGACCCATCCTTGATCCGCGAGGTACTCTGGCGGCGTCTCCAAATCAATCACGGTCGCAAATCTGAAATTGTTTGCATTACAGCAATGAGAATAAATCTCAATAAGCAAACAACCTAAACCCCACCTAGGCCAATGCATACCCAGACGACTCCCAACATGCAATCTAACAATCGACATAATCGAATTCATATAACACACTTACCTCGCCTCACATCACGCGTCACTTCTGCACGTTAGTCAAACACTATAGTGCAATCATAGCTCAAGGACATAACATAAACACTCGAGCGCCATATACACGTACATTCACCCAATTCAACCAAACACATTTCGTATACATGTCCAACCAACTATCCACGGCTCAGTCCCATGTAACCACGCCTCAAGACATTTCACTCGACCCGCGTAATCACGTCTCAGGTCATTCTTACTTTCCTTGCCACACCCGCGTAACCACGCTTCAGGTGGGCAGCCCTCCGATCAATACGGGCTTAGTCCCGGATAACCATGCCTCAGGACATTTTTCTCGACCTGCGTAATCACGCCTCAGGTCATTTCTTGCCTTTCTAGCCACACCCGCGTAACCACGCCTCAGGTTGGCAGCCCTTCGATCAATCCGGGCTTAGTCCCGCGTAACCACGTCTTAGGACATTCCTCATGCACATACGCCACAACACAATTTGCCATACTTTCACCATTACCAATCTAACACATCATAACATCCCAATTCAAGCCACAAGCTCACCACATTAGCCCACCAACCCGACGTTCAAGTCGGTCACATTCAAACATCAATTCCACCCACAAACGCCACGGCAATTTGGTCATTTAACCCACCATAACTCAGCCACACAATCACCACAATTTAATCTACAACCTACCACATTCTAATCAACAATTCTATTCCCTAACTTAGTCACTAAACCAACTCTAATCACCCCTAAACAAGTCTAATAATACCCAAAGTACTAAGTAGGGATTAGGAAGTCACTTACCTAGGTCCAAAGCCAAGGGGGACAAGCAAAAGCCAACAAAGGCCGGTCGGGGCGGCGTCGGGCTCGACGCGGCACGAGCACAGCGGCCGGCAAAGCGCTTGGCCACGGCCGGGGCGCTCGGCACAGACCTCGGCACAGCCCTCGGCCATGGCCCAGGACTCTCGGCCACGGTATGGCACTCGGCCAAGCGATGGGCGAGCGGCCGGGCGAGCGAACGGGCAAGCGGGCAAGCGGCTGGGATGGCTTGAGCACAGTTGGGGCAATGGCCAGGCGGGTGGCCAAACGGCTGGGCGAACTCGGCCACGGCCGGGACGGTGGCCAGGCGAGCAGGCGATGGCTGGGCACTCGACATGGGTACGCGAGCAAGCGCGAGGCCGGGCTGGCCTGCGTGCTGGGCGAACGGCGACGGCGGTGAGCTCGGCTAGGCGAGCGGCAACGAGCGAGCAGGCGGCAGTGAGCTGGGTGAGCATTCGGGCTGGCTAGCGAGCGAGCTGGCCGAACGGCGACAGCGGCGAGCTCAGCCAGGCAAGCGGCGACGGCAACGGCGAGATGGCAACGGGTGACGGCGTCAGGCGAGCAAGCAGGAGAGCAGCGAGCTGGGCTCACGGCGGCGAGCTGACGACGACAGCGACGGCGTCCGGTGGCTGGGCGGTGGCAACTCGGTCAAGCAACGAACACGGCGGCGGCTGGTGGCAAGCTGCCGGGCGACGACGAGCTTGGCCCGGCGAGCTGCCAGGCGCGCGGACGAGCGAACGGCGACGACGACGGCGTCCAATGGCTGGGCGGTGGCGACGGCGGAGGCTGTAGCTGGTCGAGCAAGCGGCAACGCAAGGCAAACGGCAAGTGGTGGTCGGTGGTGAGCAGCAAGAAGAGAGCAGAAGCAATGGCGCGGGGAAGAGAAGGAGAAGAAGAGAAGAAGAAGAAAAGAAGAAGAAGAAGAAAGAAGAAGAAAGGAGGAGAGAGAGAGAGAGAGAGAGAGAGAGAGAGAGTCTGCATGGGGCAGAGGGGGAGGGGACGTGCGCAAGGGGGAGGAGCCCGGCAGAGGAGAGAGAGAGAGAGAGAGAGAGAGAGAGAGAGAGAGAGAAAGTAATCGATCGCGATCCAACGGCCCACATTCAAACCTGAAGTCGATCTAATGGTCCACGAAAAACTCTAATTTATAAATTAAGAAAAGGCCAAAGACACTAACTAAAATAAACCAAAAAGAGATCTACTAGTCAAAATCCGCACCCGATCCAAATTTTACTTTTTGATAATTCCTGGCAATATCGACGCTGGCCATAATAATATCGACACCGTCCAATTAAATTCGTCATGGAACTCCGAGAAATTCGACATCAAAGTTCGGGCTCTAAATAACGGCCAAATTCGATCGAATGCGATTTTAGCAAAATCTCAAATTTAAAATAACCCGAAAGTGATCAGTTCTGGGCGAGAATCAACTATAAGCGTACTGACGAAATACACGTTTTATAATTCCTAAAATAGGTCAAAATTCGGAATGTCACACACAGCATTAGAAAACTTATGATAATAGGTAGTTAAGTTATTTATAAAAATGATTAAACAATTTATCTAACTAGTCAAAATCGGACTTAATTGCGCAATTAATTCACAAGAGGGCTATTTGGATAAAATTTTATACAATTTGTGGCATGTCTAGAGTGTAAATAATATTCATATGTTTAAGATAGGGAAAAGTGCTGAATAAGTCTTAAACCTTTTGGGGTGGTGCCAATTTAGTCCTAAATCTATTTTTAGTGCCAATTTAGTCCTAAACCTTTTGATATGGTGCCAATTTAGTCCTTTTGGCTGGATTTTGCTGACGTGGACGTCGGCCGGCCGGCGACCGGTCACCGGAGCTAACATGGACAAAATTTAATAATATTTTAATATTTTTTTGAATTTTTTTTCTTTTTTTTTCTTCTCCCTCTTCCTTCAGCCGGTCGCCGAAGCAGCGACAGGCCGGAGGCCAGAGCCGCCAAGGTCAACCTCGCCGGCCTCGGGCGAGCCATGCCGGCCACTAGCGAGACTCGCCCTCGCCGACGGCTGGGTGAGGCCCGACCAGATCCGGCGAGGTCGAGCCTCGCCCAGCCATGGTGAGGCTCACCTTCGCCGTAGGCTCACCCGGCCCTCGCCATGGCCGGGCGAGGTCGGGCCTCGTCTAGCCGCCGGTGAGGCTCGCCCGGCCCTCGCCAGACCTCGCGACCTGCCGGCGAGGGCTGGGCGAGCCTCGCCGGCGGGCCGGGTGAGGCCCGACCTCGCCGGATCTGGCGAGGTCGACCTCGCCCGGCCATGGCGAGGGCCGGGCGAGCCTCGCCAGCCATGGCGAGGGCGGCGAGCTCGCCAGGGCCATGGCGAGGGCCGGGCGAGCCTCGCCAGCCTGGCCGAGGCTCGCCGCTCGCCGCAACGGGCGAAGGCGAGCCTCGCCTGCCATGGCGAGGCTCGCCTTGCCGCTGGCCGGCGTGGCTCGCCGAGACCGGCGAGGTCGACCTCGCCGGCCTCTAACCTCCGGCCGGTCGCCCCTCCGGCGACCGGCTAGAGGAAGAGGGAGAAGAAAAAAAATTCAAAAAAATATTAAAATATTATTAAAATTTGTCCACATCAGCTCCGATGACTGGTTGCCGGCCGGCCGACGTCCACGTCAGCAAAATCTGGCCAAAAGAACTGAATTGGCACTATATCAAAATGTTTAGGACTAAATTGACACCAAAAATAGGTTTAGGACTAAATTGGCACCTCCCCAAAAGGTTTAAGACTTATTCAGCACTTTTCCCATTTAAGATAACAAATAATTTTCATTTGATATTTAGTTTAATTAATATGGTTTGATTAATTGAAGATTGGAAGTTAGGGGTGACAATTGCACAATGAGAAATTTTATTGAGGCATATGTAATTCTTGAAATTTAGAATTATAGGAAATTATTTTTAATTTTTATGATTAAGGTGAATCTAATCAATGCGGGGTCTTGGAAATGGAAATTATACGAGTTACTTAAATTATAGAAATGTTGATTCTCTAAGGAAAATTCATCTCCATGATATATGAATTTGCATAAGTTCTCCATTGAAGGATGATTGCATGTTGTTTTGAGGATGAAGATTTATATGTTGAAGTGGACAAAATTATTTGATTGTCACTATTTACACATAATATGTCAAGAGATTAGTGTGTTATTATTTGTAAATATGATTATTAAAAAATACGTGCCATTTGTTTCATGGAAATGATTCGCATATGATGGTGCTATATACAGAATGATAATTGTTCAATGAGTGGGTTTGTAAATAACAATAAATGTATATTTGGTTATATTGTTGACACGGGGAGTACCAATTAGATCAAAATGATATTATTTATCAGTGATGCCACGTGATGATAATCTTTCCCACAGCCTATTCACTAGGGAGCGAACTTCATTGTATGAGTATGTGTATAAGACTACGGGAAAAGACAGACCGTCTAAGACGAGTCTCTACAAGGTTGAGAGGATATAAAGTCTCTACAAATCATACACGAAATGATATGGCTTGTGTAGCCTATGATCCATTATTATAGAACAGCTATCATCATGCGGATATACAGTGGCGTCTTTATCTCTATTGATGTAAAGGACACTCGCAATGGATGGGTTGAGAGACATGGCATAGAGGTGTTTATGATTTCATCTCCCATGAGTTAGTAGTGACAATGTCTTATTGATTAAGATGCCTCATTAGTTAAAATGATTCATGGCTAGTGACGAGTAAAGAATAAATACTCACCTATGTACGTATATAGTGAGCTACTATGTGCTACTTGTGTATCATGATATTAGTATGTCATTTGTGTGCATTTGAGTGTTAAACTAAATATCAGATCATGGCTTCTAGGTTTAATTCGTTGCATACATGATTATAGTCACCTATTGATAATGCACGACTTATGTCTTAAATGAACTTAAATGATATGTTTGGAAAGTGTAAGTGAATACTCGTTGTTTAGAGTAAATTGATCTTCCTATTACTGAAGAGAGCAAGTGATGAAGAAATTTGACATGGTTGATTAGTATTTGAAACGGCTTTTGTGAATATGTACCGGAATATGTGGATCTTGACATGTTTGTCAATCTAGGTTGTGATACGTGCTCACAAAAGATAAAACAGTTAATATCTTAGATGTGGGTTGGGTTCCAAGTAATTGAATCATGTAGATTACATGTTGTATTTCCTTAAGCGACAGAATTATTCTATTATGAATGTAAATAATTAAGACATGAGGTTAATATATATTTTTACTCTTGTCAAATGAGTGACTGCCATTTTCTAAATTACAGTGATTCCTCAAAATGTAACTTGATATTACTTGTTGAATGTTATTATGCAATTGCATTCTTGGGTTGAGTAGTAAGATGATCTCCTATCTTAGATTTAGAGATTTCATTTACTGAACTTAGGATCATCCAAGATTTTATAAATTAGTCGAGTTCGGAGTTTAGAGACAATTAAGTTAGCGCTTCCAAAGATTTTTTGGAGGACTTGATCAGAGTACGCAGCAAAAGTAGGAGTTTATATTTTGCCCATGGAGGTTTGGTTGTGTATAGAAAAAAATATAATTTGTGTACATCATTTGAGGATAATCTTTTTTCATCTTTCGAGTTTTAAATTGTATGAAAAATTCAGATTGTGACCTGTACAATAGAGAAGAAACTATTCGCCAAAAGTTGGGTCAGTTCTCTATTATAGCGGAGGAAGCGGCACCAACTTCAAAGTTGACCTTTATTTTTTTTGGTCGAAACAAAATCATTTCATTTCATCAAGATAAGCTTCAGCATATACAAGATTCCAAAGGGTTTTCAAAGTTGACTTTATAAGGTAGTATAGATGTCGAAGCACTACTTAACATAGACCGAGAATGTGCGCAACTGATGATACTGGCCGAATATTTGTCCCGCAAAGAAGAAGGCAGGGAGCAAATGCCATAAAGAAAAATTAATGGTAGGATATAAGGGGAAAAAAGAAGGGAAAAAATAGCTCAAAATCTAATTTGTTGATATGCACATCAAATTTGTGGAGCTTGCAAATAACATAAATACATATTGAAGGCGCGACAAATTAAATTTGAATGCATTAACGAGTAATGTTAATCCGGATTGACTTGGCCAATGGGATTTAGCAAAGTTTACCATCCTCTCAAATAGATAAGGAATAGACGTCTATTTAACCACGATCGAGATCGTAATCCTGAATGATATCATTATTTTGTATTTTCGAGAATTTCATATTTTGTGCGTGAAAAAGTTGAATGTCCAATGTCGAAAATCGAAGGTCAAGGAAAACACCCCTGGCCTATAAAGTGACCCAATAATGGGTAAATAAATTTCTTTTCTAAATTGCAGAAAGAAGGCTAAAGAAATGAAATATAAGTAAATTCAAGCATCTTATAAAATTTTATTACATCGTCTGTAATATATGTAAATCAAAAGAACTCCTTTTTTAAAAGAATCTCGATCATTTATTTCTCTAATATACACTTATATAATTACTAGTATTATGTTTACGGACAAATGCATTAGATCAATAATTTTGTTTATCTCTCACGTATTTTAATATTAAACTTTTCATATTTTCTATCCAACAGTAACCTTTTGAAAAAAATTTCAAATCTCGAAAGGCTTTTCTTTCGCATATATTACATTCCCACAAATATTTATACAATTTATTCCTTTCCATTTTTTAATAGTTCAATTATTCTGTAATTAATTAATTTTTTAATTTTCCAAATGCCGATTTTTGGGAAAAGTGTCGGAAAAGTCCTAAAGTTATTGCATTTGTGCCAATTTAATCATAATCTTTTTTTTGTGCAAATTTAGTTATGTCAATTTAGTCCTTCCGATTAATTTTGGCCAAATATTGCTAACATGGAGGCTGGCCTATATGGTACCGTGGGAGATCACATGGACAATTTTTAATAATATATTAATTTTTTTTCTAATTTTATTATTATTTCAGATTTTTTTTCTTTTTTTCTTTCTTTTCTTTTTTTTTCTTCTTCCTTTTGCTGGTGACTAGCCACCGAGCAAGCTGACCTCGCCTAGGCGAGGATCACCGCCAGCCAGGCGAATCCCAGCCAGGACTCCCCTCGCCAAATCTGGCGAGGCCAGCCCGCCTGACCATGGCTAGTGCCCGATCACAGACAAAAGGAAGAAGAAAGAAAAAAATCAAAAAAAAATATTAATTAAAAATTATGTACGTCAGCACCGGTGGTGTCACGTAGACTAGCCGACGTCCACGACAGTAATATCCGATCAAAATTAGCCGAAATGACAGAATTGGCATTATATCAAAAATTTTCTGACTAAATTGGCGTGATGCAATTGGTTTATGACTTTCCCGACATTTTCCCTGCCAATTTTTTGCAATTATTCTGCACATTTGGTAGTATACATAAGTGATAATTTCTTTTTTACAAAGAAAGCAATGCGCTAAGACATCATCGGTCTCGTGAGACTCGGAATAATTTACTTGCATCTGCTGTGAACGCGTTGAGAAGAAGAAGAAGAAGAAGACGGGGAGACCAGGTCGCACTTTAACCCCGTCGTCGACCGTGACGGTGCTCGAAGCTACCATCCACCGCCGGTGGCGGAGGAAGCGACGACTTTCTCATGCTTCTGAAGTTGGTTAATCCCTCGGCGTTGTTGACCAAGTTCCCATTATTTTTTCTTTCTATTTTTTCTCACATCTTACCTTCATCTTCCCTCTCTTTTCCATGAAAAACCCCCCAATCCGCCATGAAAACCACCGGCGGTGGCCAAGCACGCGATTGCACTCCTGACGGCCATGGCCCGAAACATTGCGCAAGCTGCAGTTTCGGTGAAGTCGGGTCAGTGTTTGTTTTATGAATTTCCATCCTTTTTTAGCACTTCTAGTTCTGGCGGTTTGTTCTGTTTTGGCATTGTTTAGTATTATATGTTGGGGTTGTTGATACATGGGGAAGGGACTCAAATGGTAACTGTTAAATTGTCTTTCTGCATCTAGTTAATGCCTATTTACTTGTGAAAACTTTCATGGCGTGATATACTTTTGTCCTTAAAGTTGTCGGAATATATTCCACAATCAGAAGTTACTGAACGATTCCATTGGATCATGGTTCGGTTTCGTGTGGAACAATCAGAAACAAGAACATGGGACCTGGATTATGCGTGTAAAAAGTTTAGCTATACTCATGTGCAACTATGATTTTGCGATCTAAATGGGTACAACAGCAATAATTGGATGCTTTCTCTAAGCGCCTTTTTTGGGAAAAGTTTGTTGCACGCTCCTGGGTCAGACGCACCCAATTGGCGTTACCCGTTAGATTAGGCAATTAGCCCTTCTCTTTTGGAATGACACAGGGTCTAGATGGATTCTTCTCAACCACATACTATAAATTAAAATAACTAACTACATTCTCTTCGGTTTATGAGGTTCCTTTTGACCTTGATTAATCAGGAAGATGAAGGAGGAGGTTGAGTTTGTGAATCTCAGTATATTTATGTAGGGGCTATGTTCACCAACATATTTCCTCATTAATAGTAGCAATGTCTTTCTCAGGGGTTACCTCCAGAACATAGAATTTTGCAGAGGAGCTGCTTGATGATGACAGTTTTCTATAGCTGAATGTCAGATAACCAAACGAATTTTGATCAATCTGGTGTATATTTTTTAATGGAACACTTGATAATAACAGATATTCTATTGTGTACATACTACATATTCTCAAACTGGATAGTCAAACACTCGACTGTTTTGGCTAGAAAGAGGGGGAAACAACTTGACTGTAACAATATGGCCAGAAACTTGAAGCGACTTTTGGCATACATGCATCGGCTAATGCAGGTAAATGGCAATGGAAAACGTATGTGGGCATGTCTCTTTCAGGGAAAACCCTTGCTGTTATGGGTTTTGTAGAGGTTGGGTTTGATGTTGCCTGACGTGCCAAAGGTCTTGGAATGCACGTAATTGCATATGATCCATACGCCTCTGGTCATCTAGCCCGTGCAATTGGAGTAGAGTTGGTTACATTCGACAGGGCCATAGTGAATGCAGATTTCATCTCCTTACATATGCATCTTACTCCTGCTACACAGAAGATGCTTAATGACGTGACCTTTGCAAAGATGAAGAAAGGCGTTCAAATTTTGAATGTTGCTCATGGAGGATTGATTGACAAAGATGCTCTAGTCAGGGCACTTGATTCAGGAATTGTGTCTCGGGTACGTCTTTCTGTTTCACTTTTGTCTTTTGGGGACTGCTAATTATGTCATCTGCAACATTGAACTGATTTCTCTAATAGGCAGCTGTAGATGTTTTGATAGAGGAGCCGCCACCAAAAGACAACAAGCTGGTCCAACATGAGTAAGTTATCGTTACCCCAAATCTTGGAGACTCTACTTTTGAAGGTCAGGTTGATTGAATGGCCCGAGTTTATGAATGCTTGAACTGTTCATTTTTTGTGCCATTAGATGACAGCAAAAGCAATATGCAGGAAGAATTGACTATCGAAATTGCAGAAGCTGTCATTAAAGCTTTAAAGGGAGATCTTCCTTCAACTGTAGTCAACGAACCGATGGTTGCTGCTGAGGTATCATCTGGCATCTTTCTATCGTGTAGCATATACTCTCTTCATGAGATAACACCATGCGGCATAAAAGTTCTCCTTAAAAGCAGCATACTGCATTATTGTTGTTGTATTGTTAATGCATCTACGTTCAGAAGCCATTGCCCTCATTTTCCAAGTATAAACACCATCATCTTCCAGCAATTAATTAACAATTAATGAATAAATATAGTAGAACAAATAATGTTAGTCCTGCATTGATCCTTTGATTTTATGCGAATGCCCATCTATTACGATGTTATCTGAGTTCTAATAAACCTCCTTTTCTGGGCTAAAGAAACCATTCCATTAATATACTGTCATATATATCTGATGATAGTTACCAGTTCTTCTACATTCATTAGAAATATGTCCTGCACATTTCATTGCTCCTTTGTTCTATCAGGTTCTTGCGGAGTTGAAACCATTTCTGGACCTTGCAAACAAACTAGGAAAATTTGCTGTTAAACTAATAGCTGGACGAGGTGGTTTTAAAGCAGTAAAAGTCACGTACGCTTCCGCTAGAGAACCAGATCAACTTGATACGAAACTCCTCCGAGCAGGGTTATCAAGGGCCTGATCGAACCCTTTTCGAGCGTCGTCGTCAACTGGGTGAATGGAGATTCAGTAGCTAAGCAAAGAGGACTCAGAATTTCGGAAGAGCAAGTCACTTTGACCGGCTCCCCAGAGTACCCTCTCGAGTTCATCAGAGTTCAGATTGCAAACGTGGAATCGAGATTCGACAGCGCCTTATCACCATCCGGGGAGATCGAAGTGGAGGGGCAGGTAAAAGACGGACTCCCCTTCAAATAATTATGTGAATTGGTATGAATTTCTGACAAATTGCAAGAGAAATTTTCTTTCTAAAGCAGCAGCACCCCGAGGGCTCGTTTCCAGCTCAGCTCTGTCTCACCACCCCTCCTAAAAAATGAAGGGAATGGACCGCAAGCAAAACAAAGTGGTTTCTAAAACTTGGAGCATTCGCAACGGTTTCATCAATTGCATTTAAATTTAAAAAAGTATTAAAATATTATTTAAAATGTCCACGTCGGCGTCAACGGTGTCACATAGAACGGTCGGTATCCACATCATCGATTTCTGGCCAAATGGACTCAATTGGTAAAATATGAAGAGATTTAAGATTCAATTGGCATAATTAAAAGATTTATGACTGAATTGGTGTAAGTGTAATACGTTTACGACTTTTTTGTAATTTTCTTTTTTTTTCTAAAAGGAAAATGCCACCAAAAACCTCAAATGATGTCCAATGTGACAAATATCTTAAATTTTTTGTAGCATAAAAAATCTCAAATTATGTCAACCATAACATATTTACCATAAACTCTTTATTGTGACATCAAAATCTCCAAACTCGTATTTGTGTGACATATTTACCATCCATCAAAATTTCGTGAGATGATTTTCCAGTCAAAACGACATCGTTATTGCCTCGTGGGCACATCCACGTCAACACGGTGCAATCTTGATGTAAGGTAATATGTCATATAGGTACAAATTTGAAATTTTTGATGTTACAAAAATATATGTAGGATAAATATATCACAAATGCATAGCTTGAGATTTTTTGTGACTTCTTTCCTATTATAAATAAAGATAGTTAAAAATATATATATGAAAATTAAAAATATATATTTAAAGAGATAATGTGCAAATGTCCAACATTTACATAAATGGAGTAAGCGAATCTCTTGGTAAGATATCTTGGTTATTGGTCCAACAGGGCTGGGAAGAAAGTGCGTCCCGATCATTATAAAATAGACATGATAAAATAGACATCTTTTCATTGTCATACATCGGATAAAGTTTAACTAAGGACTTCTGTAGGTGTCGAGTCATCTTTTCTTTATCTTATTCTTGACAAACTTGGATTTAGCAAGATCAATGCGATGTAACACATCTTCCTACCACACGAGTTCGGTTCACGTCAACAGCGAATATCTGAACCACTCTTATCGCGTTACCTAATTACGACAGATCTCATATCGAGAGATTTTCTATCCGTTAGGATTTTGGTGTAGTTATCGTAAGAGCGTCTGAATTCTTTTAATTTAAATTAAAAAAAATCCATTTCTCGCTTATTTTTATAATTCATAAATCCGAAAGATTCTTGTGCATTCCTACTGATGTCAAAGTTCGATGTCAAATGAGTTTGCGAAATCCGCCACAAAATACCGCAAATCCTTCCACACCGAACCAATTAAAAAATGAAAAGTTTCCACAAATCAATACCTTTATTCGTGTTTCAGGAAAATGATATGGTTTTTGTAGCCTATGATGCAGTATTATGGAACAGCCATCATCATGCGAATGTACGATGATGTATTTGTCTTTGTTGATGTAGAGGACACCCGTGATGAATAGGTTGAGAGGACATAAGTCCTCCGATTCATACACAAAATGATATGGCTTGTGTAGCCTAGTATGGCTTATGTAGCTTGTGATGTAATATTATAGAATAGCCATTTACAGTGATATATTTATCTTTGTTGATGTAGAAGACACCCGTGATGGATGGGTTGAGAGGCATGGCATAGAGGTCTTTATGATTCCGTCTCCCATGAATTGTTGGTGACAATATCTCATTAATTGAGATGCCTCGTTAGTCGAAATGGTTTCTGACCAATAAAAAGTAGGGAATAGATATTCACATGTGTATATCAATGAGCTACTACGTGATCATGAAATTAATAAGTCATATATGTGCATTTGAGTGTTAAAACTAAATATCATATCATGGCTTCTAGTTCTAATTCATTGCCTACATGATTATTGTTAATAATGCCCGACTTACATCTTAAATTAACTTAAATAATATGTTTGGAAAGTGTAAGCGAATACTCGTTGTTTAGAGTAAGTTGATCTTCCTGAAGTGAGCAAGTGATGAAGAAATTTGGCATGGCTGATTTGTCTTTGAAACGACTTTTGTGAATATGTACGAGAATATATGGATCTTGATATGTTTGTAAATCTATGTTGTGATACGTGCTTATAAAAGATGAAACGGTTAACATGTTAGATGTGAGTTGGGTTCCAAGTACTTGAATCATGTAGAATACATGTTTTATTTCCTCAAGTGATAGAATTACTCTATTATGAATATTTAAATAACGAAGATATATTTTACTCTCGTCAAACGAATGATTGTCATTTTCTGAATTATAGTGATTCCTCGAAATGTAATGTGATATCACTCGTTGAATGTTATCATACTATTGTACTCTTGGGTCAAGTAGTAAGATAATCTCCTACCTTAAATCTAGAGATTTCATTTATTCAGATTAGGCTCATCCAAAAAAAATTACAAATTAATCGAGTTTAGAGTACGAGACATTTAAATTAGCGCTATCGAGGACTTGATTAGAGTGTGCAGTAAAAGTAAGCATTTATATTTTGCTTAAGTATTATATATAAAAATATATAATTTGTGTAAATCATTTGAGGTTCATTTTTTTTTTTTGTTAATACCACGAAAAACCCTAAACTGGTACACTTGTGACAGATTTACCCAAAACTATTTTTTTTACCATAAAAAACCTCCAACTAGTACATCTGTCACAATTTTACCCCGGACTATTTTTTTGACCACCAAAAACCCCAAACTGGTACACCTGTGACAATTTTACCCCGAACTAATATTTTAATATTATTTTTTATTTTTTCGAATTTTTTCGAATTTTTTTTAGTTTTTCTTATCTTTTCTTTTTCCTTTCCTTTTCTTTTTTTTTTTCCTTCATTTTTAACCTCTGGTCGGCGAGGTCGGCCCCGCCGGCCGACGGCGAGGTCGACCTCGCCGGCAACTGGCGAGGTCGGCCTTGCCCACCCCTGGCGAGGTTCGACCTTGCCAGTTGCCGGCAAGGGGTTGTCCTCGCCATCGCTGGCGAGGCTTGGCCCCGCCGCAACTGGCGAGGTCAACCTCACCCAAAAGCAGTGAGGTCGAGCCTTGCCAGCGACGGCGAGGATGACCCCTCGCCAGGGGTGGGGCAAGGCCGACCTTGCCAGTTGCCGGCGAGGTCGGCCTCTCCAGCGGCCGGCGGGGTCGACCTCGCCGGACCGGCAACCGGCCAGAGGTTGAAGATGAAGGAAAAAAAAAAGGAGAGGAAAAAGAAAATAAAATAAAAACTAAAAAAATTCGAAAAAATAAAAAAAATAATATTAAAAAATTAGTTCGGGGTAAAATTGTCACAGGTGTACCAGTTTGGGGTTTTTGGTAATCAAAAAAATAGTTCGGGGTAAAGCTGTCACAGATGTACCAGTTTGGAATTTTTTATGGTCAAAAAAATAGTTTTGGGTAAATCTGTCACAAGTGTACCAGTTTAGGATTTTTCGTGGAATTAACCCTTTTTTTTTTAGTCTTTCAAGTTTCAAATTGTATGAAAAATTTCAGATCATGACATATACAATAGAAAAAAAACTCTTCGCGAAAATTTGGATCGGTTATCTATTAAAGAGGAGGAAGTGGGCACCAACTTCAAAGTCCACTTTATAAGGTAGTACAGATGTCGAAGCACTATTTAACATTTACTAAGAATGTGGCCGAATATTTATCCATCAATTTAGTTACCGAGTTCATTGGAAAAGATTACCAAAAAAATCTTGAACCATTTACACATTTACCAATTTAGTCCAAAATCTTTTAATTGTACCAATTAAGTCTTAAAAATTTTTATGTTTTGACAATTGAGTCAATCAGCCAATTTTGACCGAAAATTACTGACGTGGACACCAGCCGTTCTTTGTGGCACGGCTAGCACTGAATTGAACAATTTTTTTTTTTTGAATTTTTTTCCTTTTTTTTCTTTTCTTCTCTTTTCCTTCTTTTATTTTTTTATTGTGGCCGATGAGAGCTGCGCAGTCCTCCCCGGTCACGGGAGAGGGCCACGAAGCCCTCTCTAGTAGTGAGGGAGGGTCATGGCCCTAGCCAGGTCTAGGCGAGGCACAACCCTCACTTGTAGCTGACAAGGGCTTTGCGACCCTCGCCCAAACCATTGCGGCCGCAAGTGAGGCCACCTTACCCAAATCTGACCTAGGATGACCTCACACACAGCCGTGATGGCCTCAACTATGACCGACAAGAGCCCGACAACCCTCGTCGACCATAGTTAAAATAAATAAATAAAAGCCAAATAGAAGAAAAAAAGAAAATTAAAAATAATTATCCACATTAGCGTTGACCGTGCCATGTCAAAAGATTAGTATCTACGTTAGCAATTTCCTGCCAAAATTAGCCAGATTGACTTAATTCGCAAAACATGAAAAAGTTTAGAACTCAATTGACATAATTAAAAGGTTTATGGCTGAATTGATAAAAATACAATAAATTTATGATTTTTTTGGTAATTTTCGTTTCCATTCATTTGCTATGATAAGAAACACATATATAACAATGTTTTTTTTTTATTTTATAATGTGGAGGTCCAAAATCGACCTCAGACAGAAATTACGCCTTTATGATAAACAACAACCGGCTTGAGAAAGAAGGCAGGGAGCAAATGCAAAAAAGAAAAATGAATGGTAAGATATAAGGGGAAAAAAGAAGGAAAAAATAGCTCAAAATCTACTATGTTGATATGCACATCTAATTTGTTGAGCTCACAAATAACATCAATATCTACCGAAGGGGCGACAAATTAAATTTGAATGCATTAACAAGTAATGTTAATCCAGATTGATTTGGCCGATGGGATTCAGAAAAGTTTGCCATCCTCTCAAATAAATAAGCAATAGATGTATATTTAATCACAATGAAGATTGTAATCCTAAATGAATTTTTTTATTAAATGTCGAAAATCGAAGGTCGGCGAAAACACCACTAGCTTATAAAGTGACCCAATAATGGGTAAATAAAATTTCTTTTTTAAATTACAAGACGAAGAATAAATAAACGAAATATAAATAATTTCAAGCATCTTACAAAAATTTATTACATCGTCAGTGATATATTTAAATCAAAAGAACTCTTTTTTATTCAAAAGAATCTCAATCATTTGTTTCTCGAGAAAAATGTTAAAAAAGTCCTAAACCTATTGTATTTGTACCAATTTAGTCCTAAATTTTTTTTAGTGCCAATTTAGTCCTAAACCTTTTGAATTAATGTTAATTCAGTCATTCCGGCTAATTTTGGTTGGACATCGCCAGCCTACGTGGCACGACTAGCGCTGATGTTGAATTTTTTTAATAATATTTTAATATATTTTTCAATTTTTTAATTATTTTTTATGATTCTTTTTTTCTCTTTTTTCTTTTTTTTTTCTTTCTTTCTCCATTCCTCCCTTTGCCGGTGACTGGCCATCGACCACAAGCGATGGCCAGCCACTGGCCAGGCGAGCCCCAGTGAGGGCTCCCCTTGCCAGGGCTTACTCAGGCCACGCCGAGGCTCGCCCGGCCGAAGGCCAGTCACCGGCAATGGGAGGAAGGGAGAAAGAAAGAAAGAAAAAAATCAAAAAATAATTTTAAAAATAAAATATTATTAAAAATTATACACGTCAACATCAACAGTGCCACATAAGCTAGCCGGCGTCCACATTAGTAAAATCCGATCAAAATTAGCCAGAAGGATTGAATTGACACTAGTTCAAAAGGTTTAGGACTAAATTGACACCAAAAAAAGATTTATGACTAAATTGGCACCAATGCAATAGGTTTAGGACTTTTCTAACACTTTTCCCTTTATTTCTCTAACATGCACTTATATACGGTTTATTATTAAATATTTCCTATCCAAAAGTAACCCTTTTTTCGGAAAACAAATTCAAAGCTCGAAAGGTTTTTCTTTCACATATATCACATTCCCACGAATATTTATGCAATTTATTTCCTTACATTATTTAATAGTTCAAATATTCTGCGATTAATTAACTTTGTTTGATTTTTGCAAATGCCCATTTTTTGCAATTCTTTTGCACATTTGGTAGTGCATATATAAGTGTGTGTATATGTGTGTGTATATATTAGGGTTAATACCACGAAAAACCCTAAACTGGTACACTTGTGACACATTTACCCCAAACTATTTTTTTGACCATAAAAAACCCCAAACTGGTACACCTGTGACAATTTTACTCCGAACTATTTTTTTGACCATCAAAAACTCCAAACGGGTACATCTGTGACAATTTTACCCTGAACTTACCACAAAAAACCCCAAACTGGTACATATGTGACAATTTTACCCTGAATTAAAATTTTTATTTTTATTTTTATTTTTTTCGAATTTTTATTTATTTATTTATTTATTTCCTTTTTTTTTTCTTTATCTTCAACCTACGGCCGGTCCGGTCCGGCGACCGGCCAGCAGCAGCGAAGCCGCCCTCGCCTCGCGGCGTCGGGCGAGGCCCGTCCTAGCTGAGTCCGGCGAGGGTGACCCTCGCCGGTAGACGGCGAGGGCCCCTCGCCTCGCTGCGGGCGCGAGGGCCCTCGCCGCGTCGAGCGAGGGTCTCGCCCGCCCGCCAGGTAGGCGATCCTCGCCCGACTCGAGGTTGCCCTCGCCGGTGATCGGGCAAGGCGACCCTCGCTTGCGCTGGGCGGGGTGCCCTCGCCGCGTCTGAGTGTAGGCCGTCCTCGCCCGCCCGAGCAGGGCGACCCTCGCCCGACTCGGTGCGAGGGCGACCACTCACTGCGTCGGGCGAGGGCGCCTCGGCCGGGCCTCGGCGAGAGCTCGCACGGGCGGGCGAGGCTCGCCGGGCGGGGGCGAGGCGAGCCCGCGCTGAGTCGGGCCGAGCCGCGGCGAGGGCGAGGCAACCCTCGCCGGCTAGCCGGCCGAGACGGCGACCTTCGCCGGGAGCGCCGGGCGAGGACGGGTTCTCGCCGACGCCGGCGAGGGCCGCAGCTCTAAGCTAGATCCTGCAAGGGTCGCCCTTCTTAGAGTCGAGCGAGGGTCGCCACTTTGCCGAGTCGAGCGAGGGCGGCCCTCGCCGGTGCGAGGGCGGCCCTCGCCGGCTTCCGCCTCTGGCCGGTCGCCGGACCGGCGACCGGCCAAAGGTTGAAGTGAAGAAAAAGAAAAGAAAAGAAAAAATTCAAAAAAATAATATTAAAAATTAGTTGGGGTAAAATTCACACACAGCACTGGGCCGTGCTTTTACAAAAACATAATTTGCAAAGAATGCACAAGCAATCAGATTGAGGCTATGTTTTTCGTATGATAATTTCCTATATATTATATAAGTGATAATTTCTTTTTTAGAAAGAAAGCAATGCGTTAAGACATCATCGGTGCAGTGAGACTAGGAACAATTCACTTGCATCTGCAGGGAAGGGACCACGTGAGAAGAAGGAGAAGAAGAAGAGGAGGAGGAAGAAGACGGCGGCGGCTGAGACCAGGTCGCACTTCAACTCTGCCGTCGGCCGTGACGGAGATCGAAGCCACCGTCCACCGCCGACGGCGGTGGAAGCGACGACTTTCTTCATTCTTCTGAAGTTGGTTAACCCCTCGGCGTTGTTGACCAAGTTCCCACTATTTTTTCTTTCTTCCATTTTTTCTCACAGCTTCCCTTCATCTTCCCTCTCTTTTCCGTGAAAAACCCCCCAAACCGCCATGAGAACCACGGCCACATGCTCTTTAAATTCCCTCCCTCTCCACCTTCCTCGAGCGAACCCAACGTCACGACGACATGGCGTGCACCATCAACCTCGGGAAAGCCTTAGCGACCGGCAGTTTCCCCTCCTCCAGGCGTGCTCTCTCGCCGAACCTCGCCGCCTCTGTATCCCTCCGCCGTGCCCTTCGCAGCCCGCCGGCGGCCCTGCGTGCGGCCTCCGATGACGACCGGTTCACCGTCCTGGTGGCGGACCAGCTCGGGGATGCGGGGCTGGGGATGCTCAGGGATTTCGCGGAAGTTGACTACGCCGTTGACCTCGCGCCCGAGGAGCTGTGCGCGAGGATCGGCGGGTGCGACGCGCTCATCGTCGGGAGCGAGATGAAGGTGAGCAGGGACGTGTTCGGCTGCTCCCGCGGGAGGCTGAAGGTGGTCGGGATCGCCGGGGGTGGGATCGACAATGTGAACTTGGCCGCGGCAAACGAGAATCGGTGCTTGGTGGTGAATGCACCGAGTGCGAGCGCAACTGCGGTGGCCGAGCACGCGATTGCGCTCCTGACGGCCATGGCCCGAAACATTGCGCAGGCTGCAGTTTCAGTGAAGTCGGGTCAGCGTTTGTTTTATGAATTTCAATCCTTTTTTAGCACTTCTAGTTCTGGCTGTTTGTTCTGTTTGGCATTGTTTAGTATTATATGTTGGGGTTGTTCATACATGGGGAAGGGACTCAAATGGTAACTGTTGAATTGTCTTTCTGCATCTAGTTAATGCATATTTACTTGTGAAAACTTTCATGGCATGAGATACTTTTGTCCCTAAAGTTTTTGGAATATGTTCCATAATCAGAAGTTACTGAA